>NW_006436298.1:44320985-44336809 GCF_000325575.1 Pteropus alecto
GTTTGTTTGCCCAATATTAAACAATTTATCCCTTTTTTATATGGGACTTCTTAAGCTTTATAGTTGTGCATATATATGTGTATATGGTTGTGTGCATGTATGAACGTGTGTGCATACATCCCTTTTCTCCCTAAATTAGTTTGGAAGTTCATTTAACACAAAGGATCCTATCCTCCAATTCTGTTTTTCAGGGTGGTGACAAGTCTCAAAATATTGCTAGGCAGATATAACCTTCCAGGGAATAAAACTGAATATCCGTCTAGGTTTTTTTCTTTAACCCTCTCCTTTTACCATTTCTACTATTTTTTAATTAATTTTGAGCCGACATATCATAACTTTCTTTTATCTTTCACCGTTCTCCAATGGTAAGTATGAACTTTGTTTCGTGATACTCATTCTAAGTCGTTCCTTCACACAGGGGCTTACTTTGAACATAACTTGGGTGGACCATGTCTGCCTGTGTGGCCAAGATATTTTCAGTGTTTCATTTTAATCGTCTCCTCTTTTATTTTAAAACAGTTTCTAGCTCTAGCTGGAATTGCAGTGTCTCCACTCTTATTACAAATGTGCAAAAGCCCACGGGGATCGCCGATGTGTACAGTAAGTTCCGCCCAGTGAAGCGAGTTTCTCCGCTGAAACATCAGCCGGAGACTCTAGACAACAATGAAAGTGATGACCAGAAAAACCAGAAGGTGGAGTACCAGAAAGGAGGTGATTCCGATCCGGGCCCCCAGCCGGAGGAGCTTGGCCCCGGGGGGAGAGAGAGCGGCCCCCAAAGTAGGACCGCGGGGTCCAACGCATTACTGGGCGAGCTGGAGCACTATGACCTCGACATGGATGAGATCCTTGATGTGCCTTACATTAAATCCAGTCAACAGCTTGCCACTTTTACCAAGGTGACTTCGGAAAAAAGGATTTTGGGTTTATGCACAACCATCAATGGCCTTTCCGGCAAAGCCTGCCCTACAGGAAGTGCTGAGAACTCACTGGCCAACATGACACCGTTTTGTGTTCTTTCTCCTGTGAAAAGCCCTCACTTGAGAAAAGCGTCATCTGTCCTCCACGACCAGCAAAAATCCTCCCCTGAAGACTGCGAGAGCTCGCCTCCTCTGGTTAAATGTGGCTCCGCATATGAGCCTGAAAACCAGAGTAAGGACTTCCTAAACAATACCTTTAGTGATCCTCATGGTCGAAAAGTTGAGAAGCCAGTGCCAGACTGCCAGCTCAGGGCCTTCCATCTGCAGTCCTCAGCACCAGAACCCAAGCTAGAAGAGCAGATCGGTGGCATGAACTGGGCCAGCTCCCAGGGCCCCGAAGAAAGGAACGAGTATCTGAAAAAAATGAAAAGCATCTTGAACATCGTTAAAGAAGGACAGATATCTCTCCTGGTAAGTATGATCTAATTCAGCGTACATATGAGTAATTTAGAGACTGCAGTTTTTATTAGCTCCATTTGTTAGTAACAGAATGATGATGCATTTGTTCCCATTCTTGTTTAATCTTTACTTATGGGTTTAGTTAAGTGATTTGACTTTTGAGTTTTAGAATAGAAAGTCAGGAGGTTAATGTGGGGGAAAACAAATGGCTATAGAGTGAGTGTATTTTCGCTTTAACTTTGCATGAATTCAACTGAAATAAATACACACATTCTAAAACAAAATCAAAACAGAAAAGCCCAGCACTTTCTTTAACTTGAATCTCACTGTCTTTTTTTCTCTCTCTCTTCCAATGGTTTTCAGTGCTCTCATTCAGTTATTTGTGGAGATGTCAGTTCCCTGATGATGGTGAATCTGCCAGATACATGAACAGAGGGTCTTCTGTTCTATCCTGATCGTTATTCAGAAGAGTTGGACCAGGATGTTTGAACGCATTTGCAGATAGAAGCTTACCCTAGAGCTTGATTGCCCTCTGACCCACATGGAGTTTTCACTAGTTCCAGCTCTGCGTGTCTAGGGAGCATGAAGAAGCTTTTCCAAAGACACTAGACACAGAGTAACATGATGTAACAAAAATCTGTTCTTAGGCTGAGAGAGTTGAGCTGAAATCATACTCCATCTGCCTACACTGTTCTTTTCTGGCTTCCAGGCTTGGATCAAACAGTAGCAAGCCTGGACTAATACTACGATGTTAATTAAAGTCTCACTCAGGAAAATCATCCCATCTTGGCGGTGTAATTCTACTTAGGATAAAACCATGCATAGATAAGTGCAATGTGCTTAGTCTATTATCACAAATCTTATTGTTGTAATAGGATGATATGATTGAATAATTTTACTAAATAGAGTAATCATTTTTTTTTCTCCTGAAAATGTCTTTTCCGTTTCTCTTGGCTCTTTTTCTCTATTTCTGTTCGGTTCATTCCCTTTTTTTGTCCTTCCCATGTTTTCATGCTTCCCAAATACTAACACCTCTCAATTTACCAAACAGTCTTTATCAACCAGTTCATACTCTGGGGACGAACTTCGCTAGAGGTGGAAAAACCAAAGGCAGGTAGCCTCCTAAATGCCCCCAGGAGTTTGTCTGGGGATATAAGTGTCTAGAAGTACCCATGGGAGCTCTATCTGTGGCAGCACCATGTAGCTTGCAGTCAAAGCCAGTTCTCTGTAGTTCGAGGGAAAGCAGTTGGTTGAGATAAGTAGTTCATTCATTCAGCAAACCTACAACAGGGAACATAACACAGCCTGGCCTTCTGGACTTAGCACTTGAGTGGAAGAGACAGGGAACCTGCCGGTTACCATGAATGCCATCACAGCTGTTTAGAAGCCAGCTTGGCGCCTCTCCAAACTTGCCGGCCAATCTCTGTCACCATGTCTCACGTGAGGATAAGTCTCTTGAGCATTCATGTTCTAAAACCTAGTACAACAAAAAATGTAATGGAAACTCATTAGAATTAATAGCCAGGAATTCTGACCTACTAGACCCCCACGGCTGCCACCGGAACTTCTGGAAGCTCATCTCTTCTTCCCAGTTCCCAGAGCAAACCCTCCACAGCATCCCCTTCCGATTTATTGACTTAAGTTTTCTAATCTTACTATTTGTACAGCCACATCTAGCTGCCGACAATCTAGACAAAATTCATGATGAAAGCGGAAACAATCTCTTACACATCGCTGCGTCACAGGGCCACGCAGAATGTCTGCAGCACCTCACTTCTTTAATGGGAGAAGATTGCCTCAATGAGCGAAATGCCGAGAAGCTCACACCGGCGGGCCTGGCCATCAAGGTGACTGGTTGGGGGCTGGGCCCTCCACAGCTAAAAGTTAAATTTTTATTTTTTAAGATTCCTAGTGAGTTAAAGTGTTGGAATGGAGAAAGAGAAGAGTGATATACCAAGCAAACAGCAAATGAACATGTTACATTTAAAAGAATAATCATTTTAGTCACTAACGGCTTTGAGATTTTGAAATTGCATTCCAATTTATTGTGCAAAGAGAGTAAGCTTTAAATTACTAATAAAAAGAAAAATAAATGATCTGTTGAGGTTCTAAGAACTTTGTTATTCGTTGGAGACTGCAATTTAGACTCTTAGCCACACCTGAACTTATCTGAGACTGTTTCATTTTTTCCTAATGTGAATGTAATGAACAAAACAGTTGAGGACAAGGTGTATTTTAAGGAAGTATTTCAGATAATGAAGTGGGCTTCTTGTGGATCACATCCGAAGTTTAAATGTCTTCAGGATTAAGAGTTGTTTAGAATATCAGTGCTGAGTTTGAGTTTAGCTTTTGCAGAGCATAGTAGGCTGTCTACCAAAAACTACGCAAATTAATGGTGACTGGGATAGAGTTAAAACCTAGAAACTGTAAGATAGGAAAACGTGGTCTTTTATTACACTGTAGAGAGTGCTTCTGTAAAATATATAATCATCACTAGAAGGTTAGCTATTAAACTAAAATGACTTCTAAGATGTTTGGCAAATAAATGTGAAATTGAGTTATATATGTATTAAGAAGCTAGAAATGAAGTTCAGGAAAATATAATACATTTTGCGCTTCTGCATATGTACTTTGCTTTATATAATAATGTCTTCTAAAAGCCAAATAATCATAATTTTTATAAATGGAATTATATTAATATTTATTAGAGGAATTTTCTAGTTAAAGAAATCTACTTGTGAATTCACTGAGGAACATATAGCATTTGAAAAACAAGCAATTGCTGCCTTACCCCTAATGTATCTTTTATGCAAATATGGACTTTTTATTTACCATTCAGTAAAGTTTTATATATTAAAAGTTGTTTTCTATTTTATTTAATTGTACTCAATGATAAGGTATTATTTCAAAGATAGCATAAAAAATAACTTTTTGGTAAAATAAGAAATCTATGACCCCGGTGGATATCATTTTCCCTTGTGTGGGAATGATGTTGCATCAAATGAAGAGCTGACCTGCAGGCAGGCATCATGAAGGAAGAGGAATCAAATGTGAAGTTGTGGTTCAGTATAGTTCAGTTCAACAATATGTATGGCGTCTCCTGGATACTGTGTTAGGTAATGGTACAAATTTTAATGAGACTTAGTACCTTTTCTTAAGGAACTGATAGCTTGGTGGGTAAGGCAGATAGGTCGTCAGTAGGAATTCAAGTGCAGAAGGCAAGTTCAGGATCTAGCCCTATGTCAGAGTCCTATGGGAGAATAGGGGTTGGGTCTGGTCATCAATGGGCATGTGTCAGTAATGAATAAAATATCCTTGGAATCCCAATGAACTTTGACATTAAAACACTAAATGTTTTAGTATTTATAAAATATTTATACCTTACAATGTAGTTTTCCTGACTGCATTGATTGTTTAATATATTCTAACTATGTAGTCGGATAAAAAGTTTTTTCTTAATTTATATGCCCTAATATTGTTTTGATAGCTTAAGAATCTTCAGAGTAGGAAGATACATAAGAAATATCCTTGGTATAAACTCCTTCTATAGTATCCATATTAAATGTTGCTCATTCTTTAACTCCCCCAGTCAACACGGTACTGCCATCATATAATCAGCATACAAATTTGGAACATTTTTTGTTTGTTTAATAAAGAACACATACAAACCCATAAGACACAAAAAAAGTTTCAAGCTTTTCATGATTAACTGCTGGACAGTGACTTGAGAAATGGAAGTGTTCTTCTATTCCTTCATTTAACCTAGAATTTACAAAAGCAGTAAATACAAATATTGTGTAATAAGCACCACCCCCTTTAGAAATCTTTCCTGATACATGTCCTACTTCAGTCCATTCAGTGTATTTTGATGGACATTAATGCATTTGAGAGGGTCCTAAGAAGTCAGTGTTCTTCTGTTTTAGGACCTCGTTTTGAACACCAGTAAGTGGCTGGTGGTGCTTCACCTCATTAAGCACAGTTCTGAGAGCCCTGCTGTCATTTAAGACAAACAAACTTGGTACAAATGGGCAGTAGCTGTTCAGATAATATGGCTTGGATGACAGGAAGCAAAGTCATAGATAGGGTATCAAATAAAAAGATTACCTGAGAAAAAAGACCTTTGAAGTCATACTCAGGCTTAAGAACATCTCTTCTCTCCCACTCTTAAACTCCTTAAATGGAACATAATAAATTCTTGCCAGTTGCGTGCAGAATTTATTGAGTGTTTTCTGGGGGACCCAACACTAGATACTGCAGGAGTTCAGGGCATTATTGAATATCCTTTGGGAACAGTTAAGCAAAATAATTGGAAAGAAAGATTTCTGTAAGGTGAAAGCACTGCTTTTTCTAAAGCGAGGCCAGAACAGGAAATTGTTTTAGGAGTTAAACAGACTTGGAATGAAATAACCTTAATTCATTTTTTATTTCTCATTTAGTCCTTCTGATTAAGCTCAAAGAGAAAATGTTGGTCTGGTGAGAAAATGACTTCAGACACAACCTACTGACATCCCATTTTTAACATACACTGAGTGCCCCCAGGCTCAGAGACTCGAGCAGGCAAAAATATCCCACTAGAATTTAGTAACATCTTTTGTTTTCTCCATATTCTGTTTATGGCAAGTGATATCGCTTTCAGTCTCACAGTAGTGATATATTTCTTTCTGCTCTTCTAGCTGCATTTTACTTATTTAAATGTTACCTCCTTGAATAACTAGACCTATTAGACATCAGCCGAAATATTGAACCAAGCAACAGCAAAATTCTTCTCTAGTGTACATGGAACATACTCCGAAAATAGACCATATGTTAGGCCATAAAACAGGTCTCAATAAATTTAATATGGTTGAAATCTTATGAAGTATGTTCTTCAACCATAATGAGAATGCATTTAGAAATCAATAACAGAAGGAAATTTGGGATATTCACAAGTATATGTAATTAAATCAGTCTAAAATAATAATCGTATCAAAGAAGAAATTACAAGAGAAATTGAAACATTTGGAGATGAAGGAAAGTGCAATATAGCAACATTTAAGGATATAGCTAAAGCAGTGCTTACTGGGAAATTTATAGCTTTAATTGCCTATGTTAACAAAAAAGAAGAAGAAGAAAGATCTCAAATCAATAGCCTAACCTACCTTCGGAAACTAGAAAAAGATAAGCAAACCAAATTCAAAGCAGAAGGAAGTAAATTTAAAAATTCAAATGGAAATAAATAGAGCATAGCGAAACAATAGAGAAAATCAACAAAATCAAACTTAGTTCTATGAAAAGATTTTTAAAAATTAGTAAACCTTTAGTAAGACCAAGAAAACAAGAGAGAAGACTCAAATTATTAAAATCAAATGTTACTTTTTATTTCTATGCTCTGCCTAAATACCAGTTTATATAAACTGTCTTGACTAATAGATGCTCAGTATGGTTCCCATTCCTTTCTTTATTCAGAGGGAATAAAGTACATTGTATCAGTGTTTTGTTTTTTTTAATCTTGGTAAGAAACACTTGGCATGTTCAAATTGTATAACTTAAGGAAAATCTATAATGAATGAGTAATACACAAAAGAAGGGTAGATGGGGTGTAGGGAGCCCACAAAGGAAACTGCAGTATCTAGGGATAACAACCAGAGCACAGTACCACCCCAGAGATGGATATGCGATAGAGAGGGCTGAACTGAAGGACTGGCTGACTTTTGACCTTTGACTAATAGAGGAACTCAGCTGGCCAATGGCAACCCCGTGGGGGTAGGGGACAGTGAGAGGTGAGCCAGAGGCGGAGAGGACCTCCAACTCATTCTCCTTTCCTGATCTCCTGCCATCATTCTCCATCAGCCAAACCCAGCTAGAAGCCAGGGGGCAAGGGAGCCAGTTCATACAGATCAGCCTCCCCTGGCAGCAAGGAGGGCAAAGAAGGGAGGAGATAGATCTGAATGAACACCAAGAAGCTATTCAACACATACCTGATTATGCTAGATATTCCAAATGACGAGAATAGACTGCATGTGTATAGTTGGTACTTGACTACTTGAAATTTCCATAGGAGTAAATGAATGAGCAGATTACCCCTTCTGTCTTGCTTTTAGAATAGACTCTCTGACAACATGCCCACAGTAGCTCTTTTCTCCTGTGCTAAGGTCCAGGCTCTGCAAACCAGGAAGGCAGTTGAATGTCTGTCTCATTTGTCTTATAGAGTGATTATGAAGATCTAAGAGAGTACTCTGAGAGTATAAAGTAAGAAGTATTGTGTGCTTAGTAAGCTGGCATGCTTCATCTCATTTGATCTCCTCAGTAACTTTATGAGATAGTTACTTCTAACCCTGCTGTTTCACAGAGGAGAAAATTGAGTATCAGAGGTGATGTAACTTGTTCAAGGTCTTATAAGTGAGTAGTGGATTAAGGATTTAAATAGATTCCAAAGTCTGAGTCTTCATCACTAGGTTATAGATGTCACAATGGCTTTCCTGGTTTTGCACAGTGTGGGATCTCGGCACGGGAGAAAAAAGCTACCGTGGGCACGGAGTCAGGGAGGGCTTCAGTGAAAGTAGCATTAGAGCCAATATAATAGGATTATTTTCTCTTTATTTTGGAATTCTAATATTTTAACTTCCCAAGGGAAAAAGCCCATTCTAAGAGTTAATGGATAAACAAATTGTGATATATTCATACAATGGAATACTTCTCAGCAATAAAAAGGAGTAAACTATTCATACAAGCAATAGCTTGGATGAATCTCAGAGGCATTATGTTGAATGAAGGAAGCCAGATGCAAAAGAGTACATGCTCTATTTTATGGTAATAGAAATCATATCAGTGGATGTCTGTGGCAGGTGAGGGGGATGAGAGCAAAGTTCTAGTAGAAATTTGTTTGGTAGGGTGATGGAAATATTCTATATCTTGATTGGAGTTCTAGTTATAAGTGGGTATATGTTTGTCAAGTTTTATTGGACAATGTGATTTGTGGGAGGCATAGGTGCTGGGCGCTGGGCCAAGGTGGCATAAGCCATGCTTAAGGCACCCTCTTGGGTGCGGTGCCCACCAATGAAGCCACTGGCATGGACAAAGATGCAGCCAGGAATTTTAAAATTCATCAAACTTAAAAAGGGTATATTTTATAGTATGCAAATTATACCTCAATACAGTCATTTTTAAATAACTGATTAAAATAATGAAAATGTAGTTAAGTAAATTCTGCAGTTGACGTAGAGCCAAAACCACATATCAGTAACATAATTGGTGATATTGTAAATAAATTAAGCTAGATAAAAAAGCCAAATTCATGTGATTTTTTTCCTTGCTAAAATTACTGTCTATGAGCTATTTTTGAAACCTAAATTACGTTGAATTTCTTTTTCTCTTTTTTCAAAAATCTAGAATGGTCAGTTGGAGTGTGTACGCTGGATGGTGAGTGAAACAGAAGCCATTGCAGAATTGAGTTGTTCTAAGGATTTTCCCAGCCTCATTCATTACGCAGGTTGCTTTGGCCAGGTATGAAGAATTTTTAATTATCAGGTTTATAAGCAATCATATTCATTGTAGTATTTTTCATAAAAAGGTGTTTTAAACAACTTAAATATTCCATAACAGGATATTGGATAAAAAATGAAGCTATATCCATATGATGAAATTTTATGGAAAAATGTTCACTATATAATATTAAGTTAAAATGCATGATACAAGACTGTTCTTGTAATTTGGTACCAAATTTGAATTTTGGAGAAAGACAAAGAGAAATAAGTAAGAAGACTAGAAAAAACTATGTCACAACACGTTTGTAGTAATTATCACAGAGAGTGGAATTACAGGTGGCTTTTCTTTTTCTTTTTTTTGAGGGGTGGTATTTTTCAGTATTTTCCAAATTTTCTACAATAAACACATTTAACTCTGTCGAAAAGGAAAATAATAAATGTTCTCAAACCCAAAATTAAGAAGAAAGTCTTTAGTATTAATCAAGGAAATCTCCCTCCATAAAAACGAGTAAGCACGGTAGCTAGTTACAACCAATTCCCGCTTTAGGAAATCCCAGTGTGAGCAGTCGATGTACGTGGATCACGATCCAGTGTATGGAGTGAAAAATCATCATTACCACCCTTAGAGGGGGATGAATATAAATTATCTTTTTTAAAAAATGTAATCCCAAAATGCCAACCTCAGTCTTTAAAAAATAAAGTCAGCACTGTTTTAAAGTAGATTTAATTATGTTTGTTTGTGGCAAAGAAAATTGCTTCTCATGCATATAACCGTATTCTGTTTGGCTTCATAAACTATCCCCAGTGGCACTAAATTGTGGTATTGTCAACAAGAGATTATGCTTTTTCGAGTATGACCATCTCAAGTTTAAAAAATTGACTTGGAGAATATTACTACCGTCTTTCTTTAGTTAGGAGTTGTCTTAGGTGATGGTTTATTTTGTGCCATGGTAACTTCGATTTATAATATATATAATATATATGCACACACATGTATACACACTGTTTCTTATATGTACCAGGCATCATGCCACTGGAATTTGTGTATGTTATCTGACTTATTCCTTAAAAGAACCCTGTTAGATCATGTCATTTTTATACCTATTCTATAGGTGAGAAGACTGAAGAGAGTTAATTGACTTGTACATGGTCTAATGGCTAGTAAGAGCAAAGACTGGATCTCACTCAATTCTCTGACTTCAGGGCCATTTTATCTTTTGTCTCCATCTATGTACAAAATTTATGTAACTTGCTTACAGTGACATTGATATAGCTGAAGAAGACTATTTTTACAATTTTATCTAACACATTGTGCTATATGAAGTACCCCACACAGCTCAAAGATGTGAGTGCCCGTACTAAATTTATTAAATGAAGAAAGGAGCAGGAAGAATATTAAAAATTTGTAAAAGCCACTGTCTTTGAAATGATTACTCCATTTTCTGTGTGTATTATGCACCCATGGTATCCTACAGACAATCATAATAATTAATAAGCATTTGCTCTTTTTTGCTTGTATTGGCAAAGGGCAGAATACAATTTTCAAATGACTGAAAGAATTTAATCACTGCTAATCTTTATAAATGGTTTTCAGTATAAACTAAAATTTTATTTATTCTCAAATTGTCAGAATAATTGTTTCATGTTCCCCATTTCATTTGCTTATATAAAGTCTAACAAGGAATTTTGATATTAGTGGAAAGGCTTCTTGCACTTATGGTAGAGTTTGCCAAAGAAAAGGAAGAAAGGATCGCATCCCTGTTCTGAGACTTTGAGTAAATAACTGGGTATCCGGTGTTCTTTGTCTTGGGAAATGTTGCTTATATATGCCAGTTTCTCTATTCAGCTCTCACAGCAGGTTTCTCATAATTTGGAAGCTGTTGAGACAGAACAAAAGAAAATGCCCTTTCTGGGACTGACTGAGTAACAGTGTGGCTTACTCAGCTGACCTACAGGAAAATATGGAAACTATCGACCTAGGTGAAGAGCAGTGTCAAATACTTGCTTCATGCTAGTATCAATCTTGAGGCTATTATTTCAAGCTGATAAGCATTTTTAATGACCTAAAGTACAGCTTTGAGCAGAGCGGTTGAGCAGTGCCCTTAGGAGTTTATTCCTGCCCAAGTGGAAAATGTAGAAACCCATTAGAACTGTGAATTCTGTCCAGCTATCCTACATCCGCCACAGCCACTTATGTAACAGATAACCTGTGGAGATGCTGAACTTGGAACCATTACAAGGCTAATATTTTCACAAGGAAAACTGTTATTGAACACTTTTCTAATGGATTCAGCACATGCAAGTTTTTCTACATCAAGCAGGCACTTGAGTATGTTCTGGTTTTGTTTCTTCAGTAAATACCTCCGAAGAAGATAGTACAGAGGGAAATTCCTCTCTTGGTTTATTTTAGTTGCCCTCTGCCCCTTATATAGATTCTTAAAGAATAGGCTCCATTTGACTCCCAGTTTGTGTCCTTTTTCTTGTAAAAATTACCTTTAAAGACTCCACTACCATGGAGTAGCCAGCAGTTTTTAGTGGTGTCCTGGAGTGATAGATCGTTGGGTGATAGGAATTGATTTTTCTCATTTTGACACATGAAGTCTCAGAGGGTGCAATTATTTCACTGCCTGACGGTTCCTAGTGGAGCTAGCACAGGAGCATGAAGGAGAAAACCTGGGGTGGGGGGAGACTCAGGAACGAGTGGGGGTGTCCTCAGATAAGCTTGCTTTGCTGTCCCTTGAGGGAAATGTTGCTGGTGAAACAATTGAGACAAAATCATCTCAAGTCAAAGCTACTGCTTGTATAGCTCTGCTGTTTTATTCAAACATGAAGGTTCAAATGGTCTCCTCTGGGCTCCCAGCAAAGCTCTTGCCCTCTGCTTCTTGGGGGCTTCAGCCTGTTTTGCATTGGTCACTGGTTCAGTGGGCTCTGTTACTTTCAACTACAAACCTGTCATTTTGTTTCTGGATCATTCACATGACTTGTGGTCAAGAGATTCTGCTACAAAAACAAGGTTCATATTAGCAATGAGCATTTTACCAGGAAGAATACCTTTGCTCACACTGTGGTGTTCATTCTTCATTTTAAATGTTTGCCCTGATACAGATTAAAAGGCAGGCGGTGGGTGGGGTACTTTTTGAAAAAATAAAAGGCTCAGCAGTTCCTACAAATGGTCGTACCAGTGGTCGACATGCTGGTGAGAGGGGAGCGCTTCCACTGGCTGTATGTTATTGTTTTTCCACAACTTACTTTAAAAAGGAGAAAGATTCCTTTGACTTTATTGTTTCACCACCATGGGGTAGAAATAAGTAAACAACACTGAGAGCGCCGCAATTGCAGATGAAAGCAAAACAGAAAAATCTTTGATTAGCGTGAGCATTCATCTACTCTCCAAGGACTGATCTTTGGCAAAGTCGAAGCAACACAGAGCTCCATGAACCCAAAGACTGATGAGCAGTTAACCCTGTTTTCTGTGACCCAGAGGGTGCAAGGGTAGCACCCTTGTCTTTTTTTTACAGAGTAAGCGGTCATGGGGCATTGAGCAGTTGTGGCTATGAATACTCAGAAGGCAGAGAGTCATGGAGAGCACTGGCTCCTCAGTCAAGTTGTCAGAGTTTAAATCTTAGCCCTACCACTCACTAGCTTAGTGGCCTTGGATACGTTTATTTTTTCAAAAAGAAAGAAGAAAAGGTCTCCCTGGACCTCAGTGTCCTCATCTTTCAAATGGTGATGATGGAACCTTCTTCACAGGGTAGTTCTGAGGACTAAATGAGAGAAGCTCCATGAAGCACTGCCTGTCACAGGTACTAGATAAATTTTTGGCTATTATGATTACTGGATGCCTTCCAATTTATTATTTTTATTGCTATCGGTATTAGCTTATTTATTTCACCATAAGTAAAATATAAGAGAAACTTATTAAATAATTATTTAGGCCTTAACCTATTTAAGCAATTCTTAGATGTACTTTTTTTTTTCACATTTCACCATCTCTGGGATATACATTTATCTTACAATAAACGACATGATATTACATATCGATTAGGGTTCAGTCTTTAGTTATAAGGAAGAAAGAGTTATCCACACCTTCATAAAAGAAGAAGGCAGCTCGTTGTAACAATATGGACTGAATCGACTCAGGGAGCCATCAGGAGCCAGGGCAGCTCTTGCCTCTCACAGACCTCGTCTTGTTCCCCCCAATTATCAAGCCCCTGCAAAATCCAGGTCTCCAGATTCTTTCGCAGATTTCTAAAAGGAAAAAAATTCTTAGACTTATGAAGTGCAGTATTCCATCTCCTACAGCCCCATTACTAAAAGTCAAAACACTGTGAATTATAGTCAAGGGCATTTTCTGTGCATGTGGAATAGACATATCCACTATAATATTTAATTGAGTCTGAAAATATAAAAATGTGCCTGACCAGAAGGCATATATAAAACATTTCTCAATATCTTGAACTCTTCTGAACTTTACTTACTAAAGAAAGGAGCTGTTGGGAAATCAGAAAATATACAGTTATCTTCTTCAGTATACTGATTTGTTAAGTAAGGGTGTTTAAATTGGATGATTCCTTAAAATCTCTTATACTCAGTGGTATTAAGATTCCATGATTTAATATCATGGTGCAAGTCCAGTCTCCACAAGCTTGAAAATGACCCACTGACCATGGCAGGGCTGTCCTTGTCACCTGTACAGCTGCAGCTGTGTCTTAGCTATAGACTTCCAACCAGGTAGTATGCCCTTTATTCTGAAATGCATCCACTCATCTGGATCTTTTAAGGAGTTAAGATCACATGGTGCAATCACTGGTCTCCAAACAAAAATAATCCAGTTTTTTCCCCACCAAATAAGGGAAAATAAAGCAAATGTTTCCACCTTATGCATGTGAAACATCACCCACTCTGGTCCAAATTTCGGCACCAACTTTCTCCAAGTTTGCCTCTGAAGAAGAGGATTAAGCCTATCGGCAGATCCTCATCCAGATTCTGACTTCCAGCCCGGCCTCCAGGCTCTGCTCAGCCTCATCCTCTGGGAATGTTGAGGGTCTCACTTTCCACAAGGTCTGTCTGCTTTTGAAGCTAACACTCACTCCGCCTTCCCTGGATGCATTCTTAGTAGGTCGTAGGTACATTTTTCTCTCCTTGCTCTTGAGGGGTCTTACCCGCTGCTTGCTCATGTGGAGAAGGTGTGGTGCAAATGTTCAGTCTGCCCCTGATGTCCCAGATGCCTTCACAAACAGTGCCCTGTTCCCCACATGAGGAGCACAACATTAAAGGAGTTGGCTGTTTTTATCCAACATTCCTTTAGCAGATTAGTTGGCATGTTCAGAAGGTGAAGGCAAATTTAATCCAGAAAAGTATAAAAGTTCATGACCAGTCCGAGCAAATAACTAGGGAAAAAAAATCCTTTAAAAGGCTAAGAAGAGGTTCAAGGCTTTTTCAAACACATGATCATCTTTTTAAATGTCAAATTCCACCCACTAACTTCATACTGTTGTTTTTACCACTCTCATATTTTTTTAACATTATATTTAATTTTTCTATTTTAAACAGCGAAATCCCACCCCCCTGCTTTCTCCTGAAGCCAAGCATAACATGAAAATACCACAAAGGCTCAGTGGGTAAAATACAAACAGATTGTGGTAACACACACTGACTGCTCCACGTCTTTGCTTTTGAAAGGTTATGTTCAGAGCTTTAGGTGCCCTTCCTGTATCATGGAAGAAGAGAAAGCTTTGCCTTTAAAATGCCACCCATATTTATTTGGTCAGAAAAATCGAGAGGGTCCCAGTTTTATTTGGTGAGGTTATCTTATATTTGGCAATTTCACGTGTCGCCTCTTTTTGTAAACCTATTGGTTGTAGGAAGCATGGGATTAGGAAGACATGGTTGAAGCATTATAAACTTAAAAGTACAAGTTAGTTATCTCAATAGTTTGAGGTTTTATAATAATATTCTTCAAGACTGAAGACAGTAAAAGTAAGTAGCAAAATCATGGCCTTGGAATCGAAAGACTTGGATTCTGGTTTTTACTTTGAATCTGTTCAGGTGTGTGACTTTGAAGAGGTTCTCAAACTTTCTGCAGATCAACTTTCCCATCTATAGAATAAGTAAGTAAAACAAAAGCAGTTCAGAGATAACTTCCTGCTCTTAAAATTCTCTGAGCATTCGCCTTTCGTTGACATCAGGCAGAGTCATGAATTTTCAGTTCATACTGCATGGGAATTTTCTCTTGCAAGGTTGGTTATATCTTAACTTCATTTGGAGTTCTGTTTTCCTCTGTCTCTTATTAGATTTCTCTACATGATATTCTGTTCATTCCACCCCTTTTGTGTTTCCAGGAAAAAATTCTTTTGTGGCTTCTTCAGTTTATGCAAGAACAGGGCATCTCGCTGGATGAAGTGGACCAGGATGGGAACAGCGCCGTTCACGTAGCCTCACAGCATGGCTACCTTGGGTGCATACAGGTACACTGGCCCCGCTGCCTTAAACAGAGAAATGAGTTTATCAAGTAATAAAAAAAAAAAAAGAGAGAGAGAGAGAGAGAGAAAGAAATTTTGTTCACTGGAAGAATGGATTAAATCAGCTTTTTCTATTGTGGTAGATAATAAGGAATAATACTGATATAGTTGTATTTTCAGAATTTCACACATAAAGGCATAATAGCCCTACAAGATTCTCCTTAAGTATCATAGGATGTTGAACTTGAGAGGGAGTATTCCTTCTCTCTCAACATTACTTTAAACTCCAAGGCTGAGGACAATAGACATTAAATACCTCCATATTCTCAAGATGGGAGGAGATCACTACCAGACTGACATCTCTCAGTCTCTGAAATGGCAGATGGGTCTTGCTACCATTGGCACATGTCTCCTTCCCAGGTGTATGAAAAACAGGACAGATTTTTTCAAGACTAGGTTAGAATAATTCTTCAGAATTAAGAAATAGTAAGCTAGAGAATGTATTTCCCCACTCTCTTTCTCTG
>NW_006436298.1:44336857-44371914 GCF_000325575.1 Pteropus alecto
AGGGGGCATCAGATACTGATCCCCTCAGCTGTTGGGAAAGCTAGCCATGGCCCTGATTGGCCAGTCACTCCATCCCCAAGCCTCAGTTGGCCTGATCTGTTCAGCCCAGCAGGCCTTATAAGTATTACTATAATCTAAGCGTGCGATGATATAAAAACGTTTGGGGAGCAGAGCCACGAGAGAGGGAAGGAGGTTCTTCCCCCTGCCCCAAGGCACATGAACGGGCAACCGGCTACTTAGAGAGCATGGAATTCCTACAAGAGGAGTTGGCATCTCACCCCTCAGCCGAGAGCCGCACAAAGCTGAACCAAACCTGGTGCCACCATCATAACAGCACATGGTAGGATTGCCCAGCAGGGGTCTTCAGAAATTTGGGGCACTTGTGAACCTGAAAACCAAATAGACCTTTTCACTCAGGAAAATGCAAGACCCTGAGTGACAAAGTAAAAAGAGAGGGTAGCTAAAGAGTTGGGGAAACCACAGGTAGAAGAAGAGTGTAGTATGAGGAGAAGAAAGGCTTTGAATTGGAAACAAAATTAAAGTTTAGATTCGGCCTGAAATTTAATTTATAAACAGTAATCATAATTACCAGAATCAGACCAATCATACCATTCTCACTGAAAATGACCCAGCTTCTATGGCTTTGTTCCCACATCTCCCAGAGATATGCGAAAGAGCCATTGACAACATATGGCTGACAGCCGTGATTACAGCAAATGTATTTACCTCACTAATAAGTTCATACAGTTCTAAATGTTATGTGTATATAACAGCTCTAAGGAAGCAACACTTTGTTCCTCATTACTTGTTTCTTTTATTGCAAACTCAGCTTGCTCGTCTATTTAACAGATACTTACTGAGGTCCTACTGTGTGCAAGATATCTGATAGGGAAAACCGGGCAGCGAGAACCAGTTGCTCAGGAAAGTAGAGAGAACTTGAAAAACAACAGGAGAAGATGTGGAAAAACTGTAAATATGAGAGACAGGAGATTCACGAAAAAAGGCAGCGGTAACAGCAGAAAGCTCTCTATAGAGCGTCTACTCACATGCAACTGCTCTTCAGAGAGCTAAGTCGATAGGAGATATTCCAAGTGTCTGAAAATTTCCCCACTATTGTTGGCAAAGTATGTATCTTCTCATTTAAGGCACCGAGTTGTAAAAGGAGTGTTGAGAAATTGGAGAGTATAGAAAAGAGAGAAATGTAAATTATTACCAGGATCTGCAGAAAGATGAAAGGAGTAGCATTATTTTTTGTGGAAGAAAAAGAATGGAATAAAAACTGAAAAACTTTGTTTTTCCGTTTAACAAAACACTCTAATATTTAATCGTCTTGAAATAAACTTTTTTATCAGCTCGTAAATGACAGAAAGCCAAAGAAAACCAGCTGATATCACTAATTCTGTTTGAGAGTTCAGTTATTTTTTCTTTTTAAAGTGTGAGGCGAGGCCGTCTGTCCTTTCAGAACACTCATCACTCCACTTAACACGAATGATATTTTTGGCACTAGATACCATGGATGTGGAAACTTGGATAATCTTAGAAGTGGGTCTGTCCACTGGGTGTGAGATTCAAAAACAAATACAAAAAGACTGAGAGCAGAAAAGGGAGTGAGCATGGTTCCTTATGAGGTGACTCGGGGACTGAGTTTGGAAGATGTTGGGAAGAAAGCCGCCGAAGCCAGAGTCAAGGGGGGGACAACAGGGTGTGTTTACACTGAGTCTCTCCGACAGCTCTGAGCTCAGGGCCGAGGTGGCCTCTGTAACACTCTCGTGAGGTGGGTGGCGATGACTTTATGGCAGGTCGACCTTTCATGGTGAGTGATGATAAACCAAAGGGAAAATGAAGCTCCTCAATGACCTCTGAGTCTCAGTAGTCTAGGAATTCAAAAATTACAAGTATTACCTATGAGAAAAACATTACCTATTACTAAAATAAATCCAGAGGCCTACGACCTCATCTTGATAGTGTCAAAGAATATGTCAGATTGTGGTGGCACATTAGTATTGATGTAACAGCTTTTGGTAGAATCTAATGTCATCACAGTATAAATACAAAAGAATTTTTGTTTTTATTTTTAATTAGTGGTGTCAGTTGTGCTCCATCAAATCTCTCCTCTACTAATGGTATATTGGCCAGATTCCATAACTTTTTGCTTGCTTTTACCTATTAACATTGACTCCAGACCAGTTTAAAATCTTAGTCTTATTTCGGATTCAGAGCATTCTCATCCCCAGATTGGAGTCGGTTCTAGGGACTGGCATGGGCAGTGAGCATGATCGACTTTCTACGCTCCATTTTAGCTCCTATTCCCATCTCTCCTCTGAGCTCCAATGCTGGGGACAAACAGGAGGTGTGGATAGAAAGAAGTCAACTGTCTCTTGGCTTAACTAGGGAAGGCCACGGCACTCTCCCTGAAAGCGGTCACTGCTTCTTTGGCTCACTGTGGTTTGCCACTGATCCTCTATGTGAGCAGCCTTCAGATGCTGATTTCTGATGAGTGCAGTGGGTGGGGACTTCAGAGGGCCCTCGAGCCTCCCCGCTGATATCTGACATTGGAGATCTGGCCCCGACCTCACACCTGTGTTGCATCCCACTGTCTCTTGCTGCTGGAGAACCCTCTCCCTTTTAGTGTGGTGAAAACAGGCTGAAACCAAACGCCCTTCTACAATGTCTTCTCAGTCTACAGGACATATCCTTGCCATGGCATGAGGTGGGAGTGTGGGCTGCTTCACAGCCTCTGCTGTGTCATTTCCCTCCAGTTTTTATTCCTGATCAGGTAGGCTCATCAAGAGATCAGATGTGCTTTCCCAGTATGCAGGAAGAGGCAAACAAAATTCCACTCCCACCTCTTTACAGGCATTCCCAACTTTATAAGCCCACCAATTGAAAGGGACAAAGCATCTCACCACGGACACTACCCTGCACTCCTCATAAAGGAGAGAACTCCAAGGATAGCAGCAACCTCTCCCCTTCCCAATCTCCTTCTGAAGCTGGGGAGGGGTTGAGAGTAGTAGGACTGGTCTACTGCATCTTTGTAGGCTCCAAAGGGAGGTATCTGACATCGGCTCACCAGAGGCTCTCTTTCATATGCGTTGGTACCTCTACCCACAGCTTGCTCTGCTGTGGGCTCTGGTAACTGGTTTTTGAATAATAGAACACGTTTCATTCAACCTTCTGTTACAGTCACTTAACAGTAATGTTTAAAAGAAGGTCCCAATATGATCACACATCTCTGTACTTTTCTGACAGACCCTGGTTGAATATGGAGCAAATGTCACCATGCAGAACCATGCAGGGGACAAGCCCTCCCAGAGCGCCGAGCGCCATGGGCACACCCTGTGCTCCCGGTACCTGGTGGTGGTGGAGACCTGCATGTCGCTGGCCTCTCAAGTGGTGAAGTTAACCAAGCAGCTAAAGGAGTAAGTGCCTATTCGTTCCCTGAGAGCAAAGTCTGACTCATCATCGTTGTGCATAGGTGTCAGCCAGGTGCTTTGGTAAACTCCCCCTTGAGTGGGTTGTATGGGGACTTCCTAGCATTCTCCTCATCTTTTTTTCTCCCTCCATTCCAAATCCTCACAGCCAGCATTCATGCTGAAGATTTCATCTCTGCAGGTGCAAAATGATACTTAAACAAAAAATGCAGAGCAAGCTCTTCAAGCAGGGAATTTAAGCCACAGTGGACAAGGAGAGAGCCTCTCTCTATGTTCCCATCTCAGGGCCAGATTATATAGCAAATGTGGAAAGCATACAGGGGCATCATTCCCAATCTTCTTTCCATAATACTCTAGAAAATTATAAACTGCATGAGAGAGAGAGAAAAAGGCTAGAGATGGGCCAGTTTCTCAGTATTCTCAAAAAGAAAAATGTATAATTGGGAAATTACAGACAGATAACTTGGTAACCATCAGCAGTAAATTTATTATGAAAATTAAGCAGATGATTCATGAATCTTCAGAACATAAAATAGTAGTCAGTTTCAAGTATACTTAAAACACTCTTTGTCTAGCAGGAGTCAGTTTTTTTTTCTTGATGAGATTATTAAACTGATATACATTGTATACCTGATGTCAGGGAAGCATTTCTGGGAGGTTGTCATTATACGCTTAAAGAAAAAGGGACCAGAGAAGAAGTCCATCGAGTCGGTCTGTGGTGGATTAAAGGATTAAGGAGCTGACGCCCGTCTGAGACCAAGGCTAACCCTTGGAAAACATAACAAATTATAGTTGCCATATTGGAGAGGGAGTCACTGAAAATCAGAATCAATATTCGAAGTAATGTTGACATTACTTAGGAGGCTAAACCTTAAAAATTAAATTTTAGAGAAAAATTACAAAGTCTTTTAATAATAAGTACACATTTTTTCCCTTTTTCTTTTAGAAAAAAAGACCTAGGGTAGGTGGGAGGCCTTAACTGATTACAAATGTAATCCACACAACAATATGACGAGACCCTGGACCCTCTGTCTCTTCTACAAGTTTGGGGATGCCTCAAGCTCCCTACTTTTACTGTCTTGCCTTAGATGTACAAGTCTGTACCCTTCTACCCCTACTCCTGCCAGTACCGGGAATACTTCATTTAAGGAGTTTAGGCTTTTACTAGAAAAAAAAATAAAATTTAAAAATTAAAAGAGTTCCCTTCAAATGTCCTCCACCCAGTTCCACATACTTCCGCTTGGGCAGATGGGCTGGGTGAGCTTAAAGAGCTGGATGTAATTGATGGGAAAATGCATATCAATTCATAACTCAATAAGTTCTTTCCACAGCAAATATTCTTGTACTCATGTCTTTTGGTACACGTATAGGTATTTCTAAAGATAAGTTCTTAGGGAATTGCTAGAAAAAGGGCATATGCATTTAAAATGGAGATAGGTGTTGCCCAATACCCTTCCAAAAATGTCGTACCAACGTCCACTCCCCCCGGTAGTATATGGACACATCCATCAAGAGGAACTTTGAAACGATCCAATAAATGTTTTGTTTTGTTTTGTTTTCCCTAAAGGGTCATACTCAAGGAAAAGATTACAGAGCCTTCTCTTCACTCTCTGTACCACAGAGTCTGAGAGGCTTTCATGAGCTATAATAGCTGTTTTATTGGTGAACTTTTCAAGGTCATGGTCTTGGCTGCTCTCTCTGTTGATGATCCTGGGATAAAATACATGTGTATGCTAATAGACAACAGTTCTTCCGTTGTCTCTGAAGCTGAATGCTGCAGACAGTTGGAGTTAGGCCAATGACAAGATTAAATAAGAGAGGTTACATGTGGACCTTAGTCTTTTACCTAACCACATGTCTCAATGAGGTTGGCAAAACTAGAAATGAACAGAGAAATTCACTTTGTATAGCCACAATACACTGACACGTAACACAGAAAGATGCAGGAGGAAGGATGGAAAACACTAGTTTTTCCAGCCCAAAATTCTGAGTGGGAGATACTTTAGAATAGGAAAAAGCTTTTACTGGCTCTTTATAGTTAATAAACATAGTTACTATTTAGAAATGGCATTCTTTGGCTCTTTTAGAAATCCTAATCTTCAAGCCTGGGTATTATGGTTTGAATTGTGCCCCCCGCCCCAAAAAAAAGCAGTATGTTGGAGTCCTAGCCCCTAGTATCTCAGAGAGTGACCTTATTTGGAGAGAAAGGAGAGGAGTTTTCTTAAAAATGAGATTATACTACACACAGTATTTTGTAACTTCCTTTTTTACTTAAGGAAAGTATACTATATTTATACTTGATATATATACATATACTAGGGAAACTTTTTCTATGGCATAAATATTCAAGTATGTTATAATTTTTAATAGCTCCCTTGATTGAAATAATTATAAATTATTTATTCAGTCTTATTCGTGAGCATCTAGGTTACTTACAGTTTTTTACAATATGAATAATAAATTTACATCCATTTTGGGTGCTTTTGATTGTATCCTTAGGAAAATTTCCGAACTGTAAGAATGAATCTTATGTACTTTTGTGAGGCTTTTAGATTCATTGCAACTTGCTGTAAATTATCATAAAAATCTTATACCTATTAATTTATAGTAGTAGCCGCCTATTAGAGAGCTTATTGTTTGGAGTTTGTTTTTCCCAGACAGACAATGGAACATGTCACACTGCAGAGCCAGCTCCAACAACTTCTGGAAGCCCAGAAATCAGAGGGCAAGTCACTATTTTCTTCACCCAGGTAATGCCAGGAACATTGGTGGTTAAAATTCTTAAATTTCTGAGCCTTCTTTTGAACTTTCCTTCAATGTCTTTTAAGAAGATGAAAACAGAAAACATTTTATTTTTATAAAGAGGAATAAAAATTAGGGGAAAGGCATTGGACCTACAGTCAGAAGACCCAGATTGATCTCTGGCTGTGCCATTTCTTTGTTCCGTAACTATAAACAAGTCACTCTTTCAGAGCCTTTCATTTTTTCATCTATAAAATGGGAATAGATATGCAGGTTCATAAGATTGTTGAAGTTGGGATTGAGAAAATTTGTGCAAAATTGATGCGTTAATAGTAAAATTTAAGACAAATTTAGTCATAGTGTAAGGTATGAGGCATACTCTACTTTCGTTATGGTTGCCACTACAGAGTGTTTGCAGATTGCTTTGAACAGGCATTAAGTGATTATTCGTATTCCAATCTTACTGATTTGTAAGGTGTCAGTGGCATAAAGGCCAAGCCGTGACTTGTGATTGAGTCATTTTGACTTTGTAGGAAATCATCTCATATGTTCTGCATCCTTCTTTCAGCTCACCCTCCTCACCAGCCTCTAGAAAGTCCCAGTGGAAATCCCCAGATACAGATGATGAGTCTGTAGCCAAAAGTAAACCAGGTATCCAGGAGGGGATGCAGGTTCTTGGAAGCCTGTCAGCATCCAGCCGGGGTAGGGCTAAAGCAAAAGATGAAGATTCTGATAAAATCCTGCGCCAGTTATTGGGAAAAGATATCTCGGAGAATGTCTGCACCCAGGAAAAGCTGTCCTTAGAATTCCAGGATACTCATGCTTCCAATAGAAATTCAAAAAAGATCCCTCTGGAGAAGAGAGAACTGAAGTTAGCCAGGCTGAGGCAGCTGATGCAGCGGTCACTGAGTGAGTCCGACACAGACTCCAATAACTCTGAGGACCCCAAGAGCACACCTGTGAGAAAGGCCGACAGGCCCAGACCGCAGCCCATCGTGGAAAGTGTGGAGGGCATGGACAGTGCAGAAAGCTTACACTTGATGATAAAGAAACACACCTTGGTATCAGGACGCAGGTTTCCTTTTAGCATCAAGGCTTCCAAATCTCTGGACGGCCATAGCCCATCTCCCACCTCAGAAAGCAGTGAGCCAGACTTAGAATCTCAGTCTCCAGGCTCAGGGACTGCTCCCCCAAACCAGCCCTCTGGAGACCCCACTCAGCCCAGCCCTGACAGCACTGCTGCCCAGAAAGTGGCCACGAGTCCCAAGAGTGCCCTCAAGTCTCCATCTTCCAAGCGCCGGACATCTCAGAACTTGAAACTCAGAGTTACCTTTGAGGAGCCTGTGGTGCAGATGGAGCAAACTAGCCCTGAACTAAATGGAGAGAAAGACAGAGAAAAGGGCAGGACCCTCCAGCGGACATCTACGAGTAGCGAATCAGGGGATCCGCTTAAAAGGCCTTTCGGAACCTTCCGATCCATCATGGAGACTTTAAGTGGCAACCAGAACAATAATAATAACTATCAGTCAGTCAACCAGCTGAAGACCTCCACACTGCCTTTAACCTCCCTTGGCAGGAAGACGACAGATGCC
Organism: Pteropus alecto; assembly: GCF_000325575.1. Lineage (NCBI taxonomy): Eukaryota > Metazoa > Chordata > Mammalia > Chiroptera > Pteropodidae > Pteropus > Pteropus alecto. The sequence goes on from NW_006436298.1 coordinate 44,344,623, forward strand.
AAGGGAAATCCCATGAGCTCTGCTAGCAAAGGAAAGAATAAGGCGGTGAGTGCTATTTGGAGGCTATCTTTTCTTGCTTTGAATTAATTCTGTCGGTCCTGATACTGCAGATTGCTGACCTTTGCCACCTCGAGGTAATCTTCAGAAAAACTGCAAAGGGGGGATGCGTGGAAAGCCAAATTCATGTTAGAGTGCATACCCTTTGCTCTTCACTTAGAAAATGCTCTGAGAGAAAGATTGAATAAATCACAGGAAATTATATCCTGGTCGCTAAATTTCCCTAGTTTGATCCTTAAGTATTAGGAGTCCTAGACTGGGAGGTGTTTCTATGAGATTAGACCACCCACCAATCGATGTGAAATCAGGCCCTTCTTTGGTGTGGATTCTGCCTCAGGAAAAGTTTGTTCTCCTCATGTGACTGGATAGTTTATTCTCAAGCCCAATTAAAGAGCACATAAATAGAAACTCTATTTCTAAATACTTAACTACTCAACTTTGGAATGACCTTTGAAATGAATACACCACAGGGACCTCCACATTGGCATTTCACGGTGCGGGCCCCTAAGTGTTGATCAGAAAGCTATAGCAGTCTGAAGTGCTTGCCAGTATACAGGGGATGGCAGAGTGTGCCATGAGCTACATTTTATAATCGCCTTTATTGGAAAACCATGCACTATAATCTGTGGTTTAAATTCAGTGAATAAGAGATAGACAACCCTCTTCTTAGGCAGTGTTTCCTGCATGATCTGTGTATGCCGTGCCATCAAAAAAAATAAAATAAAATTGGTATATCAGCCAAAATGCAAAGCTCTCTGAAGAATATCCATCGAATAACCTAGAGCGTAACAACCTGCATAACTTATTCTTTACTCCAAGGTAAAATCCCAGGAAGGTCTAAGAACTGTCCAATTCTTTTTGCTATACCAAACTCAAGTTTTAGTTAAAACGACTCTAATTAATTGAACACCCACTGATTTCCACCATAAATTATCTTTGTTGTAAAGGACTTTAGCCGGTATTTGTTTCAGCTAGAAAAGCCACACTTGTGCCCCAAACACCAGACCCTTGGGGTTAAATATATCCAAATTTACATTGTTCGGTAGAGCTTTTCCAAGAAACCTAATGGGTTCTCTTGCTCAGGAGTAAAAGAAGAATTACCCCCAGCAGCTCCCCATGCTCCTTAAAGCGTGAATGAAGCCTCTGTCCTGGCCTAACCTCTCCTGCACGCCTCCTGTTTGTTGAGACTTGCGCATGCGCTGAGCTTGCTGCATGTTTTCAGATGACTTTTAATTGCACCTCTCTAGGCGATGTCCAGCAGCTGCATCAACCTTTCCTCTAAAGTGCTGATTGAAGAGCATCTGCATAACTATGCACGGTACGTGGTATGGGGGATGCATTGGGCAGCTGTGCTATGCCTTCGCTTTGAATTGCATGTCCTTTTAAATCATGTTCCTGAGGCTGTTTTAGCAGGGGCTGATGCCAGGGAAGAAGAAACTTAAACTCTTCCCCAAAATAGGAGCAGGCAGACTTGTAACTGGACCTTAGAACGGGAGCAGGTCCCCTATAGGAGGGGCTTTATTCCAGCAGCAGAGGGCAGAGGAATCTACTCAGCTCACAAACGCTGTTTCCCAGTTGACTTTGGCTTTCAGTCTTTGTTTTAATGGAGTCAAGTACCAAGTAAGTATAGAAATTAAATTTCCTGTCCTGAGTGGAATGAGTCAACCTCCTATCGGAATCAGAACATTGAAGCAGAGCTGAGGTTTTATTTCATTGTTGATTAAAAGCCCCATTCGTCACCATTCTGCTGCCCTTCAGAGAAGCCAGGCTGGCCCTGCCATTCTGAAATTGCTCCAGCATAACATTCAGACCTGCGATGCCAGTCAATAAGCCAGTTTCTGAGTGCCCCCTCCACCCAAACTAAAGAAGGGTTTTTCTCAAACTGTTTATGATTCAAAATGCATTGACTGTGTACATAAAAGGATCGTTTTGGAGGTCACAGGTGGCTCAGGCACCTTCTTGGGCAAAGTCTGTCTGTAGCATGGCTTTATTTCATCCCCCTGGGAGAATATGAACCACTCCCCAACAAGAAAGGAAACAGGAGGAGGAAAAGGAGAGCAGTGGAGGGGGCGTTAATGTAATCAGTGCCTCTTACTGGTTTATTTCAGATGAGTTAAATTTCAAATCCATTTTAAAAGGAGACTATCAATTTTCAATCATTTAAATTCAATTCAATTAAAATGAATTGTTTAAAAGTATGACACACCTTTCAGCACTCTTCCAAAATCCTCCAGAATGTTTGTGTGAACGTGTATATGTGTATACATATAGTTATACACACAAATATGAGCATATGTGTTGTGGGTATAAATTTTAGTTCAGAATGCTAAGGTGTGAGAAATGTCACTCTCCTTTTTTTCCCCTTTTATTTTAAATTTAAATTAATATGTTCCAAAAAAATTAATCTGCTCTAGATCTCTGTTCAGATTAGAGGAAAACTAAATCTCAGTCATTTTAGGGGGTGCCCCAAGTGGGTCTCATTAATTCAGTAAGTTGAAGGAAGTGCCTTGGAGGTTCTACATTTACTGGTCATCACATTGTGCTTGGTCCAGGCTCACACGTTGCCTAAATCTGGCTGCTGGGACAGGAATCTTGGCCAGTGCTGAGAGCCCAATGCCTGGGATGGGAAGAAAATAGAAAAAAATACCTATTCCCTTCGCAGACATTGGTACTGTCCCATTTCTGTTTCTCGTAACCTACCTTCAGCATCCCAGAACCCTTCTCTGTCCCCATCTGAGGCTTTGTGTGTCTTCTGGGGCCTGGAAAATTCTGCTATAGTCTTAAACAGAAGTCACCTGAGGGAAGGAACAAAGACTTGGTAAACTCTTTGAGAGGAGGAAGAACTTCTCATTTCTTTCGGGCTCCTACTGCACCTGGAACCAAGACAAATTACTATCATAGGAGATTCTTCTGCCAGAAATATTTCATCCTTTTCACAAACAAGAGAACAAAGTCAAACAATCTACTATAATAGGATGACGAAAGTCAGAGCACTAAATGGAGTTACAGGGCTACTCAGATGTCAGACACAAGGTTAACACTTCCCTACTCAATTTGAGAAACAATCCTTCTGAAGGCTCAATTTTGAACCTGTCAGATTCATGGGCTTTACATGTTAACAGAGTTTGATTTCAGTGATAAACAGAAACCTCCAAATAAAAATATGCAGTGTATTTATGTAAGCATCCTGATCACTTCCCCCTCTCTACTTTATACATTACCCTATACTTCGTTTTAGTTGGGTATGTGTTCCACAGAAGGTGAAAACCCACTGGTTTGTTTATGCCAGAGACGGGGGAGATTTTTCTGATTCACTCATAATCACACAGAGTCAGAGACAACCAGCCCAGTTCACCCCTTCAACAGAGTAAGGATGGATATCTACAGTTAAAATGATTCTTCAGAGAAATTTAAACTTGCATGGAAATGTGGGCATGAAAAACATCTTATTCTACCGTAGTGCCGGCTTCATTTTGCCTGTGGGACCCATAGAAAAAGCATTCCATAGAAAGACGCAAGAAAGAAAGGAGCCTAAATGTTCATCTATCAGTAAAGTCTTCAAATCTTGGCCCAAGAATTTGCTTACAGGCCAAATGGCCCCTCTCGGGTAGCAAGGATTACCCAAGATCTTATATGGAAACTGGTGGCAGTCACTGGGTTAGAGTTGACCCCAAACATTATACCACTGAATGGCCCTGTCATTGTAGCCCCAGGAGAAAGAATGGAACAGTGGACCCTAGTTCCAGGCATATACTGGAATCCCATTTTAGTTCCTAAGAGATTTTTATTTTTCCTGGTAAAAGAAAAATTGGGGCAATAAATACAACATTGTAAAGAATGTCAGCTCTGTGAGGGGGGTCTGTTTGCTGTTTACTTTTTCTAAATTGGTCACAGCTTGATAGCAAAGAATCTAAATTTCTTTTCAATGCCTTTTAAAATTAGATCTAACTCTATTACTTTGAACAGCTTTCCCAGTGTGTTTCGACTGCAGAGGATGACTTTGTTTATAACAATCAGATTTATCTTTACTTTTTCTTATAAAAGGCAAATTGGTTTTGAGTTATTACAACTCCAAGGGAATGTTTGCAATTACTTGTCTCAAAATGCCAATAAGACATCCATTTCCCAGAGTTTAAGTCTATCTGAGATTTGTAGCAAATGAAGTGAGCATTGGTTTCAGTTACTGATAGCAGAGGTCATTAACCCCTGGCCACCACCAGTCACACCCTCCCTGACCACAGTGGCACTGTAGCCTGAGTGGTTAGCATCAGGAAACCCCTAATTCTAGCACCAACATGAGAGTAGACTCCTTAAGAAGACATTAAGCAATAAACACCATTAGTGTGGGTTTTACTGTGAAGGAATTGTCCATACTGGGAATTGTACATCTGGAGCCAAGAGCTAGTATCAGATATTTTGCTTAGATGTCAAGGTTGTTCAACATCCACTTGAAAGAAAGAGATGTGTTTGTTTGGCCTGAGATGATATGACGGTGTGGCAATGGTCATCTGTACCCAAAAGGAGGTCAGAGTTCAGGGTGCTCCCAGCGGTGTACATGCGTGCATGCGCGCGCGCGTGCACACACACACACACACACACACCTGACCTTATTGCCAGAATGTCACGCTAAATGGAAAAATGAGCAAAGATATGGAAGACAATGGGAAAGCAGAGGCGAGGTCCTAGCCAAAACCCAACCCAAGCAGAGCGTACTCTCAGCCCTACTGAACAGTCATCACGGGAAAACACCGTCCAGCCAAAAAGGAGTCCCCGATCCAGCTGAACACATGCATCCTTGCCATGATTTCTCCGAATATAATAAAATACCCACATTTCAATCCTGTCTTAAATTTTTGACTTCAAAGTATTTATTTTTAACCCATATGCTTTTTAAGGACTCTTGAAGTGATAGTTATAGAGTTAGTCATAGGTGTGTTTCCAAGCTATCTGAGTGTGTATTGACTGCATACATAGTTCTAGAGTGAAACCCTTAGAGCAGACTGAATCTTACTAAACGTAATAGTTTGGAAAAGTTCACTAAAGTGCTAGTACTAAATGTATATTTAGTAACACTACGCGTTAGACTTTCTGCTCCAAAACTATAATTTCAAGTTCTAAGCTCTGATCTGAACTACCTTGTTCTGTTTTCATTCTAATATACTAGGTCTGGGGTCCAGAGCCTGTTAGTCAGCAGGTGTAGGTACTTGAGATGATTACCTCTGCTCCAGAAACCCCTATCTGGTCTCCTTGCCTTCCACACCTCCCATGTTTACCCAGGTGTTCTGTGCTCCCTGTACAATGCCCTTTCCTCCCACCCCCACTGCCGCCTCCCTAGGTTCAAATTGGTTCCAAAGAAAACCTGTACTTCATACTGAAGCTTTGTGCATATGACTTGGAGGAATAGAGGAGACCCCAATCTCGAACCGTTTCTCTAGGTTACATTAATTGACAGCTTCTCCTTTGAAACGGGCCACAATTTTGCACTGTCGTTGGCTATTGCTTAACAGAAAATGTCCATGTTATAGGGAATAGTTAAAATCATCAGATCTTTCCAGTGTACAAGCACAATTTAGCACTCCCTCTAAAAGGTACCAGACTTCCCGAGGTTGGTGAGCACACAATTCACAAATGGAGTTTCTTCTCATAAGCTCCTTCCACCCTCAGGGAAAAGGAGAAAGCATGTACTGCCACAGGAAGACAATGAGACAGAGTTTAGTATCAAAACGTGATGAGTTAAGACAGAAAAAGCTACTACAACTAAGGGCTTTAACATTCCGTCTTAAAGCCCTGCCTTTGGGAGGCAGGAAATCAACATGTGGGACACCTGCCTTGGAAACCAAAAGTATCCCACTAGAAATGCATTCATTCAGTGTGCTCATCCCGGTGTAAGAGTAGTCACAAAATTTAGGAAGAAACAACTCTCCTCTGCCACCTACACCTTTCCTCGCTCTCCCCGGGGTCCAGTTTTGAATTGTGCAGCTACAAAGGGGATACATGTTCTGTTAGTTTTGTAACTGCACCACCCGTCTGCCACTCTTGGGTGTGTTTGTACATGGAAAGGGCAATTCCTGTCTATAAACTCTCTCAAGGCTGGAGTTTTCAAGAAGCAGCAAGCCATTGGAGGTTTAAAAGTACCAGATGGCAACTTTACCCAGACACCTTCCAGGACCTTCTCCAAGCATCCCTGCTCCGACCGCAGTCATTTGGGATTTTTCTTCCCACTGGGAACAGTGCCGACACGTTAGCTTCCCGAATGCCACATCCCTGGATTTCCAGCACGCTCATTTCAACAGTTTTTAGCTCTAAGCCACACATTTTGCTGTGCCAGAGTAAGGCGTGGTCTCTTCATTTAGTGAGATCATAATCAAGAGAGAATTTAAAGAGAATATAGTTAAAAACACGGCGAACTCCATGAAAGGTATAAGAACTTCATGATAGTGCCCTCAGCCCCTACCCTCCTTTGTACACCCAGTGTCTAGTGTGGTACCTGGCACCTGGTAGGGGCTTCATAAATATTTGGAGAGAGGAACAGCTAGAGAGAGGAAATGAAGGAAGAAGAAGGAAAAAGAGAAATAAAAAGAATGAAGTCATCATCCCACGGAAAGAATGGTGTGTCCTGTAAAAATCTAGGCCATCCGATTACAAGTCCCCCTACAGATGGGGGGTTTTAGTTCAGGTACTTCGATTAAGTACAAGTTTTCATACTTTGAATGTAAATCCCATTTTTTAGTAGGTGGGATTTAAAGGTATGCTCTCAGTAAAGCTCTGAAGGAGACCACAAAAGTAGCAACGTCTCCCTATTTTGGTTATCAGTGGAAACGTATGCCCGTGGACCATTTTAGACTAATCCTCTAAGTAAGTTGCTGTCCGGGCTTTGGAAATATGGAATCTATGCCTAGATGAGTCAGCAGGTTAGAGTACTTGAAAAACTGTTATTTAAATTCAAACCTTTTCTTCTTTCCAATTTTGGTCACTGAGAATGTGATATTATATCCCAAAAAATGAAATCACGGAGCAGCAAATTATCTGAATAATTCATGCCAGAGTTACCCACTTTTTTTTTTTTTTTGAATACTCGTAATTCAGGACTAGGTAATTGAAGGGTTCAGGGAAGCTTGAATTAGCTTGATATTATTCAGATAAATGCCTCAAATTAACATTTTACTTGGTATAGATTCAGCTCTAATTATGCTGCGTTTCGTTTTGCAGAAAGTGTTCTCTTTAGTATTTTTGACCACACTGCCACCCCTTGTATTAAAGCAGAAATTATACACATGTCCACCCATCCACCTTTCCACTTCGGAAATATTATTGGCGTTTTGTCTGTTATCACTCCTCTCCCATTTCCCTCATTCATTTAGGTTTATGCCTTTTATATTTCTACGTTTTCATTTTAGTGCTGTTTTGTAAGACAGAGGTGATATGTGTGTGTGTTTTTAATCCACCGTCTTTAATTGGAAGTCCCTAGAACATCTCTTAATCAACCAGGTTTTTCTTTCATCTTCTCCCTTTCTTGCCCATGGACAGCTCTCTAAAGTTCTATTAAAAAAAAATAAATAAAAATAAGAATTATAACTTTCAGAGTGTGATGATAATCAAATATTTACTAGAACACTAAGAATAGACTACATGATCTTTGTAAGTGAGCACGATTTTGAGGCCATAAAGCTACACTTGGGATTCTTCATCCAGATATGTCCTCATGTTAGCGAGTACCATTACCAGAAAGTTTGTTTTTGTCCAGCGTAGCAACAAGAAGGAATTTAGTGAATTTAGTAATATGTAGGCCTGCCACCGTCAGAAGATAACTCTCCAGAAGGTTTTATTCCCAGAATGGGACTAATATCCATGAAAATGAATGCATCTACCCAGAGGGAAATTCACTTAAAAAGCAAAACTGATCCACGGTTTGAGCTTGTACTTCTGGTTCCACAAGCCTACTAGGTATCAAGTATTGAAGGAAAAACAGCATTATTCCTTAGTTTCTTCTTTTCCTTGTAGATTTACGAGCATGCTGTTGCTCAGTAATCACATACCCAAAGAAAAAGCACCTTCTTTAAACTATTAATAATCACGCTTATTGAAGAATAAAAGGTGTCACTAGTGAATTCATGTAAAGGAAATATAAATATCTCTTGTTTCTACTTGACCGTCAATACTTTCTGTTTTGTTTGTGATAAAATTCACTGACTGTAAATTTTACCTGGAGTTCAATCAGCATAATTGAGAAATTACTTCCGGAGACAAAAAGTTTTCACTAAGTGTGTGTGTTGTGACATGTTGACTCTTGCTTTTATTTTTTAAAGAATAGTTTATATGAAAAGAGAATAATTTGCCTACTGGAATGAAGCATTCTTCAGTGTGGTTTGTATGAGGATAATTTCCATTTTTGGTGAGCTGTTTAGTGGTATTGTCTTGTAACTCGACCATAGTTTTATCTAATTTTGGCCTCGTGGTTTCTCTTCTGCTTAGGCATAATGACATCAATAGAGAAATGAAGAAATCCTACAGCACAAAGCACACTGCTGAGCCAGAGACAAAAGAACTCTTCTTGTAAATCGCTTGTTTATTATCCCTCATTGCTGCCCTTTGGGCACCATTGGAAATTTCTGGATTGTCCTCTGTGGAAGTAGAACCATGAGAGCAACACCTCACCAGCAAAAGAACAGAATATCAGGATGCCTTAAATTCATAGTAGTAGACTATATGACACATTTTGGGTGATATTTGTATATATAACTTGTTTTGTAAAAGATGCTGTTTAAAAGCATGATTGGGTAAATGTATGTTTTTTAAGACTGGATTGATTCAATTTATCCACGGGACATTCACCAAGCCACTGACGCCAGTTTGTATTTCATCGATTGCATGAGTGTTTCCTAATGTTGACTGAACCTCCCTTTCCCCATAATTCGGGCACTTTTGGCTCAGCATCTCAGTAAGACCAGGTCAGTGGTATTGTTTCCTGTCTAGAGTGTTTTTCTGTCGTTTCTACTTTTTGTATAAAGGAAATAAAACTGTGTTAACAGCCACCTATAAGCTTGAGACACCTACTTTCTAATAAATCTGTGATGTTCTGATTTCTAAGGGACTTTGAGAGTATTTTGATTGCTGCTATTTTATTTCAGGAACAAACTGCCCAGTTTAGCTGTTTTCCCACAGGGATCAAATAAAACATTCTAGTTTTCATTAAGCACTAAAGGATCAGACAAGTATATAAAATAAGCCAATGCCTCTGTCTTCTCAAATCGCAGCGCTGACATGAGAAAATGCTAATGACAACTAAGGATTTAGCCCCTTCTTGGGTCACTTTTTTCTGCCTCTAGCACATTACGAGGCCTCTCTAATCCCTTCAGGAGACAGTGTGGAGCCTGCATTCAGAACAGTCCTATTCTTGATGCAACTCTTTCAGTCCACGTAAGCAGTGAGTTCCAGGAGGTATTGTCCTATCATGTAAAAATATATTTTCATCAAAACTTCGAGAGTTTTATTTTCAAAGTGTTGGCAGGGCCTGCCCAAAAGAGGTCTATCAAATTTTAGTTTGAAAGTAGAATGTATTCCTACCAGGAGCGGGGAGCGCTATGTGCTATTAATGGTTACTAGCAATGTTACCGCAGTCAAATGTGGACCATTCTGTATTCTGGTGGACAAAATAGGCCAAGGTACTGAGTTAGGAGGCAGTTTTGCATATGTGGGTTATCTGACAAACGGGCTTGATGACATACAAGGAGGTATAGACAAAGGAGTTAATACAAAGTGTCTTTAATGCATCGGCCATGCTTATGTGAAGATATTAGTACTCCCATTTTATAGATTAGAAAATTAAACTTCAGAAAGCTTAAATGCTGTGTCCAAGGTAAATAGCAGAATTTGGCTTCGGTACCAATTTGCTCATTAACCCCACTACACTATCCATCTGTCCTGCGCTATGCTATCCCCTGCGAGCTTTGTCCACTGGACAAGCACACAGGCAGCATGAGTTGTGTGGTGTTTGCTCTACTTCTGGATAACCCTTTGGTCTTGGGCAAGGGACACCGCCTCCTTGGAAAGCGAGACTGGCCTACAAACACATCTAGGAAGTAGATTCTTTCCCACTTATAGAGCAACATGTCTGTAAATATCAACCAATTTGCTCTGTCCTTGTTTGGGTCCTGTGAGTTCCTGTCATTAGAGCCTGGTCCCATGTGTGGCTCTGCATTTCTCATACTGTCTTTTTCTCAAATGAGATGCCCTATGTTGATTTTGGCCCCTTGGTTTCACGTGTCCTCTTTGATTGCTTCCTGACATTTCACTGCTCTGTTCTAGTGCTTGATTGAGCTTCTAATAGAAAATACATGGCAACCACACATGAAATGTAGATTCCTGTATTTTCTGCTTGGTGCAGAGGCCACCGGTGAGCTGGAATCACACTTGAGCCAACATTTAGGACCTAGCCCTAGAATGGGGTCTACAAAGAAGAGATTCAAGGAATGCTCTCTCCCCTAGAGGCCCCAGTTTTATTCTTAGACTGTGTTTTTAAAGTTGAAAGGGACTGGGCATTATGCGGACTTTATAAGCCAGAGACAGAGTTCTCAATTAAACATAGCAAAGAAAATTTCAAGAGTTCAAAAGAAAGAAATGCTATCTTCACTTAGAAAATTCTGGCAATTCGATTAATGCTAGCATTTTAGATACCACAGTACTAAGCAAAGAAAAGCAAACATTTTTTTTTTTTAAGTAAAATAGGAAAGCTGAGCAGATTCAGATGAGCCAAACTACAAGAAAATGCATTCTATGTTTAATGCTGTTGCTAGGACACTAAAAATGCAGGTTCTGAAATCATACATGTACAGTCCAAGTTCCTTATGAAATGGATAAGTTAGGTTTGCTTGAAATTAATAGAAATGATGTTTTCTATACCACGAACTTAATTTTGTACAGAATTTTTAAAATAAAAACACAAACTCTTATTTCTTTGTAAAGAGTAAGACATTTACATGTTAAAGAGTTTTTCCTTTGAGTAAGCAGAGCTTTGAGGCCCCTACCCGAACTGCCTCTCATTGGGCTAGTAAAATGAGTAAAGCTCTATCTGAATGCCTAATTACATGTGGCAGAACAGGAAACTCGGCTCCATTGTAAAAAACTATCACAACATCTGTCAGCATCTTTTAAAGACTGGCTTCTTTTATGTCACTAGAGGGACTTGTATTGCCAAAGTTCAACACATCAAATTAAAAATGTGTCTTAGAAAAGATAACAAAATACCAAAACTTCACCACTTTGAATGGATTGAATTCTCATTATTTATTCTCATAAAACATTAGTATCAAGACCGTAACCCTAATAAGAAAGTTCTAGATGTGCGTGATAGAGTTGGGAGTGGGCATGAGACTCTCAAAGGCTATCTTTGAATAAATTGTGAAAATTATTTTTTTTCTCAAAGTGAATATGTATAAGCAACATCCTGGATGGTCCATAGAAGCAGAAATAACTATAAAGTAAATATTTAAATAATTCTCTGAAAAACTGCCTGATATAAAATAGGTTAAATGTTATTTCTTCAGATGCAACCTACATACTCAACATTGAGTTAAGTTGATATGGCAAAGCAAGAATAAGGAATTACTTACAACAGGGTTGTTTCCCTCCATAAAAATGGAGTTCATCCTGTCTTTTGTCCATAACTTTATTTATTGATATGTCTGTCTGTATGTCCTGTATCATATCTGGTATTATTTCCTTTTATTCTTTTACTAGTCCATGGTTTTACAATACTTTTCAAGCACTTGATTCCAGTCTCTAATGAGACTATAAGTTGTTGATCTTTGCGTCACTTCTCGAACAGGGTGGTTAGTAAATATCTACTAATGATTTTTTTTAATATCCTTATATCCATCTTTATTTTCTTCTCATTTCTTCACCATTCTTCTATTTCCTCCTCCTCCCTTCTTTTTCCCTCTCCCCTTCCTTCCCTTGCTCTCTCTCCCTTTCCTCTTTGTTGTCATCTCCCCTCTCTTTTTCCCTCTCTTGTGTAAACCTTTAGTTCTCAAGATCTGTAAACCCTTTATATAGGTTCATCCTTGGAAGAAGCTGGCAAAGGAATTGCAGTAAATAGGAATGTGCTGGACCTATGTTTACAATGAAAAGTAAATCACCTCTCCCTGTTTGCTAGAGCATGTAAGTAGAACAAGCATCTTTCTATATGCCAATGTAGTCAACAAACTCTGATTGAGCCCATACCAAGAATGCAGTCCTGTGCTAGGCACTCTCCTTGGATAAGAAAAAGCCCCAGGCATGGGTATCAACCATAACGGAGGTGTACAAGGTTAGACAAGTCTACCAAACTCTGCATTAGGAGGGACTTGTGGGGAAAAGTATTCTAATTGATTTATAGCAGTGGTTCCCAAACTTTGCTGTGCATTAGAATCACCTGGGGGAGATTTTAAAAATCTGAAGCCCTAGTTGAGCCCAATAACAAACAAACCCAACTCTCTGGAATGGAACCCAGGCATCAGTGTTGATAAAAACACCAGGATTCCAATATGTTACCAAGTTTTAAAACCAGCATCTTGCTACTCAAATTGTGTTCAGGCACTGTCATCACTGGCATCAACTGGAAGTATATTAGAACTGCAGAATCTTCTGGCATTCACCTTGGTCTCCATTTTTTAATTTTGGGATGCTGTAAACTGTCTATTGAGACAATATTTGAGAAGACGGTTTGACAAAAAAAGATCTTTGCTCAAGAAGATGGAAGAATGGTGTACCCCTAAACCTGGGGTATAGTATGGAGAAGATATTGAGTGTTTTAGGGAAGTGTCATTGGGAATATGACACTCATGTTTAATGTGTGTGTGTCTATAGATTGAAAATCACATTCAATATTATTATTTTATATGTAGAAAATTTAAGAGTCATAATTATAGAAAGACTTCATTACTGGATAAGTAGAATACAGAGCAATAATCTTTTTAAAAAGCACGGGGTCATCACACTTTTATGGTCAGTTATAGTAGTGCTAGCTTTTCAGTTATTTCTCTAAATTTCCTAAAAATCTATGTTTTTAGAAGTCAGAAAGCTACTCATCTGGCAGTGGCATAACCAAGACAAAAGTACACCAAAGCAAACACTAAAACCCGCCCTCCAAATACCACTGCAGGGGCTCCCCATAATATGCCAGCAAGATACACGGCATAGTTTATGACCTCACTACATAGTACAATCCTGTATTATATACCATTATATTCCTTTGTTTACACCACACACACACACACACACACACACACACACACACACACACACACACACAGTGAATCCCTACCATGTGTACAGCTCTGTCTCAAGTGGTAAAAATGCAACTGTATATCTAAGGCAATAAATGCATAGTGATTTTGATGAGATGTGGAAAGTCTGAGTTAAACAGGATAAATTTACAAAGTAGTCTGCTGTGTTGTGTTCATATTTATATTTATATTTTATAACTCTATCTTTTCTTTCTATGGAACTGTTATTGCGGTTGTTCAGACAATTAGGAGGAAAGAAGGAAGAATTTAAATTCTGTTATTCATGATAGGCAGTGCTCAGGAGTCAGCTAAGTGTTCTCAGGTAAAGTTACTTTCCCTGATGTCCTTGATTAGAAATGGTCATGTGACTCGACTCTGGCTAATGAAAAGTCAGTAGAAATCAGAGTGGTGCTTTTAGAAAACTTTGTGGAGGAAGAAGCTTACCTAGTACTTATCTTTCACCCCTTGTGCTTTACCCTTCTTCCCCTTGGGGTAGAGCAGCACCTCTTATAGCCATGAGAAAAGTCGATATGCCAAAAAAGGAGGAGAAGGAAGGAGAACCTGTTTCCAGGAGCAGCTGCATAAACCCTGGACTGCCCCACATTTTAGTTAAGTAAGTAAAATGGGCTTTTTCATTGACTAAGTCACTGACATCTGGCTTCCGGCAATAGTAGCCAAATACAAAACTTAATTTATGTTTTCATGGTACAGAATAGATATCCAGGTTATCGGGATAAAGCAACATTTCACAAATTGTATTCTACCCATTACTAGGTCTAGGAGATTTTTGGCTGTTCTCTAGGATTAAAGTATGTTTTGCTAATTCAGTAAAAAGTGCATACAAAATTCTATAATACATTGTGATGCACCTGCTTCAGAAAAAAAGAACTCATTTCCTCCAGCTGCTGCCCAGGGCCCTCAGGCGTTAGCCTTCTCCAGGAATTGCCCTTGGCTAAAGAAAGCCACCTTGCCCAAATGCCCATCCCTTCCCAGGGCAGCCTGTATCCAGTGCCTGGTCAATGTGGGGCTATGCAGGCTCAGCTCCTTTCCCAATTTGAGTCAACTCCAAAGAGCGGTCCCAGCACCAGAGCCCAACTTCCTCCTCTGCCTTATCCTGCTCTTCCCTCCCTTCTCCTTCTGTAGGTGTTGATTCCAAGAGCCTTGTATATATAGTAAGTTTCCTGTGTCCTAATCTCAAGGTCAGAGTCTACTTACCAGGGAACTCAGTCTGTAACAGCACGTGAGCATGTTCAAGTCTTGAATCTGAGAGTACGAAAGAAACTTGTTTAATTGTGTTTGGTGCTTAAACTGATTTGTAAACGGGAGGAAAAATTTTCACATCTCCTAGAGTGGTTTCTCTTAATATGAGTGTGGGACCTGCTGGAATCAATTTTAGATCATTGTACATGTATGGAATTTATTGTTATGATGAAGGCCCAGTGTTAGATCAAAATGTATGTGCCAGGGCAAAACTAGCCACATTTCAAGGAAATGCAGCCAAAATTATATTCTGTTTGAATACTTCATTTGTTTGCTAATAATGTCAAATTGGTACTTAATGTAGTAGCCTGTGGTCATAATTATTATAACATACCATTCCCGGGATCCTTCCATAGGCTGTGGGCCCAGATGTAATTCATCAACCTCATTTCACTGCTGATGGTTAAACTACATTCTAAGTCCCCAGAGAAAAGTCATCTCTGAACTATGGCATTTATCAAAAATCAATATAAGAAATAGCCATGTTGAAAAAAATTTCTCTCTATATTTTTTATAAAACTTATTGAAACCATCATATGATTAAGAAGCCAATGGCTCTATAAGGGGCCATAAAATAAATTCTTCTTAGATTTAGTGCTAGGAAAAAAAAATCTGCTTCTATAGAAAAACTGGCATTCTTCTTTTTATTAGATAATAAGAACCTTATATAACTTGTGCTTTCCTTTTTGTCTTGCCTGCTAGGGAAAGGTCAAAAGTAAAGTTTGCATTCACCCTCGGTAGCAATCTTTAGCTTAGTTTTTTTTTTTCTTTTAGTATACCACTTTAACTCAATTCCACCCCCTTCCTTTGTTCTTACTATTTATCCTTTTTTAATAGTTGTAACACATCTGTGTCTTCTATTATAAGCCACGCCTAGACCTTCTGAAAATAAGAATGCTTAAATACATATAAATGTTTCCATCATTTTTTCCCACCTTACACTCCTACCTGCCCAGTCCTGCCCGTTGTATTTGACTGATGTTGAAACCTACACCAATCCTGTGTGTAAGACGGTGCTGATTTTTTCTTCTTCTATATTCTTTTTTTAATTTATTTTTAAGTATAGTTTATATACAATCATATAGGTTATATTAGTTTCAAGTGTACAATATAGTGATTCGACATTTTTATACCTTACAATGTGATCACCCCACTAATTCTAGTAATCATCCGTCGCCGTGTAAATTTACTACAGTATTAAAAGGCAACGCTGATTTCATGTGTAAGACAACTGTTACCTTCAAGTTGCTTGTTGTCTTTTTAAGATAGGAGAAATCACATACACACATATGTAAAATGCAAGATAAGGAACAATATGTGTGATGGGGGTTCAGGGGCAGTGTTGTCGAGAGGAGGGAGAAATCACTTTTGGTTTGGCTGAGGCCAGGCACGGACCCTTTACGTTTCACGTTCAATAGAGACAGACAGGTATAATGCTCAGATACAGTGATTGGCTACCTATGTCCCCATGTGATGCAGTTAAGTTTCAGAATGAGAATCGCGGATCTGAACACAGCACTACAGATCCACAGCCAAATGGCCTTACAGGTAGCTTGTCAAAGTCATAGAATCATGGAAAATGCTCAATCAGCCTTAACCTGATAAAGCAGCATTTTCCAAACCACACACAAGTGGACAGAGATTCTGAAGTGAGGTCTCTATTTTATTCGGCTCATCTTCCTGATCTAACCCAGATCCAGAGCCTTAGTCCTCGACCCTTAGAGCCTTTATTGTCACCACTTCTGTGTCAGCACCACGTATTCCTCCTTGTGGCAGCTGTAAAGTTACCTAGCCGAGCTCTCTTTAAAAACCTGCTGTGAGAAGGTCCTTTAGCTCTGTTGTGGCACTTGCCTCAAAGTCACACTTCCCCCAAGTTTTCTTAGCCAAGAACTGAGCACCACAGAGGTATTAGATCTAGGGTATATCTTCTATCTCGGAAGACTCTTCTAAGGGACAACTGTGGCATGGGACTCCCCTTAACCTAGCCAAAACTTTTTCCAAAGTGTACTGAGGTCTGAGGCTCTTCCTACCCTATTCTTCCTCCCCGCTCTCCTTGACAGGTGTCAGCCCTGTATCACAGTGTGAAGCCCTGCCTATTCCTGCCCCCTCCCCCTTTATCCTTCATAGGCATGTCCCTCAATAAATCTCTTGTACATCTAACCCCACTTTGGTGGCTGCTGCTTCGGTGGCCTTAACTGACACACTCCTTGAACTTTGTCCCCGTGCCCTCCCCCTCTTACTCTCCCACCCTCTTCAAGGTTCAGCCACCCCTAGAGTTAAGCATTTATTGTGGGATAGCCTTTTCTCTACTTCTTCTTGTTCCCCTTCTAGGTAGGGTGGTCGGGTAGAGTGAGGATGGTGGTTAAGGTCCTGTGGGAGAGGTGGGTAGGGGTACTGGTCTTTTCCCCTCTTAGCAAAGATGAACTGAGTGCTAGTATGTATGTCACCTGTAACTTACACTAAAAGAGTCTTTATTTCCTTTTCCAACTTCAGTTATATCATAAATCTAAGGACCAGATCTTGGCTTAGTGGGTGAAAGGAGCTGGCCAGGCAGGGAGAGATAGTATGTAATTGAGGAAAACTCACCCTACAACACAAGTAAAACATGTTCTCTGAGTTCAAAGGAAAGAATGATCAACAAAAGGTGGAAGACAGCTTACATTTTATATTAAGCTTCCACGCTTTTTCTTTGTTTGTTGTCCCTTCCTCAAAAATTTTGCTGTTCACAAGGAACTCATACTTCCCTTTTCTCACCTTAGATTTCTCACATCATCCTTCTCTATATTTATGTTAATTTAGCACGAAGAACATGTCAGCAAATTAAAGTTATCTATCATTGTAGCATTTATTTCCCTTGCATTAATCTATGTTGAAAGAGATATACTTTTAAAAATAAACATATTTAAAATTTTCATAAACTTGCTACAGGCAGAAAATGGCAGGTACTAGGGAATAAATATTGTTAGACTGAAAAGTTACTAGTCATTATGTTATTGACGGTGGTTGCCTTTTTGGCCCACGTATAGGATTTATTGTCACAGTCAATTTCTAAAACCTGTAAAGACCTCAAGGAGAAAGGAACCATTTTCTTTGTGGTGTGTCTGAAGGAATTCCTGGCATCGTGGCCGCCAGCCTCCAGGTCTATCTGGATCTGTACACACATCTGCTAGAAAAATCCTATGATGCCACATTCCCAGCAATGGCTGGATCATAACGATAAATCTCGAGCAGGAAGCAATTCATTCTTCAGCTTCAGAGTGATCAGAGGAGAATGCAAAGTCCTCCCTTCTGCTTGTAGGTACAAGAGCAACATTCCTGTGAATTCCTACCTATTGATGCTTCCGAGACTTAGACTCTGACAACTAAGAAAAATCGCACCTCTGATTCTAGGACTATTTTGCTAGAATTTATCTTGGCCCTGTGGACACGTAAAAATAGTTCCTTTATTTGAATATCCTTCAGCCCCTCCTTGGCATGTTTAAATGGCTGAACTTCCCCTCTCATGCCGGTTTTGTTTTTTCCAGACACACCACACACCAGAAGGAGCACACAGCCTGCAATATACAAAATGTTCAGAACAGGGTTTCTTGATTGGCCACCTAATTGAGTAAATCTCTTTGCCTGGAGGAAACTAAGTTAAAATAATATTGAGGTCCATCCCTAAGCCCGCAAAAGAGAAGAAAATTAAAAACCAGGGTGAAAATTTCCTCTGTTGTGCAATGAGTATTGGAGAATGGCTATCCGATGAAGTTTCAAATACGTATTAACATTTTCCTAAACACAAGTTCAGACCCCACAGTCTCCTAAATATTGCAGGTTTGGCTAACGTTAGTTTCTGAAGCATCACTCTGTTAGAAACCATCAGCAATGAAGTGACTCTAGCAACTCTGCTTGCCATTGTATCTTCTTATTGTAAGATAGCCCTTTCTTCTCCTTTTCAATAATAAACACCTGGAAAAAAAGAGCACAGTATGCTGGGCAGAGACCTGAGAGATCAGCTATCTCTCGATACTTCTAGAAGTAGTACCTCACTCCCTTCCAGATGGAGGAAAACGGATACTTTATTTATTCAGCTTCCAGTAAATGAGGTTTCATCATCCCTCTCAGTACTTGTTTTTTAGGTTGGTACAACTGTCAATGCCAGGCGTTTCTTTCTCCAGGCCTGCTGTTTCTGTGGTCTTGCCTTCCCAGATACACTCCTACACAGACCGACCTGGTTGACCATGGCCTGTACTCAATCTGGTACAAATACAGAGAGAGGAGGGAAAAGTCAGCTCTAGAAATAAATAATAGTAAGAGTGAATGGATAGGATGAGTGTAAGAATTGGCGCTTCACTTTTTAACCACGAAGGTACGAAAGTATATCCCATCATAAAAAGTATACCATTTTTATTGGTATATATGTGGTTCAATAAGATGAGAACTACTTTAAAGCTAATAAGTTGCTCATATTCCCTTTGACCCATGGAATATATAATCATGAAGAACAGACATGTTCTTGGTGTATTTGTAATCATTCAATATTTAAGGCATCACACCAACAGCTGGCACTATCAGACCATTGGTGAGCGATATCCTTGAATAAATTTAGTAGAGTACATCTAAAATCTAGTTTAGGTATACTTCTCCTCCCTGCAGCCCCCACAAAAGTCTATTACATTGGAATAACCTGGTTTATTTTCATATTAGTGTGTGATATTTAATATGGCTAGTTAACATGGCTTACAGTATTTTCTGGGCATAAGTGTTTATGGGAAAAACTTTAGATTTATATGAGGTTTTGGACATGTGACTCATATAAACTGGAATAAGAGCATTGTTGCTAAAACCTAGGCTCGCTTTGAAGCCTCATCGTACTGTTCTTGGGAAACCATTAAGCAAAATGCCCCGAAGGGTAGGAAAAATTGCACTGAGCAATAAAAAGTCAACAAACTGCAGAATTTGAACATCAAGAACTTTCATCTAAACATGCCCTTCTTTCGCTTGGCAGGGGTTTGCTTTTCAAAAAGTAATAAACTCTAGCACTCTAGTTGACCTGGGATGTGTTTAAGAAATCAAACCCTAGAGCCAGAAGCATTATGACCTTCAATGTGGACTCCCCAACTCAGAAAAACTATAGAATGAGAAATATAAACAGAAAAGGAGAACAGAAATATATGTCTCAATTATCTAGGTCCTGGATTTTTTTAAACAAGGGTACACAACAAAACTCTTGGCCAGAAGGAACCATCTTAAATCTGTTTAAACAGGTGTCCAGTACTCACTGTCTCATGAACAGCAAATGAATATAATCATAGCACAATATGAGAATGATATAAACAAGAAAAACCTATTCATAAGCCTGTATAGCCTTTATAAACCTGGAGCAGACACAGTTTGGTCTCAGAGCAGGTTTGCAATCAAGAAACAGCTTCCCACAGCCAAAAGTAATTTCGGAATAACTCAAAACCTTTACTTATGTTTCTTAAAAACCGTAAAGGAGATCCAAATTCAAAGACCATAACAATATTTATTAAAAACTCCTTGAGTCTTCTCCCCCTCCCCCTCACACTTGCTGCCAGTCCAGAGCATTTCAGTTCACAATTCCCCATAACTTCTTTCAACACATCATTCTCTTTTCTCTGCCTTTCCTCACTCTCTTTTTTCTGTATCACTCGATTATGTAGATTGGCTTTACCTTTCTTTTAGAAGAAAAGAATCCCTATTTATAGGAAGAAAATGAACTGGGAAATTGATCTGGCAATTAGAGGATTCTCTTTGGCTGGGTTGGGTAATAGATAGTGAACATTCCACATTAATAATCTGATCTCAACATAACTGTGTCATGAATTAAAAACTATGGAGAAAGCTATATTTTCAATATACCCTTAAAACTGAGGCCTGACAAATCAAAGAGAAAGTATGTAGATACATAATGTTTGCATAGTTCTAGAGATAATATTTGCCTAGAAAAACTCATGTATATTAAAGCATAGAGAAAAAGATATCTGTTTCGTATCTCAAAAGAGTGCAGTTTCCTTTTGGAAGTATAAGTCTGATGGGTTATCAAATGAGGGTTTAGAATTCTGTAGAGAAGGAAGCAGAAAAAAGACGTACTAGGATGTCAGTTATGGACACTGGGAAATTTTCATGTCTGTGTGTAGAAACCATTTCAAACCATTGTCACGTGGTTCAGACTGGTAAATCAGGGTTTGCCTATACATTACCACCATTAGGTTTCTAGCCGGTTCTGTGCTACCAAATCAGGGACTGTGAACTCAAATACCTGTAAGAGTCAATCTGTATCCTAATCAGGTGACACTGGCTGAGTGAGAACTATGGCAAAATGGAAAGGGCATGCTCTAGCTAAAGTAATTACTCCTTTCCCACTAATTCTTATTTAGAAATGCTGGATTCCCAATTTTCCAAGAGCCTGAAAATTCATAAGCTAGACATAACTCCCCCCCTCCATTTTAGATGTTGGCAGTTTAATATTTTTCATCACTATGAATGCCAAATAGCCATGCCTATGGGCTGATGTGGCCCACAGGACACTTAAGTAAGCTTAACCTAAAAAAAAAAAAAAAAAAAAAAAAGACCAAAAAAAAAAAAATATAATATACTAATATTTGGTCTCTTTACCTAATTCAATGTGAAGAATCTATAAAATTTTCTGCAAAACCCATCTACCAACAAATAAAAAGGCTTAGAGGAAATTAAATAAGTAGTGATTTTGCCAAATAAATTAACTCAATCAGGTAAAAAGAAATGTAGGCTTAGGCTCAAGAAGTCAATATGAAAATGAGAAACTGCCTTGAAGGAGGATGCCCTTACCTAAAATTTCCACTTATAGAAAATCATCCAAAGAAAAAAATCTTGGTTACACAGAGATTACTATATGAAGATATTTATCACAACAATTTACAGCTGTGAAAAACTGGAAACAACCAAGTTATCCAACAATAGAAAACTGGTTTAAATAAATTTTGTGTGAAATATCCATAATATGCAAAACTACGCACTCATTAAAAATGATGCTGCAGAAAATTATTTAATGGAAAGATGTTCTTGATATTGTTGTCGTTGTTAAGGAAAAAAGTAGGTAACATACAAATAAAGTATGATTCTATATGTTTCTTATATGTTTCCAGTTTTGTGTGTCTTTGGGTCAAAGAAAAAATTACAAAGGAAATTAGAAAATAGTTTAAAGTGAAAACACAATATATCAAAATTTGTGGGATGCAGCTAAAGTAGTGCTAAGTGGCAAACTTTTAGATCCTGATGCTTATGTTAGAAAAGAAGAAATATTTAAAATTAGTTATGTAAGTTTCAACATTAAGAAGCTATCTAAAAAATATAAACTGAATTTACGACTAAAAAAAAAAAAACTCCAAGAAAAACTTCAGATTAAAATGGCTTCACTGGTGAATTCTATCAAACATTTAAAAAGGCAATAGCACCAATCCTATCGAAACTCAGAAAACAGAGAAGTAAGGAATACTTCCTAACTCATTTACAACCTGATATGAAAACCAAATAAACACATTTAAAAAAAAAAAAAAAACTTCAGATAAGCATTCTTTGTGAAAATAGAAGCCAAAAATCTTTAACAAAATTTTGGCAAACTGAAGCTGCCAAGACAAAGAAGAATAAAGACATCACCACCTAGTAGGGTTTATTCTGGGAATGCAAGGTTGATTTTCACCATTTAAAAAACATTCAATGTAATGTATCACAATAAGATAATAAAAGAGAATAGCGTATGGTTATATTAATAAGTATAGTAAAAGCATTTGGTAAAACAATATCCATTTATGAATAAAAATGTTCAGCCAACAAGGAATAAAAGGAAACAATCCTAACATGATAAAAGGGCAACTTAGAAACGTCTACAGCTGATATTCTATATAATGATGAAAGAATTACTGCCTCCCTGAGAGTAAGATTAGGAATAAGGCAAGGATGTCCACTTTATCACTGCAATCCAAATTGTAATGGAAGTCCCAGCCAGTATAATAAGGCAAGGAAAAGCTATAAAAGGCCTACAGATTGAGAAAAAAGTAGTAAAATTGACTTACAGATGATATGACTACGTACATAGAAAATCCTAAGGAATATACAAAATAAGCTACTAGACCTGATAAGTGAATTTTGTAAGGTCTCAGGATACCAGGTTAATAAGCAAAACTAAATTGCATTTCCATATGTTAGCAGTGAATAATCGAAAAGTGAAATTTTAAAATAGTATCGAAAAACAGAGACTACTTAGGAAGAAATGTAACAAAACACATGTAAGGCTTACACTGAAAACTAAAAAATATTGCTGAGAGAAATTGAAAAAGACCTAAAAAACAGAAATACTTTTTGGATTGCAAAATTCAATATTGTTAAAATGTCAATTGTCCTAAATTCATCTGTAGCTTCGATACAATCCCAATCAAAATCTTGACAGGATTTTATTTTTTCAAGAAATTAGCATGCTGATTTTAAAATGCATATAGAAATTCAAAGGACATAGAAAAGCCAAAACAATTTTGGGAAAGAAGAAATTTGGAGGATTTACGCTCCTTGAGTTCAAGATTTGCTACAAAACTACAGAAATCAAGACAGTTATATTGGTGTAAGAATGAATATATAGATCAATGGAGCAGAATAGAGTCCCAAAATAGACCCACACAGATATGGCCAATTGATTTTTGACAAAGTTCCCAAGGTAATTCAGTGGAGAAAGGATAGTATTTTCAAAAGCAGTCCTAGAACAACTGAGTATCTCTTTGGGTGTGATGGTGAATTTTATGTGTCAACTTGACTGGGCCACAGTGCCCCTGAGATCCAGAATTAAGGACAAAATCTTTTAATGGCAAAGTGAGAATGAGGGTCTATGACCTGGCTCTATGTCAAGGTGATTCTAAGGGATTCTTATTAACTTTTTTTAAATCACAGAGTATATTTTTCTGTAATCTGTGCCACAATACCATAAAAATTGTAGTGGTTATGAAATCCCTTTGTCTGAAAACCATTATTTGCTAGTTTGGTCTGATTAGAAAAATGTCAAAGATTATACCTCCAAACGTATGACTATCAGGATATACATGAGGCTCTTAGTATGTAGAGAGCCGTGCTCGCTCACCTAGGATCTCTGCCAAAGCAAACCTTTGTTCACTTCCTTCTAGTGCACAGAGTAACTTTACAGAGACATAGGGTGAGGTGTGTGTGTGTGTGTGTGTGTATAAGTGCATGTAAGACTACCATCCTAATTCCATAAATTTCAGGTCCTAGAAGACTAGGTAAGACACTGGATCACTCTTTCAAACTGAAAATTTTCTTTAGGCCTTCTTCACCCTTTAATATAAATGTTTTCAATCAACTGGGCTACCATGAGAACTCAAGGGATTGGAACTCTAGATGAGTGAGAAACAAGACAAATCTCTGTGCAATGCGGTCCAGCCATCAGGGAGGGGAAAGATTTAGAAGGCAAATGGCAGCATGAGGAAATTCAATAGTAAGAGTGCAATAATGGGATGAAAAGTGGACTCATAAAGAAAGAGGTGGGTTGGAATGTAAAATGCACGCTTGACCTTCTCTGCAACTGCCTGGGGCCCTAGTGACAGCTGTTAACTCTCAAACCTCTCTACATGTTTGCCAAAAAATACACTTTGGAAAGTATAGAGTCCACCTTCCATGATTTAACCCAGTTTCCACTACTGAAACACTAATTCTTTATGTCTTTGTCATTCTCTTTAGTGGAAAAGAAAAAAAGGGAGACAAGCTCCTTACTTTCCCTCTGGTCAATATATTGACAGAATTCCCCTAGTCTAGGATCTCATAGGAATTCCAAAGGCATCCTATTTTGCTAACTTGATGACGCTTCTAGGATTTTAAAGATTCAAAAAGTTTTACAACTAGGGAAGATATTAGAAACTGTCTAGTCCCAACTCTTAATTTGAAGCATATAATCATTAGGCAAAAAAATACATATTGTAAGGCCCCCACTATGAGCCAGCAATCGGAAAGAGCCAGAGACTTGCCCTAAAATACCACAATCTCTCTTGTTTACCCATGAATGTTTCTCAGTGTAGGACTGTAAGTTCTTTAGGTAACTACCTGCTATATTCCTTGTATTAAGTACTTCTGTTGTTCCTAAGTTTACTTCTTTGGGGCTCTAGAGACACGATACTAGAGATAAAGTAGTATGTAAAAAACAACAAAAATCCTGTACCATGTAAGCTTATATTCTAGTGGAAAAAACAATCAGCAAAAATAAATACATATATACTATAACATCAGATAGTGATAATAAAAGAAGAAAAAGTTAAGATGATAATAATTGAGAGGCTGGTGACTTTCTTAAGTAGAATGCTTAGGAAAGGTCTCTTCGAGCTGGTGAAACTTGTGTGGATATCTAAATGAAGTGAGAAATAAACCAGGTAGAAACCTGGAACAGTATCCCAGACCAAAAAAAAAAAAAAACCACTCTGAGGTGGAAATGAGCTTTGCACATTTGAGTGAAGAACAGCAAGAAAACACCTATAGCTAATATAGAGCGGAGAAGGCAGATGATAGGAGGCAAGGTCAGAGATAAAAAGGGGACAAATCATGCAGAGGTATAGGGTCTTGAAAGGAATATAGGAACAACTTAAGCGACGTTCCAAGGGCAGAGGTGTAATATTTCCTGTTCTTACAACATCCCACAAAGAGTTTTAAAGATAAGTAAGAATCACTCTAAGTTTCTGAAATCAAGGTCTATCTTTACTACATCATATAGCTCCAGTTATCATTTATTATAAAGTAGACTACCAAAGTAAGACCAGATTAGGGGCAGGGTGAGTAATCCCCCAAATGAATAGAATGACTAATAAAATTTGAAAGGAAAGATACACATTGAGAGATATAATTAGAATTATTTAAGCCCTTATTTGAGATACGATAGGGTCCTAATGAAATTATCTTCCTCATTTTCCTCAATAGGTTTTTTTATTAAAGGTATAGTGAATTTTATTTTCAAGTATCTGTAAAAAGAAGCCTCTAGAAAGCTAGTCACTCATGGGCAATTCCCAAATATTGAGCCCTCAAGGAACAGCCAGAGAGGAGCCCAGGGCAGCTGGCACTGGGACCCGCAGAGGCATCGCCCAGTCTGTCATCCGGAGCTGGGTCCTGTGGCAGGCCAGCTGGGCAGAACAAACTGGAAACATGCCACCTATTAACTCGAGTTGCTAACCAGATCACAGATGACACTGGTAAAAAAGAAATAGGTCCTGCCTTTCCCAAAGTTGATAACTTCATGGGGAACTATAAAAACCACTCCTCCCAGACTCACAGGCATGGACAGTGGACTAGTGGTTACCAGAGGGAAGGCAGAGCAGGGGGAGGTAGGTAGGGGTAAAAAGGTCAACTATTTGGTGACGGAAAGAAATCTAACTGTGGGTGGTGAACACACAGTGCAATATATATATGACATACTATTGAATCGTACACTTGAAACTTATTGGATTTTGTTGATCAGTGTCACCCTAATTTTATTATTAATTAATTAGATATATAGATAAATAAAATGTAATGAAAAATATTTAAAAAAACAAAACAAAACAGTCCTCCCACAGGGCTTTCTGCCCAGCACAACTGCACCAATGTGCAGTTTACTGGGAATATGTTATTATTTTATTACCCGTAGTTCAAATAATATGTTTCCCAAGAAATTAGTCCAGAAAGAGGAAATTCCAAGACAATTACAAATAACTAAAAAGAAAAATAATTTTACATACTTCACATATAATCGTCTTAATTTGAGCACTAAAAAGGTATACAATTTTATTAATAAAAAAAATCTCCACTACTAAATAAAAGTTGAACAAATATACAAAGAATGTATCAGTTTGAAGGAATTCCCAAGTATTTACCTTGCACAGAGCCTCATATTGCTGGGTTCAGGCTTGCTGTCATTATCACACTTTTCTCAAATGTGCCAAGACCTAGGAATGTCTTCCTCTTGCTCTAAATGGAAATGAAGACTTGATCCCAGTTGATTCTAAAAACATATTTGATCAAGAACCAATACTGCCGGCCAATAAGTAAATGAAAGATTTAGAGATGTTTTTCTTCATGTGGGAACTGTAACATTTAGGAATTCAGATGTGACTCTGAGAGTCCCGAAGAGGTAAACTTAGAATTACACTTACATGGCAGGTAGTGACTTAAAGAACTTACAACCCTACATTGAGAGGAATTCACGGCCACCAGCTTAGATTGGGTAAATAAGGCCATGTCTCACTCCTCTGGTTGCCTTTAGGGAGGGCAGATGTGCCCCTTTCCTAGATGTGCCTTCGTCTCTGCATCAGACACAGAATGCCCATTACATAGGCAAATCCTATGTTTATGTTCTAAAAATACATGGTTTAAGACACTAAGAGGCAACCGTTTTTATTGTCCTACATTACCTTGATGTTTCAGGGAGCTCAGAAGAGAATTCTAGCAATTCGAATGAATTCATGTTTAGTAGAATATTGCCTGATGAATTTTTATCTCTTAGAAATATTTGTTCTTAGCTAAAACAAGGCCTCTGTTTCTACTCACTACTTGACATTTCATATGTCTCTCCATGTTTACCTCAACGAATTTTCTTTGAGTAACCCATGCCCTGGAATCTTTCCTAAATTCCTAAAGAATTATCTGTGCCCCTAGTTTGCCATTTAATATAGGCTTCTTCCTTCCTTCCACCCTTCCTTCCTTCCTTCCTT
>NW_006436298.1:44372355-44421900 GCF_000325575.1 Pteropus alecto
ATTTCTTAGTTCAATTAGGACTATGTCCTAAGTTTGTAACTATCATCATGCATGACAGGTCCTAGAGCAAACAAAGATTTTTATAGATAAATAGATGATAGATAGTTAGATAGATAGATAGATAGATAGATAGATAGATAGATAGATAGATAGATAAATGAAATGAAAAGGAAAAAGAAAAAAAAGAAAGAGGGAGAGACAGAGAGACAGAAGGAAAAGAGGGAGGAGAGAAGAGAGAAGGACTGACATGTTACCTCATACTTTCGATAAACTAGAAAATGTCTCCTTGTTCTGTGCCTCTCCCCCTCCTCTTCTTATAAATCAGCCAAGAGAAGAATATTAATTTCTTGAAGCATGCTTTTCAAAGTAATTTCATAAAAATGTTTATATTCTCAGAATGAGAACGAGAAGAGTGTACGTGTGGGGCAGTGGAGGTAAGGGGAGAATGTTTCTTAAACCCTAATCAGTAACCCTAAAAGGCCATTTTTTCAAAATTATAACTTATTCTTCTTCACAAACTGTTGAAAAACCTTACTACTAGATCGGTTTGGATCTGTCCTAAGCCCTGAATCCCAAAGGCTGGGGATTCAAACCTTGGCTTCAGAAACCATCAGTGCCGTCCGTGCTCATAATGAGAAGTGAAGGAGGCTGTTCAAACCCCGGAGCTGGCAGTAACAAGGCCGATGTCTCTTCACGCTCCTGGGGCTGCTGATCCCATTCTACAGGAATGTTGAAGACAGCAGCTTTCCTGGAGAGAGACCCCAAACTATACTTTTAGGTAATGCAATCCAAGCCACGCTTCCTTACGTGGCCAGGGACAGAGCCAAGGAAATTTCTGTGAGTAACCCAGAGTTCCACAGTTCTTCTTGAATTCTTTAGCCACCAGAAATCAGGAATTACAACGACAAAAAATTATCTAAGAAAATTTACAGAGTACTGAAATGGTAATAATAGTTACCCTTTATCACATGCCACATGCCAGCAACTAACCAAATTTACACTCTTCCAATTCTCAGAACAACCTTAGAGAACACTATATGGTCATATGAACAAGGA
The DNA here is from genome assembly GCF_000325575.1 of Pteropus alecto. Taxonomy (NCBI): domain Eukaryota; kingdom Metazoa; phylum Chordata; class Mammalia; order Chiroptera; family Pteropodidae; genus Pteropus; species Pteropus alecto. The sequence goes on from NW_006436298.1 coordinate 44,373,412, forward strand.
TAGCGGGACTCAGAGGGGCTAAATAACTTACTGAGTGGCAGAACCAGGATTAGAGACCAGGCCTATCTTAGTGTTTCTCAACATAATGCAATTTTGCCCCTTCAGGGACATCTGATAATGTCTGGAGACTTTTTTGTTTGTCATAAGTAGAAGGCGTGCTACTGGCATCTAGTGGGTAGAGGTTAGGGATTCTGCTAAACATCCTGTAGTGTCCAGGACAGCCTCTACCATGCAGAATTATTCAGCCCAAAATGTCAATGGTGCCCAAGATGAGAATAGCATCCACCACCGATCCCTTCTGGTCTATCTGAATCTAAGACTGACTTTGTTGCTTTGCAAAGTATCCAGCACCTAGATAGACAGGGAAACACAGAGAAGACTGTGAGGGAGATGTTGCTAGGGGCAAAAGAGGTTGAAGGCAAGTCGTTGGCTTGAGGTAGAGATTTCCATTCATTTGTAATGAAGAAATGGGGAGTGAGCCGGGAACAGAATTCAAGCCAATAAATTTCCCATCATTTAAATTAACCATCCCCTTTGTAAACTTATGAACACCACCAGTATGATAGAAGATACACAAGAGTCTGCCAGTATATCTGGACAAAGCCAAGCATTCCAGTCCAGGGAACTTTTCACTCTGGCTGCCTTCTGACCATCGTCTGCCTGTCTTGAGATTGATAGAGGAACCAAGGCAGCCCATTAGGCCCACTTATCTCAGCACCCCTTGGCTGGCTGGGAATGAGTCCCGCCAATGTCTACTTCATCACGGGCCGAGCCTCTGGCTGTCAGCACCTGGAGCTGGGCCAGCAGGGGGCTGGGCGGGGTGGCTGGTACCAGACATCCAGGCCTATTCTTGTCCTCCCCCTACTAATAAATGGCTTTCCTGGCGCTGCCAACGCATGGATCATGGACTCCCTGTCAGCAGGACAGCCATTTTTCTATGCTTGATCAGAGCATGAAAAACAGAAGCTTTCTTGGATTGTAGTTTAGTGTAAATGCTCTCTCACACATTTTCTTCATCATTAACCAGTCGTAAATCAATCTACTAAGCAGCCTCTTTACCCCTTGGTGAAGGTTTCCTCAACCTTTTCCAGAACTGGCCTGTGCTGGAGGAATTGCACAGGGAATTCAATAAGAGCCAACACACTTTTCCCTCTGCCCCTAGTGTAAGATATAGCTTTGTCCAGGCCCCCCGGTGCTGTCTTTCCCCAGCAGAGCACTCGCCTCCCTGTATCTAGTTGCTTCACCGAGCCTGCCTCTGCTGGCCTATGAGCTGGCCTGGGGCTCAGTTGCCCACAGTTGCGCTTTCAACCCTCAGCAGTGGATCTGGTACTGATAAGAGGATCAGATTACGTTAGTTAGATAAGTGGGAGTGATGTCTGGGCAGATGTCCTTTACAGCAATTATCTTACTGCATTTTCACTTTTAGGAGTCTGGTCCCTCTACAGAACAGAAAGCTCCTTGAAGGCAGGGGCCATGTCTGTGCTCCTTTATATTTCGATGCCAGGTACGTAAATAGGAGCTGAAGTGGTTGAATGAGTGAACAGAATAAATTGAAGCAATTAATGAATCTAGGTTTGAGATTCTTATATTTTACTTCCAACATCAAAACAGTGCACCAGCTATTACCCAAACTGTATATGTTTGTCAAAACTCATAGAACTCTTCTGTATGCAAAGCCCGGTGAATTTCGATGTAGGTAAATTAATTTTAAAAAATGAAAAAGAATATAAAAAATGAACCAGGAAAAGAAACTCCTTTTCTCTAAGATGTAATTGTGACTATTATAAAATTTAAAATCAATTTTTACCCTTAAAAATGTTAGACAAAAAAAGATGCATGTTATTACAGAAGCAGCACTTCACTGTCATACACAAAGGAACATTTCATAACTGTCTGTGAAATCTGATTTCATATACAAGTTCTTGGTAAAAATGAGGCATTTCAAGTTCCTTAAGGCAACATTCAGCTGCAGCTATGTCTTTGGAGAGTAAATGTTTTTTTAGCAGAATGTTACTCTATTAGATTTTTTAAATGATAAGTGTTAGGATTCCTGATTTTTTAAAATTGAGTTTTGCCTGAGGGATTTATTTACCTCTTTCCCAACATATTACATCATAAAATAGCATGCATGAACTGACAGGAACAGACTTCTAGGGACATAGAGACTTAATATGGCACTATATTAACAGAATATTTTCAAAATTAAAACCCATAATTTTCAAAAAATCCCCAATTCTAGAATGACAAAAATGAATAATAAACAGGAGACCAGAGATCATATCTTTGGTCCAGAGCAGCAAAACTGTTACGGTCCTTTCTCTTGCCGTCTTCTATGACTCTTCTAGCTCGTGTCAAAATCACCCGTCTGTAAATTCTACTGGCACTTTCTGTTTGTTTATATCTATTGAGACTGGGATCATCAGCCTGGGGCAGATTTTCTCTCGGCCACATGTAGAACAAATATAGAACGAGTTGTTGTGTGCGTGTTATTTTGTTTGACTTGAAGATTTTTAATTTGTTAACATTTCCAAAGTTGGCAAATTTCCAATACAAATCCAGTGTTCCAGCTTCCCTTGAGAAATCAGAAAGGTCTGCCAATGCCCAGACCACATCTGCATATGACTGGAGCCACGTGGTGGCTGCTTTCTGTGGAAGGAGCCTGTGCCCTCAGGTTTGTGTGTCTCCGTAATCATTTGTGGTACCTCACTGGCCTTTGCGGGCTTTAAATATGCAACCCCAGGCCCTAAGAAATGGCCAGGTATATGAAATATTGGTATAGACCCACTTGACATAGATAAACAGGCCAAGGTGATCTCTGAGAACTTCCTAACCAAGGTGGGACCAAAAAACTTGGTCGTGAGTATGGCTAAAGCTACAAAGTAGAGGGAAGGCTCACTAGCTTAGAGAATCATGACATTTCTATGAAGGTTGCAGATGGCTGTGGGATTGTCTGGCTGACAGTGAACAAGGATTCCCCATGAGGAGGAAATGGCAATAGTTGTAATTAACGACATGCTGGTATCATCTGGGACCCACAGGCCATGGCCTCTGACTGCCTAAGCATGGCGATTTCCTTCCACAAAAGGACTAGAACCATATGGAAGTAGGGATCTCATAAGATTCAATGCATCAGGGGCTACAGGGTCTCATCAATGTCACTGCTACCTTCTGAGGCTGAGATGGAGGCTCTGGCTTCAGAAACCCCCACAGAGACCTCATTTTGACCACCACTCATATCCTATCTTGTATTTGCTTTCAGTGCATGTTTTATTTCTTCAATAAGAGAGTTACTGTCTGATAGACAAGTGAAATGCCTTACATTTCACTTCTTACCTTCTATGTCAAAGTACTGTGCGTGAGTCAAAGAGCTCATGCTCCTTCTTTGTTCTAAACTGAATCAGCAGACTGTCTTCAGTGCATAAGTAAGATCATAAAGTCGTAACGGTAAGAACTACACTGGATCACATAATGGTCATCGTGGCCCCTGCTTTGCTGTCCATGACGGCCAGGCTGGAGAGTCCACAAAAAGAAGAGATCGCTTAAGATGCAAAAAACTGTCAGATAATAATGAGAGTGGTACTAGGTCTCACTTGATTACACTTGTGAATAGGTATTGCGTGGCTGCAATATGCTCCATGGGATTTTGAGGCTAAAAGACTTTCAGAGGGCAAGTCTTCTCTCTGAAAGCTGCATAGTTTCAAATAACTCCTACTCAACTATCAAAAGAGATTTGTACCGACACTCAGACAAGATTCTGATAGAAATGAGCTCAAAGAACCCTGAAAAGGAAGCTTCTTCTGTTAGTGTAAACACTGGCTTACCAGCCTCGCTACTCATTAGCATACACCCTGCCTTCTAATTATGCCCTAATTTGTACTGTGCAAACATCTAACAATTCCTCCACCAACAGCTTTTCCAATTAGTAAGAAAATCAGTGGCAGATGTGAAATTCGTGGGATGCCGAATGTAAAATGTTAATTAATTTTAAAAACTTTGAAGCCTACTGAAAATCCTTTTCTGAGAAAACATCATATGATGTCCTCATTAACACAGACCCTGAAACAGCCTGTTTTCTGATCATGCTGCACTTTGAATCTGGTTCTCACCTTTTCTGAACTCTTCTCTGGATGGAAGCGATCTGGGGAATTTATTAACTCTTAAATCATTGCTTAATTTGATCTGTATTGGTTACTGTAACACTTTTGACCAAATATCTAACCATCCTGTCTGACTCTGGTCAGGGGCCTCAGGGCAATGGGAGAAAAGTCATAGAGTCTGTGGGTTTGTCACAGCAAATGCTGAGGGCCTGGGCCTCCTCTGCAGGGCTTCATCTTATCTCACATTCCCAAAGCTCCCAAGACCTCTGGAGTCGCTCTTGAGGATTTGTGCACACACCCCTTTGTGCACACACCCCTTTGTGCAGCAGAATTGCCTCCAGAGATGGTGCAATGGGAGCAATCACTTTGCCTACAGGTTTAATAGGCCTCGTGTTTAAGGGAACAGCTGGGGACCAGCTGATCATTACTCAGACCCACTTTTGTGGAAAAAGACGCTACAAGGCCTAACAATGAAGACAGTCATTTTTACTCACCCCTACTACAAAATTGCTAGAAATAAATTCCTATCTTAGGCAATCGGAGCCTTTTCCTTGTGGCGCATAAAGTTCTGAGAGGCACAAAGGTGGTAGCTCTGCCTGCATTTTTCCCTCAGCAATCCCTGCTGTCACTCTGGGGGACAGCAGCTGGCTTTGGGCTGACACTGGCATTCTTTTCCTAGCTTGATTTCAGCCACTACCTCTTTCCACCGCCGAAGTTTAAAGGAAGGATCCTCACTGCTCGGGTATAAGAATTCTAACCAAACCAAAAATCACTCTCTTAGTTGTGTTGTATACCCTCTTTCATTGTAGTCACTTTCGTTTTAATAAAATTTTGCTTTTTTAGGACCTAAAATTGTTTTTTCTGAGCTGAATCAGAAATAATGAAAATACTAATGCCGAATATGTTTCTCAGCATGTCCTAAACATTTAAAACTATTTAAAACACTTGATATCGATTATTTAAGCTTTTCAACAACTCTGTGAAATGAGTGCTATTATTATTGCTATGTCACAGATGGGAAAACTAAAGCATAGAGACGTTAGTTGGCATGCCAGGGTCACATAGTAAGTGTGCTTGCTGTATTCCCCTCAAACTTCCATTCACCCAAGAGGCTCATCTCTGAGGGCTGGGTGACAGCCACTGCCTAACCCTAAGTTATTCCCAAATGGGCTCTGGGCTCGTACACATAGAACACCAGTGGCTCCCCTCTCAAGTCCCTTGCTACAAATATCAAGGCGTTTTTCTTCCTGGTGACCTCCACCCCACCCTGAGAGTTCCTTCATATCTTTTCACAAAAGACTCTTCCCCTTTACAGCTTCCCTCAGTGTTGGCTGTTGACTTGGGTTCATGTGTGCAGGTTTCAAATCTCCAAGAGATGGCAGAGGACTTCTACACCCTGCGTAAGTGAAGGAGATTTCAAACAGAATGGGGACAGGTTTACGACCTTAAAGGGTGTCACAATGTACAAAAATGCCTGGTGGGACTTAGATGTCCCTTCCTATTATTCTTCTGATCCTTGAAACCCAGTCAAGCTCCTCTGATTTCAAAAATACTGCTCTTAAGTTGCTTTATAGGTTGTATACCTTAGCAGATTTTGCATGAAGGTTCAAAAAAAAAAACATTCTAACATCATGCAGGTGTGTAAAAGGCACTCCTAAGGCAGTGGTTCCCAGCCTTTGCTGCACATTACCATCATCTGGGAGCTTTTATGAAGCCTCAGTGTCAGGACACACCCCAGACCAGTTACATTAGAACTTCAGAGGGTGGAGCCCGGGTTTTGACATTTTTTTAAAGCTCTCCCAGCAATTTCAATATGCAGCTAATTCTGAAAACCACATATTGAAAGGAAAGCAGGTTTCCTTTTTGCTAACCCCATTGCTTCAGAATTTACCGTTATCTCCCTTGATACTGATCTCAACCTTCTTCAGAAACTCAAAAGCTCAGCTTGGAGTGGAGGTGATAATATGTAACATAGTCTGAGGGCTTCCTCTGCACCGTGTTTACTAGGTGCTTCCTGTGGATGCTCCCATTTACTAGCTGCCCCAAGAACACTGTAGGGGTAGGGAGTGATTTACTCCCATTTTACAGAGGGAGAGACTAAGGCTCAGAAAAGCCAATTACTGACACAAAGTCAAACAGCTAAAAAGTGGTGGAATCAAGATTTGACCCAAAGAGTCAAGCAGAATCTCCCTGAAAGAGACATTTCTAAATTCTTCTGGTGCCCAGGATCTGGGGAATTTTTTTATATTTTGTGTGTGCTTTGTATCTTCTAGGATCTGATTTGAAAATATGAGCTGTGAATTCCTGCAAGGAATTCCTTTCATAGCTAATGACTCCTTTGCAGATGTTGTTGGCATGTTGGAAAAGCCATGTTTCCTAAGGACAAAAGTGTCTTCACGGATCCCAGAACTACAGCAGCTTGTGCTCTCTGCCAGGCACAGTGCCAGTGCTTATGGGAAGTATCTTGTTCACTCCTCACAACCACGTCTGGTTCATGCAGCTCACATCCTCCTTTTACAGATGAGGAAACGGGCGCAGAGTTTCAGTAATGCTATGGCAGCTTCAGAGTAGGAAGCAGAGCTGGAATTCAAGCGCAGGCTGTCAGACCTGGGGACACTTGCCATTTACTCCATAATGACATGGCCACACCAACTAGAGATCCCATCGGAAAAAAAGGAAAGAGCATGTTTGTCAATGGAGGCTTCCACTTGTCAGAAAAACAAGGATGGCCACAGCAGGTGCAGGAGTCCAGAGATAGTAAGAGTGGTCACCAGAGGGAGACAGAGCTTTAGATATCACAGGCTCTTCTCTTCCTGCAAGGAACTCAGCAAAGTGCAGAGCCTGGAGGAAAACAACCTGGGGTAGAACCCTTTGTTTTGGTTTAATTTCTTCTGCTGCTGACGCTTCCCCTTCCTCTACTTTTTCCTCCTCCTCACTCTTCCCCGCATTGTTCCTTGCTTGTTTCTAAATGATAAGAAGCAGCTTTACCAGTATGTACAATCCAAGGAGGTTGTTATGAGGCCAATCTCCTCCCTCTGCCCAGATCCTCAGCACCTGAAGTCTGAGGAAAAACGCTGCTTTCTGAGTTAAAGACACCGATATACAGAGTTTCCACAGCTCCTGTGCCAGATCTTGGGATTCTTGACAGAAACACAAAAGCAACACTAGATAATTTTTTTTTTTTTTTTTGAGAAAAGAAAATGAACATAGCCAAGGCAAAGGGAAGAATTAATCCGTAGGATATTTTGCCATAAAACTTCAAGCTGGATTTTAAATATCAAAACATTCTATATAAATAACATATGTGAAACTATACTTGTACCATCAGACATCTTTTTAAAAAATAACTGACTACCTAATTTCTGAATTTTAGACTTTCTTAAAGCCTCTCATTAGAATGTGTTCTACACAATGGGAGGGAAAAGTATTCTTAAAAATCAATAGAACGAAAATAGAATTTTCTCTTGATTCACGATCTGATTAAAGAAGATATATAGCCTATGGACACTGAGCTCTTAGAGAGGAGAGACTTGATTTTATTAATCTAGACATCACCAATGCCTCTCACAGTGTGTTACTATGAGAATATTTATCGAATTGATTAATGAATGACAGATTTGTGATTACCTGGTTTCCTCAGCACAGAGCCCACACCCAGGAAGAAAGGCTGATCCCTGCCACGTCATGGGGTAGCCCATCTGAGAAGACAGGTTTGCGAGAGCAGGACTCAAACACTACACTAACGGACCAAGGCAGTAATTAGTTCATTAGTTCTTCCCCTTACGATGTTCTGCTTACCACTTGTCCTAGTCAGGGGTTATTTGGTTGAATATAACAAAACCCCGGTCAATCTAGTCTAAGGTGGAAGGGGGAAATTATACTGGAAAAATTCAAAAATCTTTTGCAGAGGGGAGGGAGGTTAGGGAGCTGAAAGAAAGGGGTGAATTTTTAAAGAAGTACAAATGAGTAGTTGATAGATCATCACGGGGATAGGGAGTTCGGCACAGGGAATGCAGTCAGCAGTAATGTAATGGCCATGTGTAGAGCCAGTGGGAAGGTAAAGTAATCGGGGGATTGTCTCACAAACCGTGTAAACGTCTAACCAATGTACTGTATACTTAAAACTAATAATAAAATAAAAAGCTAAAAAATAATCTTTTGCAGAATTCAAGGGTAGGAAGCATCAGGCCTTCTGGAAGGCCTGAAAATAAGGACAGCAAATGGTTAGGAACCAAAGCAACCTCAATCTACCCCCTGATTTTTACAGTCTTGCTAAATGGACTGTCATTATTCTTTCTGTACATCTGCTTGTCCCTTTTCTCTATATTAGATTTATCTGTTTCACTGTGTATGTAGAAAAATATCTGCCTAAAACAATTCCACATGTCCTCGGAACTCAAGGTCCTGGCTGTCCCTGTGCCTCAATTCCAGTTTCTCCACACAGAGCATCTAGCCCATTTTCGGTCAAGCATTAACCTTTGATCTAGAAAGCTCTGGCCAAAGGTGTGAGATCACTTCCCCTACTCTCATTCAGCATATACCATCTCGCCTTCCCAAGGACAGCCCATTAAGAAATGAGCCTTTCATCGGTAGATGCTGCTGGTCGATGGACCTGAAAGGTACCACAATTCACTCTGGTCTAGTCAACCTCAGTTAAAACGCTGAGGAAAGGGATCTGATCATTGTAAGGGTCTCCAGTGGAAGCTCCCGTATTTAAAATGGCACAGGTGTCTAAAAAATTCTTTCTTGTAAACAGATGGTTTGCTTGATGTTAATTTTGAATGTGAAACTCCAATTGCACATAAACATGTTTGGCAACGTCTTGAGGCATGTGTCAAATTGCCCGTGGCTATATCTTTTGTGCATGTTTCATTTTCGCAATATCCAGAATGTGTGATCACAAAATTTCAATTTTGGAATGCGTGCATTTCTTCTGAGAGTGAAAGTCTTGAGTGCGAAAGCAACAGTTGTAAAATACATAAAGTTGAAGGCAAAGGTGTGGTTCAAGCCAAACTCAATGGATCTTTGGCAGTGGTTCAGTGCAGTGGCTTCAGTTCCACCATGATGGTATACTCTCGGTTAATACTGAAGCGTTTCTACACTTCAAGTGGTTATGCCATAAACATCACAATGATCCCCAAAGAACTAGAGCACGTAGAAATCCTAACGCATTATCATCACCCAGTTAGATGAACGTAAATACAAACAAATCCAATGACAATGACCTACTGAAAGTCTAACCCAGGTGCACTTTCTAAAGTCTTGTTCTGTTGTCCTATTTGATTCTCGGCATTACATGAGTTAACGTAGTCTCCTGTTTATAGATAAAGAGTTGGGGCCCCAGATGTTAAAAGACTTCTTAAGGGTCTGAGAGCTAGTAAGGGATGTAGTTACGACTCCAACCAGGCCTCTGCTCCTTGTTCAGTGTTCTTGCTACTATTCCACAAATCTAATATGACCTTCCTGTTGTCAGATTGCTAAAACATCAAGGCCCTCCTTAGCCCGAAGTAAAATTTAGTGCTAATGTAAAAAAATGCAAATCTTCATGAAAAACACTTATTTGGTGTTCTGGACTAATTCCTGTTGGAGAGAGGGGGCTCTGTCTATCAGTAGTTGAATTCTTTTTCTGGCAGAGACAATGCTCCCCGTTAAAACAATACCTCATTTTCTTTGATGGCCAGAGGTGATCCTCTGAGCTCTGATCCCCTTCCTTTTCATCACCACCACCCACCAAGTGGACCACCAAACCCCAAAGCTGGCTCATCCCACCGATGAGATCTATGACAGCCCTAAGCTCTGAGGCAGTAAACCAAGAGCTCAGGAAGGTGAGAAGATGAAAGTGGTAGGAACTGTTTGGTTTTAGTTTTATTGTTGTTTTTGCTTCTTTGTTTTACTCTTTTCTCCAGTTCGATGTCAGAAATTCTGTCCAGCCTCATGGTATGACGTGAGAAGCTTTCCATTTTTCTTTTTGCTCTGCCATAGTTTTTCAAAGGTGTATTTGATAAGATTTCTCATAAAACTATCAGGGCTCTGATGACAATGTTTTTTACTATTCCAAAATGACTTGTTGATTCACATTTACCTCTTAATTTTAATCTTTTATATATTTTAGATATATCCTCTAAGAACCTAGAGCTTTATATAAAAGGCTTCATGGTGAAAATATTTTTGCAGATTCATAGTTCAAAAAATAGAAAAGAGCACATGCCAAGTTGGGCTAGTTGGATTGAAAAGATAACTTTTGCTCCTATTAGGGGTTTCGTAGTTTAGAGAGGAAGAAGGACACTACAGATCAGTCAATGATACGGGAAAGTAATGGAGTTCTCTAAAGGAACAAATCTGTGTGACTACTGACAATGTATGTGTACGTATATCACAGAGTAGGAGCTGAAACTACAGATAAACAAATATTTATTATGAGCTTTGGTTTTCCGTAGTTATTAGATCATTGGATTTCCAATTTTTATGACTCCAAAAGCAAGTTTTAAAGGTACTCTAGGCAGCACGTCTGGTTTAATTCTAGTCTCATTTGCTTCTTAACTCTTTAGATAAGCCTTAGCAATACTGCATTCACATTTAGCTAAGTAAATAAAATTTGCAGAAGTCCAGGTCACTTTATGTGAGAACTACTCACGAATGTCAGTGCTTCCTATTTTTGGTTTATTTATATGTTTATCTGCAGCACTTTTCCCTCCATAAACAGAGCTATTTGCATTGCCGCCATTTCAATACTTCTGGAGATATTTTTTGTTTTACCTCCAGCTGTTTATCAATGGTGCCTGCACTGGAGTAAACCATTCTCTATAGTCCCATATAACTACTTAGCTCTAAAGTCTTAAACAACATTTATAACTCCTTTTCACTCGGTAGAATTTTTCAGGTAAATGGGAGGGATGATATCTCAATCCTTATTTTGCTTCAGATCCGTATTTTAGACCCAATTCATGGCTCTTCGCCTTGCTCGTCTGACTTTTATAAGAGCAAATGCCAATAGCCATAATTGATAAAGTTATAATTCAAATTGTAGAAATTTCCTTAGAGAGAATCAGGAATTTCTCCAGGACTATTAACTTTTGATATTAACACTATGGAGACATCTGGTGCGACAACTGTGAACTCAAATGAAGGCTACTAAAGGCGGGGCCATGTGCACCTTCTGTACCTAGTGCCCCAACAGGCATGCAAAATACGTGTCAGTGTGTGCTGAATTTAATGTCCTCTTCAATTGCGTTTTAATTTATTTCAGAGCGGTGAATACTAGTAGAAAGGATTCTAAAGCATTTGTTTTACTATTTCAGCTGAAAATGCTTTGACTATTTCCTTGTTTTTTGGTCTCTATAGTGGTAAAACAACCTAGGCCTTTAGTCTGAGCTTACACTTATGGAGTCATTTCGTAATGCAAGCATTGCTGCTTTTAGTAAGCATTATATTCCCAAAGTATTTCTTTGAACCAAAATTTTATCTATGAGCTATTTATTAGTTCTCTAATACTGAACAACAAATTATTAGAAAGCTTAGTGACTTAAAAGAGCAAATATTATCGCACAGGTTCTATGAGTCAGGAATCCAGGCACAGCTCAGCTGGGTGGCTCGGCTCACTGTCTGCAACAGGCTGAAATTGAGCTGTTTCCTGAGGCTTTAACCATCTTGCAGTGTGACTGGGGGAGAGCCAGCTTCCAGACTCACTCAGGGGCCTCAGGTCCTTGCTGGCTGTTGGTTGAAGACATTAATTCCTTACCAAGTGGGACTCTCCACTGGGCAGCTGGCTTCCCTCAGAGGCAACAAGAGAATAAGAAAGTGCCCAAGACAGAGCTGTAGTCTTTTTGTAAACTAGTCTTAGAAGCGACATCTCCTTGCTTTTCTATTTGTTAGAATCAGTATATATATACACGCACATATATAAGAGAATTATCTTCTCTTAATCAGAAGTGGAATCTTGTTTTGGAAGGTATTTAAATTTAACCCCATATGTGTGCACATATATCATGTGCGTGTATATATATATATGTGCACACATATGTGTGTGTACATACACATATATATGCCTACACAACACACATAGGGGTTAAATTTAAATACCTTCCACAACAAGATTCCACTTCTGATTAAGAGAAGATAATTCCTATAGCTTCATCAGTCTGTTTCATGTCATCAAACACATTCTTGATAGACAGGTTTACATTTTCTGGAAGACTTTCTGCTTTGTGATATTTCTCAAGTTTGAAAATAAAATACTTCTGTGTACTGAAGGAAACAGGCAATCAATAACTTAAGTTTTTGTTCCTGGGAAAGCTAAACATGGCCTCCATGGTTGCTGGATAAGCAAACAATCTAGGTTATTTTCTCAAAGGCTAGTCAGTGGGTTTTTCAAATATATAATTATAAAACCTTCCTGGGCAATAACATAAGCTGTTCCGAGGAAGCATTTAATATTAATAACAACAATATTAATAACATTCCTGAATACAGAAGGCAGAATGAATGCTAGGATGGAGTTTATTCAAGGGCCTTCTCTAAAACAGATATCCCAAGTTCCAGTTCTCATGAGTCTTTAAGTCCTCTTCAGTGGAGGAGAGGTCAAATGATGGTCAAGAAATGGGATAATTTTCAAGATTGCTGTTAGATATTGATGCCCACCTATGACTATGCCAGGTGCACAGAAAGGCAGATGAGGAGTCAAGGAAGAAAAACACTACAGTGGCCTTGTCTGGTGCTGTGGCCTGCACGCGTTTACCTCCCCATTGGTTGGTTTTTCCCATGGCCTCCCACCTCTCTGACTCCCTGCCTTGCCCCTAACTCCAGCCACGCTCACCTGCTACTGCCCCAGAGTCCAAATGCATGTCAGCTTTAGAGCCTAGCATTTACTGATCTTTCTGTTTGGAACACTCTTCCCATGGGTATTCCCAGGGATTGTTGCCTAAGCTTCACTAAGGTCTCTTCCCAAATGCCATTTCTCAGAGAAGCCTTCCCTGTCGAAGAAGGAGGAGGAGAAGGAGGAGGAGGAAGGAAGGAAGGAAGAGGAAGGAAGAAGTAGGAGGAAGAAGAAGGAAGAAGGAGGAAGAAGAAGCTTTCCTTCTGTCAAAAATAGTACCCATCACTGTCTAGCTCTTACTCTGCTTTATTTTTCTTCGCAGCACATAACTCCAGATATATGATATCCTACAACGTTACCATCTATCTCCTCCAACTGGGCCCTCTGAGAACAGGGAGTTTGCTGTTTCATTCACTGCTGAATCCCAAGAATATGAATCAGTGCCTGGTACATAGTAGCTACTCAATTTTTGTTGACTAAATGAGTGCATTGATTCACTGCTAGACACAGTGACCAACATTTTTCTATACATTATTTTCTATAACCCTCCCAAGAGCTGCCAGGTGAGATTCTGTTATCCTCGTTTTAGATGTAAAGAACTCATAGAAGTTAACACATTATCCAAGACTGCCTCGTGAATGGGTGACTGATGTGAATATAGGCCCAGAACTGCCTTAGTCTGTGCTTTTAACCAGTTGACCTCTTTAAATGAAATGATTGTACAAATACAGTCAGCCTTGAGGTCATAACAGAAACTCCTGTTGAATTGTATACATTACGGGGACTTTGGCTGGTCCCCACAGGTGAACACATCACCTAAATAAGACAGAAAACCTCATCTGGGCCGGTATTGGCAGATTCTGTCAGTGCTGTAATTGAGTTCCTTTCGTCCCAGGAGCCCCATCTTCTCTCTTTTTCAGGAAGAGAGCTATCAAGGAAAACTTTTGGCAAATTTTCTCTAATTTGAAAATAAAGGGCAGAAAAGCAAACTCTCTTGGTAATTGCAGGAGGATTGAAGGGAAGGATATTTAAAATAACAAGTTTGTTTCTGATGCCAGGAGAAGGCTGATGAGTTCCAGCATTACACAGGGCAGGTGATTGGCTCTGGGAATGGAATGCCTGGCAATCCGATTCTCATTCCAAAAGCCTGACAATGCCTAATCTCTAGAAGGAATTTAGGAGATTAGAGAGCTTGTGCTGGTCTTGGGAATGTAATGACTTTGTTTTGCTTCTTGTTCTGGCAATTCTTTATTACCTGCTTCCTGACTGGCAGGCACCATGCAACGGCTCCTGAAAGCCTCAGTGAGAGAGGGAATGTGAATATCAATGTGTTCACCATTTAGAAACGCCAATGGTCACTCAAAATATTAGTAAGGACATATGTATGGTCTCCAAACACTGTCTATTTGACCTCTGGAGTTAGATGCTGAGAGACCCTATGTTCTTCCCTGTAGAATGTATTCCTCACCATTCGGTTACTTGGTGTATGTAGAAGCACAAAAGCCTAGGCTGGAGTGAAATGCGGTGGTGTATGCTCAGCTGGTTTTCCCACATGACGTCAGCAGCATTGGGACGATAGGGACTTCACCATAAACACGTCTCTTTGTATGTTTGCACTTCTTTCACTGTCTAATTCACCAGCACACCCAAAGTTTAAGGCATGGGTTACAGTCCTCACCCAGGTAGTGATTCTCAGTGAGGGGGTGGGGGAATAGTGAGAGTTTGCTAGAATCTTAGAGGAGCACTCCTGGAAAACCAGAGAAGCCCCCTCAAACTGGGTCTACCCCCACCTCTGGGCAGGGTCAACAAGGTTTTCAAGGACCAAGAATAACTTTCTAGTAAATGTAAATAGAAGACACGAGGACACAAGGGTGGCCATTTAAAAAAAAAAGAAAAGAAAAGAAAAAAGAAAAAGGAGATGGACTTGGGCGGTAATCAAGGGCTGCTGAGATAGAAAGTCTGATCTCAAAGAAACCACCAGCAATGAGTTAATTGCCAGATGGCCCCTTTCAGTTCTCCTAGGAGCCAGCAGAGAGCGCTGTTGTCATGCACATGTGATCCTTCCTGGCCAGCCTAGCAAGGCTTCAAGTGAAAAAGAAAAGAAAAAAGAAAAAGGAGATGGAGTGGGGCGGTAATCAAGGGCTGCTGAGATAGAAAGTCTGATCTCAAAGAAACCACCAACAATGAGTTAATTGCCAGATGGCCCCTTTCAGTTCTCCTAGGAGCCAGCAGAGAGCGCTGTTGTCATGCACATGTGATCCTTCCTGGCCAGCCTAGCAAGGCTTCAAGTGAGTCTTCCTGGAAAGGGATTTGATACAGAGAGGACGATTTAGGTTAAGGTAAAAAGCTCTAGATGCAGAACCGGGAGATTTAAGTTTCAACCCCAGCCTGGCCCCTTGGAAAGTCGCTCTTCATGAATCATTTTGGGGTCTATCAAATTAGGGGGTGGGCTGGACTAGTAAAAAATAACATTTTTTGTATCCTGAACACTTCCTGCATGCTAGGCCCTGTGCTGGACCCTTCCATCAGCAGGGATTCAGATCTTGCCTCTGCAGCACATTTAGTATTTGTGTGACTTGGGGCAAGTTATGTACTTAATCTCTTTCAACCTCAGTTTCCTATCTATAAATTAGAGATAACAAATCCTCATAGGATTATTCTGAGAATTAAATTAAGTCAATGTCTATAAAGCATTTAGCACAACACCTGATGTAGATGTGTCCATAAATGGCAGTTCTCATCATTTACCAATTTCATTTCATCTTCGCAGCACTTTTTTCTAGTATATAAGTGAGGAAACGGAGGCTCAGAGACTGTTCCATGTTTTGGATTATAATTTAGCCATGGAAATAACCCAGGTAGAAGTGGAGACAGACTGGCATTCACAAGCCATTTGAAGCTAAGCGAGCCTCTCCTAGGACCAGAACCAACTTACAATGTAAGGATGGTGGAGTCGGCTCTGAGCCCTGCAGTTTGGTATCAGCTGCTGTAAAACTAGGCTCTTAGCAGCTTTCTCTTATTTGGGCCCACTTTCTTTCCCCCTTCAAAGTATATGTTGAAACTAACTCTCCAAGACTAGCTACGTTTTATCTAAAGCTCTCCAAACGAGTGGTGTTAAATCGAGGGCTGTTGCATAAAGTCTGACAAAGCGCCACTCAGGAAGTTTCTGCTCCACCAGTGGGTTTGCCTAATTGGTAGATGGAAATTCGGCTATGGGCAGGGGCCTTCCCACTGCTGGATTGAGTCGTGCCTCACTGCCCCCCTTAGGTAGGAATAAGAAAAGCAATCGTTTACGTCTGCTTCCATGTTCCAATCTCTGCGCTCAACATCCAGCACCCAATTATTTTCAGTTCTCCCAACAACGCTGCGATGCTGTTATTTTTATCCCCATTTGACAGCTGAGGAAACAGAAGCCTGGAAGTGTGGTGAGCCACGTAAGTAAAGGACTGAACTGGAGATCTGAACTCAGGATGGATGGACTCTGAAATCCACTGCCCTCCATCCTTCAATTGATCTTCCTGCCTTGACTTTAGAAATACACTCTATTCTGCACCATTTCTTTGGAAAGTCATTGGGTTGTATTTTGCTTCAGTTTGTTTTGATTTTTGTCACCAACATTCATTCTCACCCTCCTATTATGCTCTCTTCTAGGAGAAGCCTGCCATACATTTTTTTTATAGTCCCTTGCTCCAAAGTTCTAGAGAAAATTCGCACTCTGGATGCAGGGGGATGAATTGAATTTGGAAAGTGGAAGTTCTTCTTCTCCGCCCACCCCCACAGTGGCGGCAGAGATGGGGGCTGCACGAGAAGAGTTTTTGCAGCAGCCTCCATGTTCCCCCACCTCAATGTTGAGGTGGGTCACTGAGGTTGGAAACGGATTTCTGCAGATCCCTGTCCTCTGGGTGGTGATGGCAGCTCTCTGATTCTGTACCACAGCTATGGCAGTGAATCTAGGAGCTAGTAGCAGGTGCCCTAGCCTTTCCAATAATTTTGTAAGCACCTAAATCTCTACTTGAAATACTTCGTTATTTGTAGTTTCCTGTCTGATCCCTGACCAGTATTATTCTTAGCTTCTTCTGCATGCTTCTTTTAAGAACTTCTTAAATATATGTATAATCTTACATCTCAGACCCACCCTTCTTGTCTGCTTAAGACACTTCCTAGGATGGCCACTATATCTGTAACTTCAGTTATAATGTATCTGCCTATGATACCCAGACCCCTACTATGAGCTCCAGTACACATAGTCAAAAGTTCACTGGCCACGTTTCCTGTTCCAGGTACGATTGCTGTATAGCAAAACGATCATTTTATGAGGCTCACAGAGTCTGTGGGTCAGGATTCAAAAAGGTCACAACATGGATAGCTAATCTGTAATGTACTATTAGGGAGTTCACCTGGGAAGATTCAACATTGGGTCAATTTGAAAGTTTGGACCTGGAATCATCCGGATATACCTTCACTCATACTTCTGGTGGTTGATGTTCCTATTGGCTGGGACCTTAGCTGGGCTGTTGGACAAAAGACCTGCACAGGGCCTCTCCATGAAGTCTGTCCATATGGTGCCACTTTGGATATCTGCACAATATGGCAGCTGTGTTCCAAGAGTAAGCATCCCAAGAGAGGAAGGTAGAAATGCATGGAATCTTTACAATACAGCCTTAGAGCCATACAGCATAAATTTCATCATATTCTATTAGTCATGGTAGTTACAAAGGTCCACTCAGTTACAGGGGGGAAGGAACCTAATCTCTTAGTGGAGAACATCTCAAAGTCACATTGAAATAAGAGCATGTGGTATGTGACATAAAGTTGAGACTATTTCTGAAAAATATGATCTGAAAGTCAGCATGTTCAAAACCAAAAGCATTGTCTTTCTTGCCTTCCAAATAGGCTCTCCCTTTCTTCTTTACCTCAGTGAGTGACATTATCCTTCAGTTGCTTAATCCAGAAACCAGGGAGTCAACCTAGAATTCTACCTTACTCCACCACGCAACCCTCATCTAAGCCCACTTGATTTGTTATCCAGTTCTTCTGATTTTGCCTTGTAAATGGATCGGTAACCTAGCTCCTCCTTTTGTCCCCATAGCCTCAGCTCAGGCCATCAGCCTAAGCCTCTGTTTCTCTCCTTGTTCTAGCTCTGCCCTCTCCAGCAACCCGCAGCCTCAAGCTTATTCCCTGAGCTGCTGTCAGTCATTTTCTAAAATTCGAATCTGATCAAGCTACCCTTTTGCTGAAACCCTTCACTGGCTCCCCAGATTGCCTCATTTGCTGTGCTATCTACATCCACTCCTCCTCCACCTCCACTCCCAAGGTGATCACTCTGGCAGACCCCTCTTTACTATTTCAAGGCTTTTCCGGATCCCCAGGCTCACCAAGGACCCTTCCATGGCTGCAGGGCCCTTCTGCATGTGCTCCTTCTGCTCTCCTCGGTCCACTTTCTCCTTGTCCTGTAAGACTCAGCTAAGCAATTTCTTCCCCCACAATGTCTTCCCAGTGTCTCTTCCCCCAGGATGAGTAGATGGTTTTCTCTTTGTCCTTCCACTCACTGTTTTCTTTATATTTGGCTAAACCATTACCTTTCTTTGATTTTTGCTACCTTTCAATGCTGATCTCTGTGAGGAAATTATGTTATATGGAACTTTAAATCTGGAAAGAACCTCAGCAATTATGTGATCTGACCCTCTTACCCACCTACTCCTCCTCCAATGCAAGCATGTCATAGTTCATACCCTCAACACCGCAGAGCCTGATATATAGTACGTGTGCAGAATTGAATAAACATCCAAACTTTTACCGTCAAATTTGGATATTATGATTGGAAACCATAACGATTGTCAACCTGGTGTCAGTAGAGAATCAGAAGTAGACAGTTTAAGAGCTTTCTCTTTGGACCTCTAGGAGGACATAGCTTTCTCTGCCAGGGATAAAGAAGAGAAGCAGATTTCTTTAGCTTTTAAAAGACCTTTAGTTTTCTTTTACTGATTTCTCCAATGAAAACATCATTCATGAGTGACTCAGGCATTTTCTGAATCCCCTTAACTTTTGTCTTTTCAATTTTGTTGTATTTGTGTCTTCTGCCTGAAATGAGAGAAAAAAAAAAATCACAGGATTCATGGTATCAAATAAGTGACTTCAAACATCCGAACCAAATAAGATCTTATTTTCTCTCTTCTCTCCTCAACAGTATTTAATTCCATCTTATAATGTTGCTGACGGCAGTAGTTTATATGGTCTAAGAAAACTACGGCATATCTCCAATGTAAGTGTAAATGTTTTCATATTTTATGAACTAGCCCTCCACATCCCTGATAAATAAAACTTTTATAAGCCTTTAAATTACACACCTACCTTTTTAATCTAAAAGATTTCTTGACAAAAATCAAAGTGTCTTATTACCAAAGTGCTGCTTTTCTCCCCAGAACAAACAAGTGACTAAATGCTAAACTAGGAGGAAGATGGCAGTAATGTTTCCTTTCCTCTCCTATAGGGGACAAAAAAAAGGCAAAGATGGTCTCCGTTGCGACCACCAGCATTTATCAAGTTTGCCCGCTGTCACTACAGTGATATATAGAGTTCTAAAAAGGAGAATCCCAGGAAATTGTTTAGATCACTTTTTCCAGTAGAAAGAAGTAAAGGGTGACATCGTTTGCTGTGGCGAGTTCCAACTATGTCTTGAATATAACAAGAAAAATATTGTATAGAAAAATATTTACTTCTCATGAGAAGGGAAGGAAAGGCCAAGAAGTGTTAACAGTGGCTTCTAAAAAATTATAAATAGTCTTTGTAATATAAAAATAACACAATTGTAGAAAAATCTAAAAAAAAATAACAAACAATAAAAATCTCCCACAATCCTACCATTCAGAGGTAATTATTGTTAAAATTTTAGTGCCTATCGTATCAGTGTCTCTCTGTGTTCTGCTCTCCAGCCCAATGTGTGTGTGTGTGTGTGTGTGTGTGTGTGTGTGTGTGTACACATATTTGTACATATTTGTGTGTCATCGTTAACAAAACATGATTCTACTCAATATACTGTTTTGCAACCTGAGTTCTGGCCTATCTTTTGTCAACAATTTTTTTACACATATTTAATAAAAGCATAGCATGTCATTATAAAAAGGTAGGAAATTTAACCAATTCTCTGTCATTGGATGGCAATGGCTTTTTAATGATAGAATTCTTAGCATCAGTGACTGGCCAAGAAGGAAGCTGCTTTGGGTTGGAGCTGGGAGGAGAGTGAAGAGCTTGGTGGTACAAAAGCCTGACCATTTCTACGCAAGGCGGCTTCCTCCAGTGAGCACTCTTTGTTCAGAGTTCTTGGCTGTGCTGGCAAAGATTTTTCAGATCAGCATCACCTTCCGATGGCTCCCCTGTTTAATCCAGTGTCCTCCCTTTTCCTTTCACAGGTCTTACTATAAATAAATCTTTTGCTCTCCTAACTGCCTCAGCATCTATTTCCTTGAGAAACTATTGACGCATCTTCTCTTTTGAATCCCACGAGAGCTCTTATTCTCAATTGGCTTAAGAATATGCTTGTCAAATAAAATCCAGGACACCCAGTTAAATCTGAATTTCAGATAAACAACAAATGATTTTTTCATATATGTTTTATATAACATTGGGACATACTAAAGAAAGTCATTTATTGTTTATCTGAAATTCAAATTTAACTGAAAATCCAGTATTTTTATTCGCTAAATCTAGGAACCTATTTCTGGAGTTATCTTTGTGCCTAGTTAACTTCTCTCATCAACTGGATCATTAGGTTCTTGAGAATACTAGCCCCAGGTCTTAGAAGCCTTTGTTTTCCCAAAGGCTTTTCAGGGAGCAGAACTCATTAACTGCGGGGTCTTTGAACAGTTTCCACAGGCCCAGAAACCTTCCAGAAAATGAAGGCAATGTGATACGTAATACAGAAAATTCACATGCGTACAATTGTTTCCAAATATCCCAGTATTCCTTGGTCCTCACAAAACTCTGTGAAGTAAGTGCCCCCTCGAAAAAAAAAAATCATTGCTCTTCCCACTTTACAGGTTAAAATTAGAAGACATGCACAAGGTCCTACACAGATGAACCAAGTATTTAAACCATGTTTTTAGGCACTGCAATCCTTCAGTCCTTTCTACAGAAATATAAAATATAAGTTTATACACAATTCATATAAATATAAAAAATATAATTTTTCTCAATTGAAAGATGCTCCCAAGTTAGCTTTTGTTTAGAAACAACCCCATCGTTAAGGAAATAACAGACAATAGGGTTCCTTTGTGTGGGACGCCCCCTGGGCCCTTCTACACTGAATGGAGGAAAATGGTGAGTGTTAGGGACTGAACGTTTGTGTACCCCCCAAATTCATATGGTGAAGCCCTAACCCCCAGTGTGATGATATTAGGGCATGGGGCCTTTCGGAAGCAATTTGGTTTAAATGAGGTCCTGAGGGTGGAGCCCCATGAAGGGATTAGTGTCCTTATAAGGAGAGGAAGAGACAACAGATCTCTTTTTCTCTACCATGTGAAGATTCAGCAAGAAGATAGCTATCTGCGACCTAGGAAATGGGCCCTCAGCAAGAACCAAATCTGCCAGCATCTTGATCTGGGACTTCCAGGCTCCAGAACTGTGAGGAAGAAAAAATGTCTATTATTTAAGCCACCCCAGTCTGGGGTCTTTTGTTACAGCAGCCTGAACCAAGACTATGAGTTTTTGATCGTCTCTGAGTCTTGATCATCACAGCATTATAGCAGGAAACCTCTGTAGGAAATAAAACAAAGATTAAGTAACTAATTTTAAGTCGAGACGTGCTGATTGGGTTATTTTCCACAAGTCTACTTATAGGCCATCTCTGTCCCAGCATCACTGGGTTTTCTACCATTTATATTGCATTTTCCAGATGATGAAAAGAAGTCAGAAGAAGTAGTTCTGCTGCCACCCCTGCTGGAGTTTCCATCATGCACCTTAGGACTTGGCCTGGTCTAGTCCGGGTAGATTGTCTAACTCTGTTGTCAGCATTGTTATAGAAAAAGATAATTTCTTCCTTTCTTATAAATACAAATTACCCTATTAAACATAAAGCCAAGAGAGAAAGCATACACTCATAAAACAAAGTGGGAAGTGACATTACAAAAGGATTTTTTGTTCAAAGCGCTCTCTTCTGAAAATTCTTCCAAAAATCCTTTGTCCTTGATACAAAACTCCTTAATACGGCATAAGGCCTTTAGAATCAGGGTTCTCTCCAGCCACTCCCATCATCCAGTGCTCAGTAATCTGTGTTCAAATTGCACTCAATTACTGGCTTTTACTTTAGAAATGCCACAAACATTTGTGCCTTTGCTCATGTTGTTTTCTATGTCTAGAATGCCCTTCTCTTCCTTTCCTCCAGTGGGAACCATCCTGCTCACCCTTTAAACCCAACTTGGTGTGCATGTAGTAAAGAATTTAGCCTTGACCAAAGAGAAGTTCTGGCCTTTGCCCTGGTTTCTGGGAGGCAGTCTCTGGGCCTTTGTAAGTGTCATACCTAGGGGTCTTAGGTCATGCCAGGTAGTCTAAGATCGTGATTTAGGGTCAGGGATGCCACACCAGATAGTATTTAGAGTGGGGACTGACCAGAAAGACCACCACTAGAAGGCAGAGTGGAGGCTTTGAGTGATACAGTATCACTTGACTTAGAAACTGAGATCAACCACATGAGCATTCGATCAATCATGCCTACATAATGGAGCCCCTGTAAAAACTCTGCCAAGGTTTGGATGAGCCTCCCTACTTGGCAATACTCCATGCCACACATCAATACTGTCACACATCAATGCCAGGAAAGTAAGCTTGCCCACGACTCAGCAGAGAGAGAACAATGAGAACTCTGCATTTGGTACAACCCCAGACTCTGCCCTATGGGCTTGCTCTCTTGGCTGACCTTAATCTGTATGTATCCTTTCCCCCACAGTAAACTGCAACCATGAGTGTAACAGCTCTCAGTGAGTTCTGTGAGTCCTAGAGAATTATCAAGTCCTAGAGAATTATGAAGGTGATTTGTGGAACTAATGAACTTAGAATTGTTGTCGAAGTGAGGGTGATCTTGTGTGGATGGTGTTCTTCTAACTTGACAGTTGACTAGCTCTCACCTGACTCCTCCAAAATCCTCCTCTGGGGCCCCATTTCTTCACAGCTTATAATAACACTTAATACATTATATCAAGATTCATGCTTGTATTAGTTTCCTATTGCTGCTGTAACAAATTTAGTAGCTTAAAGCAACACACATTTATTATCTTACAGTTCTAGAAGTCAGAACTCCAAAATGGGTTTCACTGGCCTAAAATCAAGGTGTCAGCAGGGCTGTTTTTCTTTCAGAGGCTATAGAGGAAAATCTATTTCTTTGCCTTTTCCAGATTCTAGGGATTACCTGCATTCTTTAGTTCATACCCCTTCTTCAGTCTTCTAAGCCAGCAGCATGGTATCTTTCAGTCTTTCTTCTATTCTGATAGTCCTGCCACCTTCTTATAAGGACTCTTGTAATTTCCGGTTACCCAGTTAATCTAAGACAGTTTTCCTATCTCAAAATCCTTAACTTAATCGCTTCTGCAAAGTCTCTTTTGCCGTGCAAGATTTACAGGTCCTGGGAATTAAGATGTGAATGTCTGGGGGTGAATGGGCATTATTCTACTTACTATAACACTTGAGTTGTTTTACCCAAAATCCATCTCAGTTTTTAAAAATATCATATGCCCCTGACTTGAATTAAAGCGACTTAGAAGAATTATAACGATTTACTTAGGAATTATTGACAGGATCCCTTACTCTATTCATAAGGGCAGATATATTTACTGGTGTTAATAATTATAGAGTCACTGCGAAGATCAGTTGAGACAATTCATATGCTCCCTTAGAGTAGTTCCTAGTGCATAAAATCTGCACAAAGAATGTTAGTTTATTGTTGCTATTGTTATTGCTATTCTTCTGTTATTATTATATATATATGATATGTAATGATGGGGCAATGTATGATAAAAGTCAAAATATCTTCCTGAAAGAGAAAATAATCAAATGTTTATAGATTTTAAGAGGATACGAGAAACACTAAGGGACTGAGAGAAGGGAAAATGACAATAAGTTGGAAGTATTTTATTCAGTTAAGAATCTCACCTTGGAATATTTGTCCACATCCAACGTGTATGGCTTATTCAGAGAGGTTTGAAACCAACACTAAAGGAAACAGAGGGTAGAGGCATGGAGAAGAACTTTCTCTGGTCCTTAATGGGTCTCAGGCTGAAGAAGAGCATCATGCCCCCTGCGCGTTGCCAGCAGATACAATCTCACAGAGCTTCATCAGAAGCTTGCCCAGAACCACGAGTTACTGTCTACCTCGCTGGCTGTTCAAAGTCTAGGTGCAAAGTGAATGAGGATAATGATGTGAAAGTAAATACAACATGCTGGTAATTACTTCTAGGTTCTGCCCTTTCATAAAATCTAATAAAATTGGACTTTAAATGTCTATCTTCATAATGCAGCTGTGATATGTTTGTTCTGGTATTACTTTTTTGTCGGTCTTGGATTTAAAAAAGGTACATTTCATTGGAAAACAGTACATTTTTTATTTTAAGTGGAATAGAAAAAAATTGATTTTTTTTTCTAAGCCCTAATTGCAAACATGTCAAATAACACGTCACATTTAAAGGCTGTCATGGGAGCCAAACAGTGTAATTGTATATGGACAGGGCTATCTAATTTAGCTGGCTGAGTATGATTTACTCGGATGTTTTGCTACTGGTTGCATTATTTAGATCTTTGATAATCTCCTTCTTTTCTCTAGTAATCTAAATCTGAAAATTTTTCACTTCTTTTGCATCAGGAGGTCATTTTTGTTAATCAAATTATCAGGATACAGTAGGGACTGAGACCTTCCCCCACCTCAACCCAACCTCCCCACAAAAAGGTGAAGAAAGGAGAGTCTCAGCAGGATAACAGTTTACAGAGCAGGGACTGGTGTAATGGGCCCAGAATCGATAGGCTAGTCAAGGCTTTCAGAGGTTTGTTTGCATATGTTTTGTGGAACTCTGTAATTGTTAGGAGTCATGACCATTTTTTTCCCCTCACAAAGCCTTTTTATGTCTTAATAATTTTTAATATAATATAAATTCAGGTCAAAGCACTAATTTGCCAAAATTAGATTGGATTGTAGCATTTTCAACACAGTTTGTTTTCAATAAGAATTGAGAATAAGCTATTTCTAAGTTGCTCCTATGTAGTAACTAGATAAGTTTTTAAACTAGATAAGTTTTTAAGCTTTCAAACTTGCTTAGCGTGACGGGACACTATGTTTTTTGGGTCTACTATCCTGTTAGGAGAACTCTAATCTTATCAAATAAAAATACCCTTTGCCATAGTTGAGGTGCTCATAAAATGTAATAATACTGATGACCATGGGTTGGGACTTTTCACATGAGGCCATCTCTATCCCTTTTCATCAATTTCAGGCCTCAAGCCACACGCAGGATAGGTGTGAACCTTCATATCAACAGTCTGGAGAAAAAATAGCAGCTTAGTCAAAGGCAAGCTGGTGCTTCATGGAAAGCTCTGGAAAAACATAAAAAATTGCATTATGATACATACTATAGCTACTAAAACTCTTTCTTCTTTATTTATGTAGCGAACTTTCTGCATAGAAATTGTCATGATATCATCAAATGTCTTCTCTTGAGTGATTCATAAACTGGAACCTAAGGTAGCTAGGTTTGTCATCATCTGCAACAAACTAAGAAGAGGCTTTCCCTCCCCTCCCCATAGAGAGAAGAAAAATGGTTTCTGAAAGGAAATCCTTTAGAAAATTGGGTAATGTGGTTTTGGACGTCATGTAGCTATCATACTCCTTGCTGAGACACTTTCTTTGGAAAATAGAGGGGGAGAGTCTAGTTCTATACGACTAGTAAGGCTATCAGTGCATGTGTCATTTGATGATAAGCAGCTCTTGAAAAGGAAGAAAAGTAAAATAGCTGGAACTACAACTAATTGAAAAAGTGGGTTAAAGCACTGAGTCAGAAACACTTAGACGTATCTTCCTTAAATATATTTTAACTTAAGACCTATAAATGTGCATGCATTTGCCCATCTTTTTACTTAACGATGTTCATTTACTCTGAGTGGGAATGTACCAGCTGCAATTCTTTGTTGACGTCATCTCTCAAACCAGAATACATCATTCGTATTTCCATTTCCAATTTCTTTAAAATACAGTGAGAACTTTCAGAATTGGTAATGTTCTCTTCATCGAGATCCATCTAAATTTGTACGAAATATTGTATTTTATAATTATCTCACCTATAAATTATTTGAAGGCAACTAAAAAAAAAAAAAAAACTTGCCAGACTGCAAGACTTGACTGCTCTTTTATTCACGTCATTACTCAGGGTTGTTTACGCAGCAACTTTGGGAGTTGAGGGAACATCTCTCCTGAAACAAAGAGTAGGCTTGCTTACCCCCTGCTATAAAAGAGGTAGATTCACCAAGTACAATGAATAAAAACAAAGAGTAGGCTTGCTTACCCCCTGCTATAAAAGAGTTGAGGGAACATCTCTCCTGGAACAAAGAGTAGGCTTGCTTACCCCTGCTATAAAAGAGGTAGATTCACCAAGTCCAGTGTTCTCAGCTGAAATGCAAACTGACTGAATGTGTAGTATCAATCTGTACCTATCATGTTGAAAATTCCACTTGGAAGAAAGGGGAATTAATGCAAATATGCTAATGCTCATCTTGCTTGCTAGGCCATGAGTAATAATGTCCTTTGTCTCTAACCAAGGAATCTTGTGTTTTCTGCCAGCATCCATGAACTAATAAAATGTTAATTTCTTAGCTTATAAGTAGGGTAAAAATCGAATATCAGACCTAACAACCCTCAGTAAGCATGCAGCTCAACTGATAGTTCTGGAAATGCACAAAAGTATTGGAACATAACCTGTTAACTACATGTATTCATTGTGCAATGGCCTTCAATAGGAATGTTGATTTTTCAGTAGAGAGAAGTACATGGTTATTCTGGTTAAGCTGGTTATGTGCAAGTCAGTTAAGACAGAACATACTATGTGAATAAAAGGCAAAATTTATCTACCTTTAATCAAAGTAAATGAGTTAAAGCTGATTACATAATATAAATAATGACCATAATGAAAAGGGGTGATAACCACATAGTTGATAACTAAAATAAAAGTTAGTGTATAGAAAACAGTGGATATGCTCTTCTATTTTAGATTAGACACCTAGTAATAGATTATTCTTTATGTTTTCCAGGGCAGTTAGGCTGCCAATATGATTTCTACGATTGTTAAGAATTCAGCCATGCCATGGTCATCTGCTTGGTTAAGTCTCAATTTGATTTCTATTAAATATCACACACAAACTTAGACTTTTAACAATGTGTATGCAGGAATCAACCAATAACTCTCTTTCCACTTGAAATCACCAGTTTTCCATTGAAAACAATTAGATTAAATGTGATGAATGTAAAAGGAGATTTCTTTTCCCTTCTTCTCAACTATTTGTCACATTTTATGAGCATAAAAATACTTTCTCCTATTAAAAGTATCAATCTCTTTTAGATGTCATCAACACACCATTAAACTATTCACATTTAATTTGATTTTTATAATATCAAAATTATGAATTTTTATGTATTAATCACAAATGTCATATGTATGTATTGTAGAAAATGAAGACTATCCAGAACAATTTATAAAAAGAAATTAGAATTATCAGTGATCTCCACTAAATAAAAGAGTCATTGCAACTTTGTTAGATATTTAGGTTATTTCCAATTTTTTTGCTATTATAAAAATAATGTTGTATATTAAGGTAACACTATAGCAGATAAACCCTTGAAATCTCCACGGATTTTACGCAGTAGAGCTTATTTATTGTTCATGTACAGTCCAAACCAATATTCCTGATCACCAGGTCGCTTTCCTTCAAATAGGAATCTGGAATACAGGATCCTTTCATATTATGGCTCCACCATCTTTAACATGGGCTTCCAAGGTTACTGTGGAAAGAAAAAGAACATAAACAATGACTAGTGAGACTAGAAATAACACATATCACATATCGCTTCTGTTCACTTTCCATGGGATGGAACTTAATCAGATGGCCACCTATAAATACAAGGAAGCACTTGAAACTTACTGGATTTCGTTAACCAACATCACCATAATAATAATAATAATAAAAAGAATAAATACAAGGAAAGCTTGAAAATATGTGTTATCCGTGTGCTCTGGAAGATGAGGAAATGGATTTCACGATTAGTTAATAGTGTCTGCTATGTATTGATTGTTGATAAACTTTGTATGGTTTATCTAAAGTATAATTTGATGTTAACTGTGCTTAATATGTATTTCCTGGCTTGTTTCCTCTACTGTACCATGGTATCAATTCTCTCTCCATGGAATTTTCCATTTGCCACTTCCTAAAGGTAACCTGCCTTGGGTCCCCCATACTTTCTCAGTTGTTTACCGAATTGTTTATTGCATTTGCTTTTTTTTTTTTTTTTTCTTTTGACTTTTTTTTTCTGGCTTCTCCTTGAATGATCATGTGTTTACTTAAATTATTTACAGAATGAATACTTTCCACCCATTTTACTGCATACTTTTCTTATTTTACTCAGTACTATGGAATTAACTTCCCTTCTGTATTTCTTCTTTAAAGTGATGGTTAACACTTAAAAATAATCCTGTTTTGAAATAGAAAATATGGTTCAGAGACTTGAACCAAATGAAATATCGATTCAGGTTGGAGAATATTTTGATGTTTTAGTTTTGTTATAGTTCAGTTGTTTTAGAAAATATGTAGGTTTGGATTTAGCTCAGACTGGTTCACTGAGTTTTTGTTTTTAATGGATTTGATTTATAGTTCTGTAAAAAGTTTAATATTGAATTTAAGTCAGAGAGGACACGTTCAGCAAAATAGTTGTTTGTTTCCAATTTTGGTTCATGGGTCATTATGAGACCTTGGTGTTGTAGATGTTTCCAGAGCCACAGCATGAAGCTTGTACCTCACCGTGGAATCTTCCCCCAAGGGGACAACAAATGCCATTCACTCCCAGCAGATTGTAGCCACTCACAGTAGACCTGACACTATTACATACATCCTATGTGAAATACTGTTATATCAAAAAGTTGCATGTCAGGGGATCACTTGAGTTTTAAATTGACAGCATTTTCTTTTTATTTGTCTATACATGGATAGAAGGTTTCCTACAATTTCAAAACTTAAACGTTCACAGACTAAATTTAAAATTGATTTCTTTTTTCAGATTTATTTAACCGTTTTATTTAGTAGGCTTCACTTTCAGAATTATTGTCAACTTTCAGGAAACTCACCTGAAGGGCTGGTGCTCTAATCAATTCTATCTTTTCACTCTTATTTTAATGGCAAAATGTGGTGAAGGATTATGAAGTTATTGATTATAGTTGTGGTCATATTTTTCAAGCCTGGGAATGTTTTATACAAAACTACACTTAAAATATTGGTGGGGTTGTCATTGGGTATAACAATACTTAAGGTGAAGAAAGGGGGCAAATCCTCTCACTAGAAAAACTCTTTAAAAGCTGGATAAATAGTAAGGAGTGTGTTTAATACAACTAATTTATAGATAAATGTGGTGCCAAGCTAGAATACATTAACTAAAGCTTCAGGGTCTGTAGGTAAGATAATATATTGCTTTCATTAAAAAGCAATCTGCATGGACGATATCCACCACCACTGGAAACTCTGCAGCTGTCACCTTTATCAGGGGAACAAGAGCAAGCCACTACATTTTAATCACTGGAGTTTGTCAGGAACGAAAAACAGCCAGCTTCCCACAAATCAACAGACATGTATCCTGATAAGGGAAGTGCACTGGGAAAGGACAGCTACATACCACATGACACCACCTATTCTAGGGTGATCAAAGCCCAGTAATTGTTGAAGATAAATCTACTGAATTGGACTTTAGGATGAAACAGTTGTCTTTGAAAGAAGCAGACACATACTTATACGAATTATTCACAACTTAGAATATGGTTAGATCAGAGTGTATTTTGCCACGTGGGAAGGAATGGCAAAGCATGAGACATAGGCATCCTCACACTACACTTGTTCTGATAACTTGTTTCTGGCTATGTTATGCTTTGATTAAATTGAAAAGCTATCAGAAAGAAATTGGAATAAGAATCAGTCGGGACAAATATATCTGAGTAGAAACAAAAAACCTCGACAAATGAGACAGGAACGGGGAATATTTCTGACCTAGTCACACCTCTCATACTTGCACTTAGGGAAACAGAGAGACACTAGTCCGAGCCAACAGCTGTCTTTCTAATCCTGTTCCAGTTCAACTGAACGTAGGGTCTCTATAATAGATCTTCTTACTCAAGATGTCTTGAGAGAATCTCTGTGCTTTCAACATAAGAACTTAAAAAAAAAAAAACTTTTCAAAAGATTATGAACAAAAACAATATGGTAGATCTGTATATGTACTGCATTTTTTTTTAAAGAATTGAGGCATCATAATGAAAAAGCTGACTATGACATAGAAACGTGGAGCTAACCAAACACGGGTTAGAATTTACAAATAAGAGTGCCTCAAAATCAATGACATCTTAAAGACCACTGAAGTGCAGGAAAATCAGACAGAAGAGGATAAAACATGGTGGCGAAAGGAGACCATTTTCTCATGGGGGGGAAACATGAGGGGAAACTGAACTCCAGCTTTGGAAGACATCAAGGGTCACAACAAAGGGATTGTGATCTATTTTCAGCTCAAACAGGATTATAGTTTAAATTACAGCCATTGAATGCTGGCTCTGCAAATATTAATAGAACAATCTGTTAATAATACAAAACAGTTTATTTCTTATCAAGGTAAGAGAAAACAGTAACTCCACAGACTTAAAAATTTTTTTAATTGGGGGGTAAAATTTACATAACATAAAGTCAACTATTTTAAAGTGTACAATCCAGTAGTATTTAGCAAATTTACAATGTTGTGCAACCATCAACTCAACTAGTTGCAAAGCATTTTCATCACTCTTCCCAAAGGAAATCCAATAACTATTAAGCAGTCACTCCCCATTCCCCCACCACCGCCCCAAATCATTTTGTATCTGGCTACTTGCACTTATCATCAGGCTTATTCACATTGTAGCATGAATCAGTACCTTGATAGTTATGGCTGCACAGTATTTTATTGTATCGATATACCACATTTTGTGTATCCATTCTTTTGTTGATAGACATTGGGTTTTCATTGTTTTATCCTTTGGCTATTGTAAATACCACACATTTGAGGGAAGGGCGAGTTCTGATTGGATTTTGAAGTCTGGGTTCAATTATGGTCTTTCAAAGTCAGTACTTCAATAGGACTGGGTAAGGATCACTGTATAATAGTTTAGGATTGATAGAAATGGCAAACATTTGAGGCAAAGGCTCAGATAGTCTTGGGATGTGAACTGCCTGCTGATGTTTTCAATTGAAGGATTGATGGATCTTTCAGGAAATTTCTGTAATAAACAATCTCATTATTTACTTGGGCAAGAGACTCAAAATAGTAAAGTTATACTTTTGACGACAATAGAACAGTAAAATCAAGTTAATATAGATACCACAAGAGGTGGAGATTCATAACAAGGATGCATTGTATGGCAATATCGGGGGCAGAATTGCTTCTGAACCATTTCCATCATTAAATTCTATAAAGTAAGTTGACCGAGATCTATCCATATACGCGTCTAATAAATGGTAAAGTCCTTTGAGACAAGAACCATATCTGTCAGCCCTTAGTGTCAAAGCAGCATAGTAAATGATCTAGCATACACTAGCAGCTTCCTAAAATCTCTAAGAGTAATAATAATATGATATTCTCTCAGCGATGATTAAATAAACATTAATCTCAAGATATGATATATTTCGCCAATAAAAATGAGCACCACTTCAAATATCGTAAATGCATTGCTTCATATCATCTATGCTCATGGGAAACTTTCCTATCATTTAATAAATAATGATCCTTTGCAGTTTGGTCATTACCCAATTTCTAAGAGGATATGGGAGAAATTAAAATGTCCTTTCATGGTAGGAGCTGTAAAGACTTGGCAGCCAGGATAAGTATCGAATACCTGATGCTGCCTGATAACACGGAGCATATTTGTAATGAGAGTTTCCTGTAATTAAAGAAAAACTAACTGTAAAGGAGTAGAAAAAAAAATATTTTATTCCCGATGCCTTTGGATCAATCAAAAAGAGTATTGCAAAAATAAAAGACTTGGCTATTTATTTTCAAACAGAAATAATCAAAGCAAATATTGAACTGCACAAGGGAAAGAATATTTTGGCTCCACAGACTGTATATCTCTGAAATCCTTGTTACCTATTCTGAGCCATTAAGAGTACACCTCTCTACCTGCCTCTAAACACTACCCATTGAGGAAAAGAATAGAATTGCCTGGGCCACTTGTCTTTGAAAAACAGTTGCTTATTTTTGAAACAAAAAGAATTATCTTTGCTGAAAACAATGAATATTACTTCAGAGAGATTTTTTTAAGTGGATACTCTCTCTGTCCTCCTCTTACCCCATTTCATCTCTTTTCTTATTAGGTTTTCTCAACACTCCTCCATTTCTCCTGCTTTCTTTTGTCAAATATGATAAAAACTTTTCAAATACAGTGGGTACATTTTGTTTTACAGGGGATAAAAGGTATACAGCAATTAGTAAGATTCTTAGTCTCTCTAAGGAGAATGACAATAACTAATATTGACTGTTCAGAATACTTACACATATTATTGGGGGAATAACTTTAAGTTTGAACTTGATCTTTCCAGGCGAAAGTAAGTTTGTGTCACCTTAAGAGGGGAGGCAAAAGAATACTCCAGTCTCTAATACAGCTCACAGAGTGTTTTAACAAACACAGTACAATGCACTATCTCTTGTTTACCCTGATTTTGATGTTAGAAACAGAGTAATCGGAGAGCATTACTGCATTTTCCTAGGAGTCTGGTCACTAGGATTCCATCTTTACTTTGCCACAAACTTTCTCAGTGGTCTTAGGCAAGCACTTTCAAAATTTCAGTTAATGGATTTGTAAAATGAGGAAAATAGAGTTTATTACCTCTGAGGTCACTTCCAGTTCGAGATCTTCTTTAATATGTAATAATCCTCGGGGTTATCTACAGGGATAACATTTTAGAAGTAAAGTGGCAGCAATCTTATAAGTAAAAACAATGTAGAAAGCAAAACTAGATGACTCCATTCATTTTTTTAAAAAGTTTTCTATTTTATGTAGCTCTCTGGGGATTGAAAGAGATTACATAAAACACATATCAGAACATAGCCCATGGCTTACTCTGATATGAAACCACAGAACTGTCTCATGACAATATTGACAGTCATGGAAAAATCTGAATTTTATCATTTCTAATCTAACTCTTTGTCATCCAAAACCCTGTGTGTCTGCAGAGGTTGTGAGGTTTGAGTAATTGCTGGGTTATCTGGAATTCTTGGTTATTGAACCTACCCGGCACCCTGGATAATTATAGGAAAGCTATGGAAATTTAAAGGCAGGGGTGCATTTCATTCCCCAAGTATCTAGGCGTTGATTCTTCTTTGACTGTGAATACAAAACTGCTAAATTAACTAGAGCCCCTTGAACAAGAACTATAATATTCTGATATGATTAAAATCTATGGTTGAAATAGTTCGGAAATATCTAAACCACTAATTAAGAGGAGAATTTTTCACTAATTTTCATTCTAATTCTCTAAATCACGAAATCCAGTGTTCTCGTTTGTGTTATTTTCATGATGAACTAAAACATTGCTTGCAAACTAGTATTTTGGAGTGAGCTGAATAACCCCAAACCTACTACCTACTAACTTGGTTAAGTAATAATCAAGTTATTTAACCTTTCTAAACGTGGTTCAGTATCTAGACTAAAAAAGACAATGAATATGTATGGAAGAAACACATGTTTTGTCCTTATGGTCATCACTGATAAATGGTTCTGGGCAGTATTTGGTCTCCACTGGGCCATTTTTGCTTTTTCTAGGCTTCTCTGTTTTCCATGTAGAAGACTCTTCTAAATATCATGAGAGTAGGAACTTTGCGCTTACTAGCACACCACTAGATATACTCACTATCTGAGGTTGCAGACTTATTTTTTAAACTACTCAACCAAATTGTGACCGAAGCTTTTATAGTTAAAGGAAAGAAAAGCTCCATCCAAACCCCATAGTAATCAAGGATTTATTTCCCATAATCATGCCCACTAAAAACATATGTGAGCTCTTGTGTGGTCCTATTTGCTCAATTTCAATCTTTTCATTGGTATTACAAATTAGGGATATTTTCTAGGATATGAAGAAATACTTTACTAAAGTTTAGGAAAGTCAATAAAGAAAAATTGTATACATAAACCTATATTTAAGAGCAGTGGTATATTCTGATATCCGGAATAGAACGAGAATTAAGGGGTTTTCTTTGACTATCATTTTCTCTTGGAATAAATATCTGTGTAATCCATCATCCAGAAAACTACTTAAATAACGTCACCAGTCGTCTGTTGGCCCAGGAAAGAAGCCACATTGTCTTTTCTTTTTTCTTCTACTTTTTAAGAGAGAATCTGAGTATTTCATGTTGATTGCTTGATTGGCTGCAAAGGGACTCTTTAAAAATACTAAAAAAAATCAGGAATCCAGTACAAATCAAACATAAACTGTGATCCATCATGTGCTCAGGGCATTATGTGAGGTTTTTACTCAGAAAGATGTCATTAAAAGTTGCAGAAATTAATTGGTGCCATTGAATGTAATGGCCTTTCCTGCCATAGTTTCTCAAATGTAAAGAAAAATTATGGATAACGTAAATTCCTCGTGGGATTCTTATAGATGTCTGCTTTGTTCTGTTATTGTTTATTGCAAATGTTATTACTGTGATCTATGGCCCTATCATGCTTTGTCTGTACTGTGCCGCTATTCTGCGGCCCACAACAACGGAGGGCTTTACTCATAAGCTAAGGCTGTGTTTATTTGGAAATTCTTTGCTTTTATATATTCCAAAAGTGTCTCAAGGTGTTCATTTTGTGTGTTTAAATTTTTATACAAAAACAGATTTGTTCTGATTGATTAAATATTGACTTACACCATTTTTAGAACAACTCTGAATCTTATTTAAGTTCAGGGTTTGTGTTCTGCTTTCCCAAAAGGTTTGAATTCAGTGTAATAATGGCTATTACTTTGTGTGAATCAATGGATGGAGATCTGCAATCTTTCTCAATAACAACATTGGCTTAATTAGTAGTGGTTTAAGAAACTTGACTCTTAATTAAGGAGGAATTTTATATCTCTGAAAAAAAGTTTAAGAAAAAGGCACTTCTTTTTTGCATATTAAATGCTGTCTTACACTGCATAACCACTAAAGGTTAACCTTTTTGCTTCCAGATATTTTGAAGGCATTTGTGGATGCATCATTATTTCTTTCAGATTCAATGGTACAAAATTCTAGAAATTCATGAAAAAGAACAGAGTGTCCACTGGAAAATGTAATGAATTAAACTTAAAATTCTAGTTTCCTCATCTTTTTTTGTTGTGTTTTGTGAAATTTTAGAATATTTTTTGTCTAAACTGTTTGAGATATACCTTGAGAATTTTAATTAGTAGAAATCATGTCAAATATTGAAAAACATAAAATAAAAAGTTAAATTCAGAGTCAACATGGCTTCTTAGGTTCACACACTCTCTTAGCCCTGACATATAGAAATAGAAAGGAAAAGAAATAATAGCTTACTATAAAAATTATTCAAAACAAATTTTAGCATAAATAAAAATAATAAAACTAAAGCTTTGGGGAAAAAAAACCAATATTTTGTTTGGGGCTGTTTAACGGTGTTTAAAACCCGTTAAGTTCCATGGCATATTTGGGAAAAGGCTGGAAATACTGAATTACTTTGCATTTTGTTACTAAGAATATAAATAAATATAGATATAAAATGGTAATGACCAGTAAAAGAATGTGGATGCATTGTATAAATTTTAAACCAACAAAAGAAAACAGAGAAATTTTGAAAAATTTTAACAATCCAATAAAATTCTGAAAAGCAGGTTGGAACAAATTTTAAAATGTAAACAGAAAACACAGTATTAGGTAGTGTAGATAGGTATAAATATATGACTGGTCACAAAAAGAAATTGGTATTGACTATTAAAAGACAACTTATTAAAGTACATATTTTTTAAATGCAGCTATGCCTCAGTTAAGAGAAACAACTTGAAATAAATTTGTTTTTCAAAGTTTTGTGGGCTGACATGCTTACGAAAAATGAGGCCAAGGTTACGTATTCTGAGAGAAAGTCTGTAGGTGACTCTCTCGGGCAAAGTTCAACCAGAGAAGCAAAACAGGTAGGAGATACATATTAAAAGATTTATGGCAAGGAGTTGGTTTACACAATTGTCAGGGCTTGCTAGGCAAGTCTGGAATCTACAGGGCAGGCCTTCTGGGCCATCAGGAAGACAGCTCGTTGGGCATGGGAAATTTCTTCCACTTCAGGAAAACCTCAGCTCTACTTTTGAGCTCCTTTAATTGGTTGAATCAGATCTACCCAGATTAACTAGGATAATCTCCCTTACAGTAAACTTATTGTGAACTTTAATCACATCTACAAAATACCTTCAGAGTAATGTCTAGATTAGTGTGTCATTGAATAACTGAGATCGGTAGCCTACCCAACCTGATAAACCAAAAAGACCATCAGAGTGACTAAGATCTGACACTATTGAAGGTTAAAGCAGGTGTATCCTTGTCTATAAGTGGAAACCATTTCTCTCACTTTAGCCCCTGAATTGGATCTTATCCTTGTGCCCAGATATCAGTACCATAATCAGATTCTACTAAAACCTCCTTAGATGATAAGTCAACTGCAAACCCTCAGAGCACAAAGATTTGGTTTACCGGCATCTCCCTATCCTTGTGCATTATTGCTGTTAGTGGATGGTGACTAGGCAACTAACTCTAAGCCACATTCCTTGTGAACATTTTGTGTGTGCCACATCTCTTGAGATTACTGTGCCAGGGCAAGGTGACCATTTTTTCTGCAGGCTGTGATGAGGGGAGGAGATTTAATATCCCTATGGGAATAAAAAATGGACAAAAATATTTGAACAGCCATTGTCCCAAAAAGATATACAGATAGTAAATAAGGTCATGAAAAGTTGCTCACCATGATTAATCATCAGGAAAATGCAAGTTGGAACCACAAAAAGATATCACTACATTGTTAGAATGGTAAATGTTTAAAAAAATATTAAAAAGTCTTAGCTTATGCCACGTACTCTCCTAAGTATTTTGCAGGTATTATCTTATTTAATCCTCAAAAAAAGAAAATCCTATGAGATGGATACCATAATTTTTCCCATTTTACAGAGAGGATAATAAGTGCTGGAGCTGGGATTGAAATCGGGCAGCCTGATTTCTGATTGCCATACCTTTAACTATTCTGCCATCCTGCTTAAGACTCTCCCTTTTAAACTTTCCCCTCATACTTCTTTCCAGACTATTATGCATATACCCATACAAAAAGCATGACAGTACGCATTGGTGATATTGTGGTGAGCATAGCAGCCTTTCAAAAGGCATAAAACTCAGACTAGCTTTCCAATTTTTGTAGAAAGCTTAAGATTGATAATTATAGGCAAATTTTTAATGGTTTTCTTTATCTTCCTACAGATAGATTCTTTTTCCTTTAAACTTTCTTAGAATAAATCTCTATATCATGAATGACAGTCTTTGCATTTCAGAGTTCAAAGAAATGTTCTGTGTTCATTTGGGAATATACTACATTCATGGGTCTAAAAATCTTATCTTTTCTAGAGAATGGTTTTCTTAAATGGCAGCACGGGGTGAAGAAACTCTCTCGATTTTAGCCTGATAAGAAATAAACATTCTCAACTATTTCCCTGTTAAATGAGCAGAAAATAAATGATCTTTCTTTTTCTACTAACTTGAGACTACTAAGAAGGTACAAATTTTAGGAAAGTAGCTATTGGGGATAAAATAAGATATAAACGTTACTATTAGAAAGATTTTGTCTGACTATCACATCTTGATAGGGCAGAAAAAACCATATGAAAACTTGAAACCAAGATTGGAGTTTGAAGTGATAACATCTAAATGATATAGAGAATAAACTAATATGGTGGTCTATATTCCAGGTTAGTTTTACTCATAAAGCAGCTAAAATTGATGATGCTAAGCTTTTAAATAGCTTTTCAAATAAACGCATGTTATTTCATAGTAGTCCATGTAATCCTAAAGAGTATCCTTCTCTTAGGTGCTGCCTTCCCAGTGGACACCTGTGAGTGTCCTTATGAATAGAAATCCACACACATAAAATAATGCCATTTTCCCCTCCATAAAGAAAAGGCTCTTAGAACACATTAAACACATTTTGACTCTTCTGGCTGAAACTAAAGTGAAGGGATTACAAGTTAGCCAACTGCGAAATCAGCCCTTTTTGTAAGTATTGAATTTCTGCAAGAACTGAACATAAACCTCATGTGATTCCTTAGGCTCTTCTCCAACATTGCCCGTTAGCTACTGGACTTTCAAGAATAAATGTCTCCTGGGTATGGCTGAGTTGGATTTGGTATATCTGAGTCTCTAGGCTTGGTGTGTGTCCCAAGGCAAACTAGAAAATCAACCCTCGTGTGTAGTAGAAGCATCCCTATTGCCAAAATAAGCACCCCATGCCTTCCTATTCGCCGGGTCAGGAGCCCTCTATGCCTGGCTGCTGCTGCTCAGACTCCTGATACCCAGCCTTTCCCATCTCAGAAAAGAAGGAACAGACTGCAGCATGGGCTCTATACATTTTCATTTCCCTTTTTGTCTCTTCTTTACTGCCTCATTTTTCTAACTATATGCAGTAAAACTTTCTTTCTAAAATAATATCAGTCATTCTTCAGAATTAGTAATTTCACAAGTTTTATCTGTCCACTGCAGACAATGTAGATCAAGTTCATATCTCCCCAAACGCTTGAAGGGATGCTCAAATTTGGTATCTTTCTGGTGCCATTCTATGTCATATGGATAAAATGATCAACTGCACCTTCAAAGAAGAGTGAGCTTCCAACTGCCCACCTACTCTTGCATATTATAATTTTAAGTTAAAACATTTTAGACGTCTGTCTATAAATCTTAAAGATAAATTTTGGAATATTTTTAAAAGCATTTAATCCATGTTATCTAAAACTAAGGTTTATAGCTCAGTCATGCATCCAGTAAAGATTCGTACATCTTAATAGCGCTTTTTCTGGACATACGTAATTTAACAGAAATGTTTGTGAAAATTTCAGATCTCTAGATCTGCTTGGAAGTCTGGAAGATCTAGTAAAAATGGGCATGCGTTCCGTCATGATAACTGTCCACTAGAGCTGAGCCGTGACTGCCTTTGGCATGTTCTCCATAGTTCCTC
Organism: Pteropus alecto; assembly: GCF_000325575.1. Classification (NCBI taxonomy): domain Eukaryota; kingdom Metazoa; phylum Chordata; class Mammalia; order Chiroptera; family Pteropodidae; genus Pteropus; species Pteropus alecto. The sequence goes on from NW_006436298.1 coordinate 44,412,801, forward strand.
ATAGTCTCCCAAGAGAAAGGATGAATTTTTGCTGCCTTTTATCATCTTATGACTTGACCTTCTATAAGTTGCCTGGCCCCTGTAGGCATTTGAGTTTGCAATGTTTGGCTATAATCATTCATGTCCAGATGGAACCAAGCCTCATTAGATAAGTTCAGTAAGGGAGTTCTTATCTGGCTTTGTGAACATTAAGAATCAAACCATTGCTGCCCATCACCAAACAGTATCTGCCCTATTTCACATAGTGATGTGGAAAAACTTAGACAAGTTCTTGAATTCAAGACTACGAAAATTAAGAAAATAAAAGATATATGGAGAATGACTTACTGAGTTATGGCTAACCCACCTTGCATAAGAGCAATGTACTTACCAATGTATACAATAAGTATTAAAACATTTTTGGGGTTCTGGACAAATTTGAGAATTGTTTCCTCAAAAAATGCACATTTCTACAATAACATCACAAAATTTTCAAACAATTTTAAAGGTGCCTGGTCACCCTGAGGCTATCCAAAAGACCCTGAGGTCCACAGGTCTCAGGTGTGGACTCCATGCTCTAAAAAGTTTCAGAGGTGCTGATGTCAGATTCCCTTCTCTTCCCACTAAAGAAGCTGCAAACAAACCTTTACCTAGTGTGGCTACTAGATAGTTCTGGGTTAGTCTGATTCAATCCAGATCCTCTTCTATGTCCAAGGTTTGGTCTCTCCCTGCCTTTTCTTTCATACTATTCATCTTTCTTGTGCACTTAGTCAAGGCATAGTCTCAGCACTTCCAGGGTTTATCCACAGAAGGCTAAGCCTGCACGCTGCAAATGCAGCTGTGCCAGGATGCTGCCAAGCTCCAGCAGTCCCACCTGCAGGCTGTGTCCACCATCTCTCACTGTGGGATGAGAGTTCCTCCATAGGCCAACATGAAGAGAGATTTTATAATCTCCACTTGGAACCAAAGCCAGGGATAGCTCTGTGGACATCATCACACTTCCTGAGTGAGGCTACAGACATTCCCTTAGTAGCAGCAGCTCAAACGTGGCTGCTGAATTACTCTCCACTCAGTGTCCATCTGGGTTACACACAGAAAGCCTTAGATAGGTGCTTCCTAAGCGCAGCTGCTTAGCCTATTGGTTTCCATGAAATGCATCAACACTAGACTGGTTGGAGGCTTTGAAATTTCATTATAATATATCCATTGGTACCATGTTGAATCTTATGTCCACACCTTTCCTACCAACAGGTGTCCCAGTCCCTTCTCATTCTGGTGTCTGAATTTTAGCATGGTGGCTAGACAGATAGGCTATGAGATCCTAGAAAAAAATGATACAAATAAAATAATTCTTAAAATTTTTGACAACATATTTTTCCCTTAAGCCTTTTCCTTCAGAAAACTGCTGCCAAGCAATTCTGTATAAAGTGAATTGCAGAGAACAGTCATGAAAAGAGCTCAGGGGAAAAAGGAAATTTATTTCTCTCTCTCTCTTTTAATGTAGCTTCTCCTGTTTTCCCTATATCATCAAGTCTTTAATCTTTAGCGTTATAACCTCTTGCCGTGAGAGAGAGTTGATGTAGCTTCTGTTTGATGATGATTCCTTTTGAAGGATCATGCCCAATATCGTGGTTTCTTCAAGGGCTTGAGATTACTTGTGCTTTTTGATGTTTTACCTCTCACAGGCCTGATAAGCAGATAGATGACCATGATAAATTGGTATCATGGGAAAGTGATAAGAATTCAGAGGTTTTGCATGAGTTATGTCCTGACTCATACAGACGTGAAGATTTTCTTATCTTTCCTCTTTAATTTCTTAATTACAAAAAAAAAAACCCTTTCTATCTAAACAGAGTTCACAAAACACTTTGTGACTGTTGTCTAATACCAAATACTTTGCTCTAAGATCCTTTTTTTTTTGTTCAAGTTTTTTTAGTTGTTTTGTTCATTTTGTTGTTGATGATAGGAGTTTTAATAAAAGATAACATTCCTTATTAAATATTGAAGTTCTTTTCCTTCAATAGGAACTCTTTGTTACTGAAGTAACAACAAACAAAAATTGCCATGATGTCATATGTAAAGATCTCAGGCTCCTCCATCCCTTTCTCCCTGAAACCCAGCCTATTGCATAGTGTGTTCATTGCCTTGCTGCCAGTCCTCAGCTTATATACAAATGTGAATTCTAACTCAGATCCCTCCTCTCATGCTTCCCTCCTGCTTGAGCTTGCAGAAGGAAAGGGTTCAAATCCATGTTTACTCACCATTATTCTCAGATAGAAAATGCTTCTCTGCCACCAGGATATTGGAAGAGAAAAATTGAAGACAGGAGCACGGTCAGTTGTGCACAGTTTCTGTGCCTCCAAGTGTCACACTGTCCCTTCATCCTTTCTTTCTTCTGGCTGCTGATTGCCAAAATCGTACTCCCTGATGTTCTTTCTTTTGTGAAAGGTCTTCCCATCTCTTTGGTTGAAATTATTCATTTCCTTCTCTATCCTTCAAAGCATCATGCTTTAGCAATGAGGCGAAGAAGAGCATGGATACTGGCATCTTCAGATCTGGTTAAAATTTTGGCTCTGCCATTTATTAGCTATGTGATCTTGGGCATATTACTTAACCTCTCTCAAATCTAATTTTCTCATCTGTACATGAAGATGGTAACAATTATGTATAGCACTGCTGCAATGAGTACATGGGATCAGATACATCCAAGTGCCCGTGACAATGCCTGGCACATAGTAGCACTTGATCAACGATCGCTCCTCCGCAAACACCGCGTTGGCAGGGATGTGCATCTCCCTGCAACGAAGTCTCATGAAGGAGAGATATGTAACACTTTAACACGTATGTTAAATTGGCCACTTAAATTATAAAATGTAAGAAAACCACAGGTCTGTGTGTTTCTTGTCTGTACAAATTACCCATTTTGTTCTCTTTTGAGTTAGAAAAATAGAAAGAGGCAAGCACATGTACAATTTGACTGTCACCTGAATTACCTAACCTCAACCTGGATGTGTTATTTAAGATACACTAAGGAAGAGAAATTTCATATCCAGGTAATCTATTCTCTCACAATATTTAACCAATAACCTGTGGTTATCCCCTTGATTTCTTCTACTTTGCACTATAGCTGATCATTTGCACGTTCATCTCATCCACTAGAATGTGAGCTTCCTGAGGTCATGTAGTGATCTTCTCTGTTTTCTCCTAAGCTCCTAGCACAGTGATTCAGACACAGTGGTTAATTAATTACTCTACTACTCCTCTAAAAAAGAAGACTCAAAGCAAGCATGGTACTTGTCCAAGTTCAAGTATGCTGGCATAGAAGAGACTCTTCTAACCAGGACTGAGCTTTGACATTTCAAGGCTTCTGTTTCTTAAATGTGCTTCTCTGGTTTGCTTCCTCTTTATTCCACCCTAGGAGTGGGTCTAGAGAGTCTAGAGTCAGTCTTCCTTATTTTGTAGGACCTAAGTCCTTGTCCCAGCTGTACTTGATTTCCCTTATGACCTTAAGAAAGTCCTTTATCTTTTCTAAAACACTGCATCTCTGTGATAGCCAAGTCTCCCATTTTAAAAATGGTTTCTAAGATTCTTTAGTTCTAACACTTCACGACAAGCATGAAAATCCATCTTACAGGTCTGAGGGATGCTACTAAACTTGGCCTGTCAAGGGCCCCTCACCTGAATCTCCCAGGGACTCACATCAGACACCTCCATGATGGGCAGCCAGTGAGTGCTGGGACTCCTCAGACCACAAAGGGCTTTAGAGACTTTCTCCTTATGCAAGTAAGAGTGACAGAGGCTGCTGCAGTCTACTAATTTCTACTCCACTGTTGTTGACAAGACCACCCAGCTTGTCTTTGGCATCACTTAACAGCTCAGATTCAGTCTTCTCTGATGGATCTGGAGAGAAGTTAAAGAAGTCAGGCTTGTTCCATGTAAAGAGAAAAAAAATATTAAAAAACTTTATTCATCACCACTCTGGTTTGACATGTTTTCTAACGTGGAGATGATATTCTGTGACTAGTCAATTAAAACACAGACTTAATACAGACCAATTCCCCTTTATCCCTTAGTCCCCCTAAATGAAATGTAATGTAGCCAGAACCTAGCCCAGTTTTTGGCACATAGTGCGCCCATTGTCAGGTGTTGCCATTGAAAAAAAGAACACACACTCTTAACCCCATTCTCATCACCTTAAAGCTTACATGCTTCAAAGTCTTCTTCATATGCCTACAGATTTTGTCTCCATCTTAAATTGGATTCTTTATTATCCCTATAAAAGTCATTTTTCAACATATCCCTTTCCTGTGCAGAATAGTGCTAAATTTTTTCCTGTTAAAAGTTTAGACCTTTTGCTTTTATGTTGAACAGGTCCTTAACTGTGTGAGTAAAAATACTGCATGCAACTCTTGGTTCTAATTTGGAAATAAGACATGTGTTCAAACACAATAAGAAAAAGAAGTACTGAGGTAGGAGTGGAGATGAGAAACCTGTATATAAATGGTAACTTTAGAAATGCAAAAAGAGGGCACTTTGCACCATAATTATTCAGATTTCTTTTGTCTCCTTTCAAACCAAGATTTGTTTACTAGAGGCATTACAATTTAGTGAGACAAATTAGACTAAACTTTTTTATCTCGGGTGGTTTGCACATGTACTGATTGAACTAGTATTTCTTCCAAAGATTGCCTGGGAAGATAAATGAACAGAAGGAGCAATTAGGGTAAGGAAAAACTAAAGATTGGCTGACATGATTTAAGTTTACCACTAAGGCAGTTTGTCATTTTGTCTCTATAATCTCTATCAGAATTGACTAAAACAGTAAACATAAATCATTATACTAATTTATTTCGCTACACTGTGGTCTGGGAAAAGAAGATTTCATTTTTTCCTGAGAGACTAGGGATTCAGGCAATGACTTTGAACTTACTTTCATTTATATATTGAGGGAAATGAGAGAATCAAAGATGAGCACCTCAGGTTCCTAAAAATTGTATTTTTGGTGGCAAGCCAAATTATTTTCACTGCACTACGCCAAAGTAACTATGGATTGTGCATTAAAAGCAGCTCATAATTTGATTGCATTTTTTAAAAAAAGCAAAACTTAATTCTTAAGGTAGAGATGTAATCAAATGTACTGGCAAAAGTGATTTTTCAAATACTTGTTAATAAGTCTTTAAGTTTTTTCTCTAAAGAATCGTCTGTGACCAGAGAGTCAGAATACCATATGAACTGGGAGTTTTTATGAAAGATCAACACTCTTGATAATTAGGACTGCATTTATGCTCTCTGATGAGTCAGCAATTCAAAACAAAAACACCATCTACAGGCCCTTGGACATATGACCAACTGGCTATTTTAACAAAATGAGGCCATTGATTAACCTAAGGGAGTAGGGTATTATTTCTGGATTTTTTCTTTTTTTTTTTTTTAGGTTAAAATTTTAAAGATACGTCTAATTGTAAACCTGTTACTGATGAATAGTTACTTCTGAAATTTTCATATAGTTTCTGATATTTTTCAGATATTTTCATGTGTCTGTATACTTATACATGTATATATAGAGAGAGACATACATGTATATTTCCACCTATAAATATGAAATTAAGATTGTTATTAGGAGTATGAGTATCATAATTTCTTTAGAGTTTTAAAGAATTTTGAAGATATAAGCAATTCTCACAAATTTACTACGCAAATATTTTATTGAGCATCCTCTCCATCAAACCCTTTGTATGACGGGAATAGTCAAATGAGTTTTAAAATTTTAAGCTTCTTGTCCTCAGGGGAATTATAATCTAGGATAGAGAGTAAATTGTAAACATAAATGCCTATAATATAAGACAGACTCTCAAGTGCACTTAGGCTGGATATTAACAGGCTGCTGGAGGCGGGATGGAGGTCCCACTTGACTGCATTAATTGGGGGAAATTCTACCAATGGAGTATCAACTGAAGTGGGTCTCACAGGATGGGTAAGATTCTAGCAGCTCTTCCAAGGCAAAAGTGAAAGTAGGAATAATGGTACAGGGAGATGAAAAGTTTGAGACTTCTGGGGAATAAAGAGGAGCATTAGCTATGCCAGGACTCAAAAGATTTATCATTTCTGGGAGCTAGCAGGAGCATGAGGGTAAGATTTATTGAGATTGGATGAGAATTCCTACCTAATTTAACCAGTTCATATTGGTGATGAGGGTGTGGCTATAAGATTTATTTTGGAAAAAGTGGGATTATTGCTTAAATATAAAAAACACACACAAATAATTTTGATAATCACCGAGTTTGACATTGGAGACTATTAACTCTGGAAACAATGTTGGGCCACACTTGTGAAGAGTCTTGAATGCCAATCTAAAAAGGAGCAACTGCATATTTTTATATAAGGAAGCGAGAAATTTAAACTGCTTTAAAAAGATCAATCTAGCAACAGGGCTTTAAATTAAAGTAGATAGTAATCTATTTGCAGTAGCCTTGAAAAAGAGCTTCTAAACTAGAATGATGAGCACAGGAAATAAAATAGTAAATAGATACAAGATATATTGTGTGTATAGAATCAAGACCAGGTTACACAATAAGGCCAAGACAAATCACACACCAGAAGAGGGCTGCCATGATTACTAGAAACACAAGTTCAGGTAAAGACAAAGATTTTGGGATGATAACAAATTCACTATTACAGCACCAGGATAGAGATGTCTTATAGAAAATGAAAAATATTAGACAGAGATAGGGTATATAAAATATGAGATTGGTCACTTTTGTGCTTATTGAATTTATTTAAGATCTGCCTCTTTCTATAAGGAAGAGAAAAAAGGAACTAATATTGTGAGTTTTAATTTATTACCTACATCGTGCTGAACACTTTTCCTGGTTTCTCTTTTAATTGTGAAAACAATCCACCAACATGTATTATTAGCCACATTTTACAGCGAGAGCATTACTCAGTGGCAGATGTGAAGCAGTTGCTTACAAAGAAATTTTTAGATCATCTGTTACAAAGGTGAATAGCAGCAAATGAAGATACTATGGGGAAAAGTGTAGATGGACAATGACTCAGAGTTAAGCAAAAATTGGGGGAAAGATATAAAAGTAGGGATGAATTATAAATAAGAAGGGGCGGCCAACACTTTGGTGTACTATAGAGAGGTTAAGAAACAAAAACTAAGAAATTGCCATTGTAGTTGGTCTATAAGGATTTATTAATGACTTTTGAGAGAGAAGTTTGCTTATAATAGTGAGAACGGAAGCCAGATTACAAGCAGCTTAGTGAGATAGGAAGAAAAAATTAGACTTAGCTACTGTGTAATAGCCTTCCAAATGTCTAACACAAAAGAGCCATCATCTTTCAAGAGAGTCTCAGGGTTAAGAAAAGAAATATTTGTTGTTTGTTTTGCTTTTTGTTGGTTTGTCTGTTTGTTTTCTCTTATCAAAAGAAGGCCTTAGCATGTTTTTATTCAGTAAACAAAGCAGCAGAGAATGAGAACTCAAAGATCAGAGCAAATCAGTCTTTCAGAGTAAGAGCACATCTTCCTCTGAAAGCAGAAAACAAGGATCTCTGATGACATAATAGGCAGGAAAGCCATTGAGGTATACAGGAGGAACAATTCCTGATCAAGAGAACCGGCGGTGGCGGGAATGTCATACATTAATATCACCTCTCTGGGTTACTATAAGATAGATAGTATAAAAACCAAAAATTGTAAGCCTCAAATATTTTGATTCAGGCCTGTGTTAAAATTGTATGTAAAACTATATTCCCCAAGCCACTGCAGTATTTAATAGTCAACTTTGGGATATTTAAATATTTTAACAATACAAAACACTGGTCTAGTCATTAACCTATTATATAAATATAAGACCTCAGGTTGGTGACTATTTATAAATCAGTTACCACGAAAGCATAAAGGTAAAGATTATTAGCCAGGTGAGAAGAATATCCTATTTAAGTTAGATTTAAACATATCTGTATTTTGTCACCAAAGGAACCTCAAATATGGGCTTCAGTTAGTCTGTTTCTGAGCAGGATTTCTGCTTTTTATAACTAGGAAGAGTTAATCTTATCTACTATGGAAAGTAACCTTAAATTCGGACTTTATGCTATCCTTGGAGGCATGGAATTATATTAATGAGCTACATGTTTTGTAGGAGGTTGTATTTGCTTTAATGTACTTCTACTAGGAAATTCAATTTAGTTATCTAAGCTTTAATAGACCCTTTAATGCCATGATGATTATTTCATTACATCCTCACTCATTTCATTCTATAAATTTACCAGCATAAGAGACACAAACTCATTGTGTGTTTAGCTTTTCATTACATATCCTTTAAAAAATTTTTATGACTCAGATAAATTCATTTTTGTAGCATAACACAAAGCTTGTTTCTTTAACAATAGTCAACACCTTCTTTATTCAATACTATGTGCTGTGAGAGATGAAAAGCAGAATGACTCTCACCCGGGGTGGGAACGACCCAAGCCAGAAACAAATAGAAGTAGTTTAAAAATTTGGAAGTAAGCATTGTTTATTGCTCTGTATTTATAGCTCTTGAATATGCTTATTAAAAATATATCAGATATTATAATGAGTTTGATAGAGCACGCATTTGGCTAAATACCATTTTTCACCCTTACCATGGTGGTAAATAATAATAATAATAAAAATCCTTTAGAAATGCTACAATTAAAATTATAAAATGAAAAAGCCTGCAGAAAAATTAAAAGTTGACTCCAATATTAGTGAAAAATATTCATTAAAAAAGTTACACAATTCACATGGGTTATACACAAACATACAGATGCATACAAATACTCTTTTTCCCCCTCTTTTTTTTTAAGTAACATTTTCCATGGCAGTTCTCAGCCTTTTTTTCATTTTCCTGGAAGGTCTGCTTTTCACACCCTAAAGAGGGAAGGCCTGCAGGGGAAGGGAGGTGCAACACATCAGATTCTATGAGCTAGAGAGAGAAGTTTTGCTGAGGAAAACTTATCTGATGCCAAATTAGTAGTGTCGGAATGCCCTACAAATTGCAGTGTAGAGGGCTGGCCCCATATTATCAGCCATCAGATGATCACTTCACACAGCCTTTCTTTGCCGTGAACTGTAACACATAAGTCTCTCTAG
>NW_006436298.1:44421917-44446892 GCF_000325575.1 Pteropus alecto
AGGAATGTAATTGTGAGGATGAGTAGCCAGTCCAAGGGCCAAGATGTGGAATTCTAGTTTCAACTCTGGCCCTGTCCTATCATGTAATTAGATCCCCAGTACCCATTGCCCAAATCACACTGACCTCCTATCTAATTAATTCTACTTATACCTAAGATTAACATAGGTTAGGGATATGAGCCTATAGATCAAAAACGTAGTTAACCCATATTCTAGGCCTAATTCTTATGGCACCAAATACCTATTGCTTATTACATCAGCAAGACCAAATACTGCACATACTGAACGGTATAAGACAGTGACTCTTCACTTATGGAAATGGTTCTGAAACGTTATTTCTAGTATGTGGTAGATAAATTAGAGTCAAATAAAACTTTTCAGATTTTTGAGTTCCAAATGATTTCATATGAGACTCTGAAACAGGTAATAATTTGACAGGTTTCCGAGGTCTTGATTTTTCTATCTACCCAGACACCAATAAGGGCACATTACAAGAGTAATGCTAAACGTTGTTAAGAACTGAAACTTTCCAAACTATAAGAAATCCTAGTATATGGTAGTAATCAAATAATCCCTACAGGTCTTTACTCCAAATCTTAAAATTCTGTAACTAATTCTCACTCATTAATTTCCTGTTTCGGCTTAATGAACCTGTTACCAAGGACTTCCTGTTAAGTTTTATTTTCAAAGTCTGCGCTCAGCTTTCGTTTTCACAGAATAAACGTCTTCCTTTATTACTAGTAAGCTAAGCCTCTAAATTTTAATTATATTTGTCCTAATCTTACCCTATCAACCCTATGGCTATGTACACATTTCCAAATTAGCCAATAAAACAACAAACCAAACCCTGTGAGAATCTGACAAAGCCAAAGATCCTAGTTCTAGGAAAACACACACACACGCACGCACGCACACACGCACGCACGCACGCATGTGCGCACACTTCGGTATTTATTATAGCCATATAACAGAATAGCTCTGAGCTCAGGCTTTGGAGATTTGAATTTTAAGCTCCATCTTTCACAAGTTATAATGTCATTATTTGCTCAATTGGGATATTAAACTCGTAAGAATCTGTATGTGCCCATGAATTGGATATATTTTTTATAAGATCTTTTGGATTACATTTGTCTCAGTAAGAGTGCATTTTAGAGTAAAAAAAAATCCTCATAAATAAGACCTAATCCTGGAGTGAGAAAGGAGGAAAGAGGTATTTTTATGTGTAAGTTTGTTATGACTGTTTTGCTAAATAATTTCTTTGTGATTTTTCTTTAAGTTCAGTATAATTTTTCTATATAATTCTAGCCAAATTTTTAGAAATATCTATCAATCATAATCTAGACACTGATTATCTCTAATGAGGGATGGAATTATCAGTTGCCTAATTGAATCAACCCCTGAATGTTATGAAGATTGTTATCCATCCTTGGCTAGGGAAATTAGCAACATGTCACCGTCTGCACAACGTATTATTCTAAAATATGTTTATGCCATAGAATTCTCTTTATTTTTCTGCTTGACTTGTGTTCTTTGCCTATATATGTACCTATACACTCAGTATCTTAAAGTTTGGATGAATATGAATTTTTGATAACTCTCTTTCAAACATAGTTTAGATCATAATCAAATAAATACAGTTCTAAGAACAAACTCACTAAAACAAAAACATTATTGAGCCTCAGATAATGTCCAAGCTAAGGTAACTTCATTATTTCAATTTCAGTCTTTACCCAAATTGTGTTCTCCACGGCAGTAATTTTCAACCTTGTAGTTGCAACTCTGACACACCTGAGGGATATGACACATGCCAAAATCACAGCAGTGACTCTCATCTGGCTGGAAGATGCTGGAGGAGAAAAGAGGAACCACATTGAGAATCAATACTCTGCAGTAAAATGATATTTTCCTGTGGTCCATATCATGTTTTAAGAAGGAACTTAAGGTATTGGCTAATCATGAAAGGAATTTCATTCTATCACTATGCCAAAAACAGAAATAAGGCCTCAGTTACAGTAGGTCATAATATATATGTGGAAAGGACCTTAAAGTGTTTTTTTCAAAAAAAAAAATTGTGGTTTATATATCAGAAAGCTTAGTTGATTAATCTTAACCTAAACTACACCATGTCTTTATAATTATTATTAAGTGATTTATTGGAGTCCATAGATAGGACTCTGTTTCCAAGTAAGTCACAGCTTATAGAGTTTGTAAATAAGCTTATAAAACAAACCTTTTGAACAGAAGTAAGGATTGAGCCATCCATATGTAGAAGTACCTTTCCTGGGAGCTGATACGTAAATTTGTACCTGGAAAAACTAGGTAGTCTTCCAATCCAATCCGGTCTCTGAAACCAGATTATAATTTACTCACTCAGTTATTTGGTAACATGAAGAGATGATAAATGGGTACTGAAGAGGAAGAATTGATCAGTTTTTTTCCTCCATCTTGGCTACTGGAAAGCTCAGGCTCAAATTTATAACCCACCTCTGTCAAGCATACAGTATTTTACAGACCTGTGTTTTCCATGCAAACATCAAACTATCCCCCCCTCCTTTTTTTTCTTCTTGGATCCCATTTTCATTCTAAAATTTAAAAATCTTATCATAGTTTATTGTATTATCACAAACAATTTTAAACGACATATTTCAATGTTAAGCATCTGTGCTATCTGGCTCTGTATGGGAAGGAGTGTTTTCTAAAGAGCAGCAGTGAGTATTTCTGTAAGGTGACTCTCCAAGTAGCTGACGCTGTTTACATCCCTGAAAGACCTAAGCACTCTAGATTCTCCAAGCTTGATTCCAATGGCATTACCATTACACAACTACCTACCTGGCATCTATTTCTAAGTAGCTTTTAGGCACTAATTTACCTTTCCCTTTAAGAAAATTTGTGCTGACTGGTGAACATGAGTATTCCGGTATGTTTGGCCTAATTTTTTAATAAAGTTTAAAGTTCACATATCAGTCTATTAATTGGTCTCTTCTGAGTTTGGATCGCATGAGTCAGTCCTCTAAAACCTTATCAATTTAGGGATCGGGTAGAATTTCGTTGCTGATCCACTGAAGCCTTTGTTAGGCACACACAGCCCTGCCCTCTGTGGGGCTCCCAGAGCAGACAGAGAATCACTCTTCTGCTCCATTCCACTTGAAGAGAAGAAAAACTTTGTTGCATCTTTACATTGACCATTAACGCATGCTGAAATGCCATTAAACTCGAATGTTTCTCAGCACAAAATCGACTACTATGCCATTGGTGAGGAAAGTGGTAGTACTCATCCAAGACACCAAAAACACAAAGCGGCTCTGTTTTTGTCAGATATCTACCAAAGTACTCAATCTCTGACATTTTCTTTCCTTATTTATTTTAAGATCTTCTTGACCAATCTATCAGATGCCTTTGAGTAGTAAGTTTATTTGTTTCTTCATCTAACAAGCATTCATTGAGCACCTACTATGTGCTAAATGCTATGCTAGGTGTTAGATCCTGTTTTATGGAACAAAAATAGAGATTTTTTTAAAGTATATAAATAAATGTGTTCTTAGGAATTGTGATAAGAATCATGAGAAAAAACTAATAGGATGCCGAAGTAGAAAATAACAAGGAGGAGAGCTAGTGTGAGGTTGTGGAGCCAGAGCACAGCCACCTCCCCAGCAGATGCCTTTTAACTGGGTGAACACATGTGCCTGTTTGATTGGGACAGTCCTGGTTAATGCCAGTTGTCCCAGCACAATTATTAATAGAACCTCCTTTCCCACAGAAAGTATCCTGGTTAAGATTATAAATTATATGATCACACTAATTTTAAACAAATGGAAACTTAGTAAACTGCTAGGTCCTATAAGGAATAATGACTCCTAAGTACTTTGGAAAACATCCTGAGGTGAAGATAAGCATTAGTAGTGTAATGGGCTGAGATTAACTTCATTCCTGGCTTGATTTCAGGGAAAAATCGCAGCTTCAAACATAATGTATTTAAGGACATGAAATCAATGTTGAGTGAAGAGAAATGAAGAAGGGGCTCTTCAGTAAATAAAACTTGAATCTTTTTCAACACTGTGAAGACAGAATTAGCAGAAAAGATAAACCCTAGGCCTTCAGCATAATGGAAACCTGGAAACTTTTTATATGAAAGCAGATAACGAAATGTAGTCATAAAACATGTAAACTGAAGGAACCTTGGAAATCAGCTCGTATAGATCTCTTATCTTAGAGAAAATGATGCCACAGGACATAAATGTGAATGGCACACTTGGAGGCCCAGAATCACTGTATTGTATAATAAAAGCAAAGGCTATGGACACAGGCCACTTGTGTCCTTAGGCACATCACTTATTTTCTGTGCACCACGGTTCCTTTAAATGGAATCCAATCCCGGAATCAAAATATCCTCCCTACTCTCTTCCAGGGTTGTTATGAGGATTAAAGTCATATAGGCTACAAAGGGCTTTGCAGATTCGGTTGCTGTGAGTCACATAGTCGTTAGCTGAGCCCATGTTCTAAGCAAAGAGGTCTCGGCTGTCATGAAATGTGGCAAGAAACTTCCACATCCTTTCAAGCCGAATAAAGGTAACCCTGATTTGGGTTTTGCAGCTCTCACGTTCCTCCCCTCTCTGATCCCCCCAAATTCACCAAATCAAATACAAATAAAAGATACTAATCCTCAATTAACAAAAAATGAGGGTTTTACATACACTCTGGTTTGGGCGGAGGAGGCCATGTCTATAAAAGCTTACATACACCACGGATACCCAAATGTCTTTCCTTTTACGATTAGATTACTACTAACCTAAACAGGTCTTCAACAGTTATTCAGAAACCACTAAACACATTCATAACAAGGAATATAAAGCTGAGAGTGAAATCTGAGCTTGTAAAATGAGCATGGTTATTCAGAATAAATAGTCCACCGTGGGGACTGTAAATGGCAGCATTAAAATGGCAAGAACTGGCGTCTTGAAAAGTTCTCCTACACAGATGTGCCAGTGTTTTTTCCCAAGCTGGACAAAATATTCTTTTTTTTTTAATGTATTACTTTTTATTTTTATTATGGTGACATTGGTTAACAAAATCCAATAAATTTCAAGTGTACAATTCAACAGTAAGTCGTATCTATATCGCATTGCATGTTTACCACCCAGAGTTAGATTTCTTTCTGTCACCATGTATTTGACCCCTTTTACAGGGGCAAAATATTCTTGAATAAATACAAGGAATCTGTTAAAACTTTTATAAGAAATTAAGTTAATCTGGTGGACATATTGAATAAGTTCAAGAGAGCTAGGCCACAGAGACAAAAATGTATAAGGACAAAAAGAAGAGTTTATCTCTTGCTCATAAAGGAATCCGAGCAGGTGCTCCTGGTTGCAGGGGAGTGGGGCATTCTTCTGCCGACGGTGGCTTAGAGACTCCCTTCGGTGGCTCTGCCTTCCTCTAGGCCTCGCCATCAGTTGTATCCAACCTATCCAGCCAGCGAAAAGGGAAAAAGATGGGAGGAAACACAGGTTCTTTTTTAAAAACCATAGCCCAGATTCCATCTGGGATTCTATCTGAAGGAACCGTGGTGCAGAGAAACTGATGTGCCTAAGGACACAAGTGGCCTGTGTCCATCACCTTTGTTTTTTGTATTCTACAATACAGTGATTCTCATGGCCCGGAAATAGCATAGCATGTCCCATACAACTCCAAAAGTATCTGGGAAAGGGGTTTTAGTTGGGAAGAAAAGAAGTGTATGAATTTTGATAAACAGCTAGCATTCTCCACTACAGATAAGATTTCTAGTTACATAGATGTCATGCCAGGACCAACAGTAGAGGGGAAGTAGGGCTAAGAAAGGAAATAGGCTATAAAATGACCCATCTTCCCTTTGCAGTGACAGAGTCTGGAGGTCCTTACAAAGCCGACAAAACATAAACGAGGACAGACAGTTACTACTCTGTGGCAAAGCCTTTACGTCTAATGCTTTGCTAAACAGTAAAAGGAATCTGGCCTCCCGATAGCACTTAAAAAAAAAAAAAAAGGCTTTGGATATGGTCAGATCCATTCCTTGTACCCTGGAATCCACTGGCTTCCTAGAATTTTTCATTTGAAAACTTTTAAACACCTTGGCAATGATTCGCAGTGAGCACAATTTTCAACCACAGAAAGTTTTAGGAACTCTAGACATTGAGACCTTTCAGCTCAAAACCAATTTAAGTCGCACTCCTACTTCTCTCATCATTCTGGAAGGTGACCCCTGAGTAGCCACAAACTGCTTTGAAAGTGGAGAAGCCACTGGGAAAGAAGAAAGTAGGCTTGGCTGTGGGGCCTGATGTTTCATGGAAAGGCGATACCTCAGGAAATTGTGAAACCACCCACCGTTAAGTCGACGGTGTGAAGACGGAGAATATGATCTAAAAATATAAGATTCTGGCAGAAAGTTACTGTTCGCTACCATTTGTGTCTCTGATTGTTTATCTGCCCGTTTTTCTCTTTCTCAAATGAGGGAGAAATTGCATTCCTAGATTTAATCTTTCCTTAGATGAGTAACAGCAGAGTTATCAGTTTGATCAAATTATATTTTTAAGGGAATTTTCAAGAGAGTTAATATAGTCATGTACCGTGGACTTTAAGCAGAACAAGAACGGAAGGGAAGCCTGAGGAGTTTTTAGGATAGAACATGGTAGGCTGAGGGGATATCAATGGACTGGCTATTTTTTGTTGGATTCAGTGAGGTGCCAGCCTTAACTCTTCCCCTGTAGGGGAAATCAGATGCAGAAATAGGCCTCAAACATTTTTATCAGAATAATTTCTGGTAAAGCTAGACTGGGAAACACAGCTTGGATCTATAGCCAGAGTGAGGTTGCTTAATACTACACAAACCCTGATTCTGACTGACTTGCCTGTCCACTTGTAAGGTGGCTGATCTGACAGGGAGTGCCCAAGAGCACCCTGGAAGGGTTTGGAAGGGAGGGGAGGAAGGGGATGTGAGTATATGAAGAGGAAGAGCAGACATGTGAGAGGCTGAGAGCTGGGAAATGACAGATGACCTGAGAGACTTGCAGTCAACTGTGGAAACAGAGATCAGAGGCAGAATGGATTTGGTCCTGATTTTGACAAAAATTAGGGCTTTACACACAGGCTTGAGAGGGTCCAGCTGAGTTCAGGCAGGAGGCACATTAGCCCTGGCTGGTTTTGAGTCCCACGTTGAGGGGGGTAAGTATTAGTCAACAGCAGGGAGCAATTAACCAGGAGTGTGCGATTTTCACTGAGGGCCATGGGATTGGCAGTAGCATCTGGCTGGGCTGTGTTGGGCTTCTTCATGGTTAGCAGTGTTAAAGAAAAATTATTTGTGACACTGGTTAAAAAACGGTAAGGCCAACTTTATTCAGAGGACATATCACAGTAAAGTGTTAAGGACCAGTACACTTACTTAGGACAGAGATTGGGCTCAAATTCGAACACAAGGAGAAGTGGGCATTTATAGTCAAAGAGCAGGATGGGAGTCAGGGAATGATAGAACACTTTCCAGGTGTGATGAATTCAGTAACCTAATCAGACTTTTAAACCTTGAAATAACCCAAACTCCACCGGCCTCATTCTTAATAAACTACCTCACCACTTACATCTCAGAGAATAGAGGCTATCTGTTTAAGAATTTCCTCAAACTCCTACCCAGATACTATGTATTTGTCTATAGTTGAATTCAGATAGATTATCTGGATCTCTTTTGGTATATTGCTGAAGAATCAACTTAGAAACAAAGCAAAAATTTATAATTCTGATTATATTATATCGAGCCACATACAAACGCATAGCAACTCGCACACATATAATTATTAGGTTCTTATACCAGAGACTGATGCCACCAACCCATCCTCTATACTGTCACCAGGATGATCTTACTAAAATACAAATCTGAACATGTCATTTTTGTGATTTAAAGGCATCAAGTACTGTGTCTTGGTTCAAGAATCCCACTGCTGCAGGAGCCCACTGCTCCCTACCTCTCCAGTGTTACCCTCCCCCACCCCCAACACACAGCCTTCCCTTTGCCATGCTCAATTACTTTGCTTCCTGGAATGTCATGCATTTTATGCTTCTGCATTTTCCACATGCCGATTCTTCAGCCTGTAAGTTTTCTTCCTGTCAAGACTTTACTTGGTTTAAGTTTTCTCTCTAAGAAATATTTGAGTAAGATGACCCTTCTCAATAATCCCATATCCTTTTATATATACCTCTTTCCTTGCTTCTATGCCATTATATATTTAGTCTTCATTTACTAACTTATCTCACAGGGCATTACACGGTATTAGGTGGACACAATGCATTTTGAGTAGGAACTACATGAAATAACATGTGCTCAAAATATGAGTTAAGAATGTATTATTGTCTACAAATTTACAACTTAGCTCCATAGATCTTAAAAATTTAAGAATACATCTAATTTTTGTTTAGTTATCCTTTATAATACTAAGAAAGTTCACAATCTAAATTGATCTTTTGCTGATTATTTTTGTTCATTGAAGCAATCCTTTTACATAGCTTTGATAAGAACCAACAGTTATGAGTACCTAAGTCGGGCACCCTGTTAAGTGCTATCTATATATACCTCGCTTAATTCTCAAAACTACCCTTAGAGTTCTCATTTTAAAGATGAAAAACTTAGTACAGGTGCCCTGCAATTTATCTAGTTGATAAATGTGGGTTTTACATATCCTGTTTGTTTTAAATAGTTTCCACTTGAATTCCAGCTGAAGAACTAAAATTTAATATCTGAAACACATTACATCTTTGGATAAAAATATAAATAGCTTGATCTAGTAATTCAACTTTTGTTTACTTCTTCCATTTTCACTATTTCTATTTGCTTCAATAAGCCTCTGGTGTCATTTCTCCTAAGTCACCATTCCCTCTTGAATCTTCCTTTCCTTTGTGTTATTAAGAGTCTCAAAGCTTAGACTCACTGAACAGCAATTGGACCTATGGTGCTATCCAGATCACTCAAAAGGTATATCCCTGCCTGGTAGATTTTCGATTGAAATAAAATAAGATGACATGAAAGTGGAGAGAAGATGAATGGCTTGAGCTGATGGGCAGCATTTGGAATTGGGTTTTGTTTTCTTCGAGAACTGCGGTGTCATTTTTCTTCTTCTTATCCTGTCTCTGCCGATTCTGTCCAGGGGATGTCTTTTAATGTGAAAAATTGAGTAATAGCTTCATAAAAAGAAGTTCTGAGAAAATGCCCCCTGGATCTCAACTTAGCCTCAATTCACATAACCTGATCCCACAGAGTAATGGGCTTTTTTTTTAAATTCAATTAGGCCTCAATTAGGACCCAGGAAATCAGTTTCTAGACTAAATGGGAGTAAGTAGCAGGCAGGAAACACAAAGACACATGGTCTTGGACGTCTTTGGATCGGTTGTTTCTTCTTTCAAGAGTTCCGGTAAGGTAAATTCTAAGTTTTTGTAATATACGCTTAAGCTGTAAATCAGAAGCTTCCAGTGTCTTTTTGCTAGGCCTTGAAATTGGACACAAGTGAGGTTATAGCATGCACACACATTAACCAAAAGCTAAAAGAAACTAAAACAGGTACAGATTTTTAAAATCCAATAAAATCCAAGTGCTACCATAATTATTTTGCAGACATTAAATGGTAGGGTGCATAAGGTAAAATTACAAGATAAACACTGCAACACCAAGCTTTTTTTTACTCTCTTGCCCCCAGCCTTATTTCCCAGCACAGTGACCAATTACAAGCTCCAGCTGCCTCCTCTCAGGTATTGCTTAGCTGGCACAACCTGGCTGATGATCAAAGTTATATGTGGAACTATATAAATATGAATATTTGCCCCTACATATTTTGATTCCTTGTTTAGGAAAATCTAGATTTTTGAAAAGTTCCACATATGGTACATCCTACTGGCAAAAACAAACAAACAAATATAGAAACAACAACAACGACAAAACAAAGAACCTGCAGAAAGTTCTCTCTTCCACTGACCCCTACTCTCAACATTAAAACAAGATTCCAGGCCCCTGAGCACGTCTAGAACTGGCAGGAGTCTCTTTTACTGAGGATTTTTAGCACTTTCTGATGCTTTCTGATACTCAATTTGCCTTGTGAATTAAGGCAAATTGAGTAAACCTGGTTCCCTAACCTGCATCATGGGAAGGAGCATTGGCATCACCTGCGTTATCAGTAACTTGCTAGAAGTGCAGAACCTTGGGCTCTACCCACTACTGACTGATTCAGGGTCTGCATTTTAACAAGATCCCCACAGCATTTGTAGGCACATTAAAGTTTGAGCAGCTCTGCTCTCTCTCTCTATCCTTGATAGCCTCTAAGCTGATTTTTATAAGTCAATCCTCGCCGTGTTCCTCTGGGATAGCATCTTTACATGAAAATCTGTACAGTTCTGAATCCCTCCAGCATCAGGTCTTGCCCAATTCCTCTACCATGGAAAGGAGGCTTGACCTGAAAGCTGAGCTGTTGCTTTGGGCCCTGCCGTCTGCCTGTAGAAATCCCTGACGCCATCGTAGATGGACCGCCTCCAAACTGTCTCCAGTAGGGTCATTTAGAGCTGTGTTCTTGGCCTTGCAGAAGGAACATGCTATAAACTGGCAGATGATTTTTGAGAATAGCCATTTGTCTAAAGTTCCATCTGTGAACTGCTCTCTCTTTTATGAAGTGAAGAATGATCTCATGTCATTCAAGAAATGTATGAAAATTGAAAACAGTTGTCACTGTGCTTTGCAGCTCATAGTCCAATGCTAACCAGTAATTAGTCTATCCATATCTGTAATATACAGAGAACTATAAGATCAAAAATTATTAATGTTAACACTATGTCAAAATTCCAAAGGAATAATATATTTAACCAGCATTTTTCTGTAAGAATTACTTAAATAATACCATTTAATCTATGAAAGAGTAAAGTACAGGTCCTTTAAACACTGGAAATACTGATAGAGGGTAAATATTAAAACACTGAAATTTGATGTGTTAAAAGTTGTCTGACTATGTCTTTGTGATTACATAGTCAGCTCAAATCCAAGTTTAATAAAAAGGATTATCCGCCTGTCAATCAAATATTAACTGAGAACTTACTATGTTCTGGTTGCCATACTTATGGGGAATGATGATTTTCCACTCAGCATTTATTTGAAAACTAATTGCCAGGTATCGTGCACTTGGGATATAAAGATGACTAAGGCCTTGTTCCTGCCCTCAGAGAATTTACAACCTACAGGAATAAGGCGCAAAACTAAAAGTGACGAAAGTTCTACAGAGCATTTAAGGGCTATAGGAATGCTCTTGGGAAAGAGGATTGATTCCGTCTTAGGAAGGCTACCATTTCATAGAGGTTGTACTTAAAGGATGTTCCAGGCAGAGGGAGCAGAAACAAAAGGATGACACAGCATGTCACATTCACACACCTATGGAAAATTTAATATGCTTGGAGTTTAGTGTTATGAGGAGAGGGGGGCAGATGGCATTGGAATGGGAGGAAGGTGCTAAACTGTGCACATTAATGGTTTTTTACTTTTTTTCCTGTGGATGAATGAAACATCCATCAGGGAAAAGTATTCATGTCTTAGTTAAGCCTAAACATAAATTCACTTGATTCTCAAAACAACTCTATGGGATAAGTATTATCCCAATTTTCAGGAGAGGAAACAAGTTCAATGTTTCACAGCTAACAAGTAGCAGAGTCTGGATTCAAACATAGATCTGTTTGACCACACAGTCTATTTAAAAGATTAAAATATAATCCCTGATGCCCTATGGCGAATAGACAGTGGTATGCTAGAGCAAGCCTCACAGCCTCCAAGAGTCAATTGCTAAATTTCCAGGAATTTTGCAAGCCCTTTGTTTCATTCTTGAAGTCAGCCATGGCAAAAGTACTTATACCATGGAAACTGGCAAATGCTACAGTTCAGGGTTTCTTTCTCTCATTAAGCATTTAACAGCATACTACTGAAAACAGATAATAGACAAGCAAAAGAACCTAGGAGACCAGTGAAGAAGCTTTGGTAGTTTTCTAGGAAAGAGATGATGGTAGCTTGAGCAAGCAAGTTAGCTATGTGGAAATACGCTATGTGTCCTGATTAAGCTCTATTCTTGAGATAGTGATACAAGAGGAGGTGAAGGATCAAATGTGGGGATGAAGGATGGCCTTCAAGATGACTTGAACAATGATAGATGGCATGTTACTTACCAAGAAGGGGAAGAGTGGATGAGGAGCAGGGTATTTTGGTCGTGATGGTGGTGGGGGGTTGTCTGGAGCAAGGGTTCATGATTGGTTTGGAATGCTCATTAAATATGCAAGTGGATAATTATAATAAAAGTAAAGTAGGGTTTTGTTTTTTGTGGAGGAAGCAGAAGGATATAATTGCAAATGGAAACACAGAAGGTGTCTGGAATGATGGCAATGCTTGGAGTGGCCTGTATATGGTTACATTGGATGTTTACTTCATGATAATTCATTAAACTACACATTTATATTTTAATGATAATAATAATCTCTGATATTAATAAATTAACAAGATAACTGGAGATCCAGGGCTACCATAGCAAATGGAAATTAACCAAGCCCCACACCATAGGACGTGGATGATAAGA
Source organism: Pteropus alecto (assembly GCF_000325575.1). Classification (NCBI taxonomy): domain Eukaryota; kingdom Metazoa; phylum Chordata; class Mammalia; order Chiroptera; family Pteropodidae; genus Pteropus; species Pteropus alecto. The sequence continues at coordinate 44,434,520 of NW_006436298.1, forward strand.
GCAAGAGGAGATCAGAGGTCGTAGGTAGCACTGGGAATCTTTATGGTCTGAAGCAATCCGAGAGGTCTACATGGCATGTGGGGCTGAAGCTGGAAAGTGAGGACAGCCTGAGAAAACTAAATTTCAAGACAGCTAAATCCCTCCAGCTGACCATGCTGCCCCAGCTAGTTTAATCCATGAATTTGCAGCCCCCTAACCCGCTTCCCTCCCTGTTATGTTCTCTTATTTCATACAAACTCCCTCTCTCCTAAACAGAAAATGGAGAGGGAAACGCGGCTTCCTCTCTTTTAAAATTTTCTTTCTCCCACAGTCTCTCTTGAGAGAGAAACTGTTCCTTGTCTTCTCCGATGCATACTACCAAGGAAGAAGGAATCTTCTCTATAATACCACCAGAGAACTCTTGCAAGCAGAGTCCTCCTTGTTTTTGATATGATAAAGGGGAAACAAAGGAATCTAAAATACCATCCCAATTCTGGCTTATATGGTTATTCTTCCTGCTATAAATTTCTATTGTGCATGTCAGGTGCTGACATTTCTACTAGCTTTCTTTCTGTAACCAAATATTAATTTTCTTCTAGGCAGATAAATTCCTCAGGTAGATTAGGGCAAAGTTAATGTGCTCAAAGAGGCAACAGAGATAGCATATTAATAATAAAATATTGACTCCCCCCCAGTACACATAATTTATGGTATCTTTAAGAAATCTTTTAGGACCATGGAAAAATGTTGAGATGCCAGAATGACATAAATTTACTTAAAAATGTGATTTTTATCCAATTCCAGTTACTCCTTCCTTGAGATAGAGCTGCAAATGTAGGAGTATTTGCAAATGTCATGTCTTCTCATTACAATGACAACATCCTCATGGTCACCATATATACTCAGTCACTCTTTCTTTCTTAATATAGTAGGAGGTACTGCCCATTTACCTCAGCCCAAATTTTATAATAGCCTTACTCTGCAAATCCATAGTCTTAAAAGACTACACACACACACACATGCACACACACACATATGCATATATATATATATATACACACACACACATATATATCCATATCCATTAAGTCTCCATCTATGTGTAAATCCATCAAGAAATATTCTTTTTTTTATCTAGCTCATTGTCTCATTGATGGATTTGAATGATTTTCACTCATGAGCTGTTAATTAAAATTTCTGGCTCATTTATTTGTAAGACTTCCTACTTAAATAGTCCCTTTGCCAAATCTGTACCTGTTTAATTTATTTAGGAACAAAAGTCTATATGTTCATTTCCTGCTCTGCTGCCAAAATGAGCCTCCTGGAGTTTTTAAAAATGTGAGTCTCTACGTAGTGACAACACAAAGGCAGAACATAAAAAAGAGAGAAGGGTTCTGCTTCTCCTAGCTCATTATTAAAACTGTCGGCACCAAAGATAGTCCAGACGTGGGTTTTATGTCAGCCTATGGGGATTTTGCATGTGCATGTGCACAAGGTGATAAGTGCAAAAAAGTACAAAGTTGGAAATTGAACGTTGAAAGGGGAAAAAATATGCATCCAACAAAATTTACAGATGTTAGGAGACGTGTCATAACTTTCGCCCACATTGCAGGCAGTGGCACAGCTTCACACGCTAGGTAAATGGTGCCCAGCACTGTGAAGCATTAGGTTTTTAGAAGTGAAGTTAAACTGATAAATTAGACCTCATTTATTGAACAGCAGTTAGAGCCGATTGCCTAGGGAGTCGTTTGACACCTTTGAAGACCCTGCTAACTTAATTGGTGATAGTTTGGGGGCTGAAGGAAACATTTAAGCCAGGAGCAGCAGGACACCGTGCTGCATGAAAATGGAGAAGACAAGCATTCTCTCTGACAAGGGGAGTCATATATAGATTTTTGTGTCCATTGTTTTCGCTTATTTGTGTGTGTGCTTTACTCAGTCAATCAAATATAATTGACACCACTGGGTTCTGTTGTTTTGTAGATGACAGGAGCTAATGCAAGGGAAAAAAGCTGGAAGTAAACTTCCCCCTGAAAGGCTGTGAAAAGGTTTTTCCACAAGGCGGGTGACATTTTTTGCTCAATTGTATTAATTGATGTAGTGACAAGACACTTGGAAAGATGATGGATACTGATCACTACACCCTTTTTAAGGTTGGGTTGTACATTGCTATTAGCATAAGCACTTGTTTGTGCAAGGAATGAACAGCAGCCAGATAGAACAAAAGAAATAAGGTGCAAGCAGCTTACCTGCAATGTGCACCTGACAGAGGAAGAGCATCAGGTTGGCTGCGTAAGGGTGTCAAGGCATTGGAGGTGGGTATTTAGTGAAAGACAGGTTCCCAGTTTAGAACTTAACATCTACTGCCCTAGACCTGGAGTCTTTGAAGAGTTTCTGCCCCAGTTTTTAAATTATTTGCTCAGAGCAGCGAAGGATTCCAAGAGTTTTCTTAAAGTCCTAAGTGTTTAAGTGCCAGGACAGAAAACTGAGGTGACCCTCCCAGCATTGGGGCATCCTGATACAAGCACTGCCAAATTATCCAGGCTAAAGGAGCTATAGGCTTTAGGATGCTCATTTCTCAGAGTCAGTGACAGTGGCAATGATGCGTTAGAGGAAGCCACATGGCTTAGCAAGACAGTGCCAGGGCTGAAATGACTGACTACTCATTAGTAGAGCTATTCAAGGAAATCTTGAATACCTAAAAGGAGAGGATATAGAGGAAAAAATCCTTTTGTTTTTTAATCTGCAGAAGTCTACCTGAAGTTTGCAAGAGTATAAGGTTCATTTGAGATACCTGGAATTGTGCAATATCATGTTGCATCTTCCTTGAATCAAATCTCTGGTGTGTAAATCACCTTGACTTGTTTGAATGTATCCTTAATTCACAGTGCAAATGTATTTTCAGTCACTCTAGGAAGACTCCTTTAATTAAAACATTTAATTTTATTACTTGATGGAGTTTATTCATTAAGTGCTTTCCATAATTTCTATTGTTTGGCATTTAAATTTTGAATTGCATCATTCAATATTATGAAATTTACAGGGAAGGCTGGGATATGGATTAAAGGAAAATGTCCATTATTCAAATCCTTCAGGGAAAGATCAGTAGCTAATGCACAGTTCAAGGAGAGAGGAGGCCCAGACTCCACTTTCATTCCACAAATATTTCAAGAAAGCATTTTATAAATCTCATCACAGAGAGTTTCCAAAAATATATCCTGAGCAAAAAGTGAAACTCAGTTTTCCAGTTACCTTTACTATTTTTCAGGCATCAGTATATAGTCATGGCAAATATATAGGAGAACTCTCTGGAAGGTTTAGTCACAGTGGGTATCTCGTGCTCTTTCTCAGAGAAAATGCTTGATTTATTTATTCATATAGCCATTCATTTATTCAACACATATTTATTGAGCACCTGCTATGTGCCAGGCACTGAAGTTGTAACAATGAGAGAAAAAAAAATGGCATCTCTGCCTTCCTAGATCACTCAGTCTAATATGAGACAGGTATTAATCTGATAATAAACGTTAATAAATTTAAAATGTGTTAAGTGCTCTGAATGAGTGGTAAATGGTACTGTGAGAGTTTATAACTCATGGTTCAAGGAAGTAGAAGCTGAGCTGAGATCTGAAAAACTGAGTTACTTACACTTGAAGGGAGGGATGGGCAGGGAAGAAAGGGAGAACATTTCAGTCATACCCATGGCAAGAGGGATGAATGTAATTCTAGGAACTCAAGCCAGTGTGGCTGACATACAGAGGTGGGCTATGGGTGGGACAGGCAGGGACTAGACCAAACTTCGACAAACAGCTTTAAAATTCAGACATCACATAGCTATATTACCTTCCTCCACCAAAATTACCTTCTTATTAACCTTTTGCTATTTTTGTTTTTGAGATCTCAGACTAGTGGTAACAGGTTGTCAGAATAACAGCAAAAGTCTGGAGGCTGCTTTTTGCACTGATTCTTAAAATCACCTGCTGTAGCCAAGAGTCAGAGCAAGAAAAAGGGGTAGAAGGAGCTGTGCAAGCTCTCTGTGGCTAGGAGAATCCTAGGTAGCAGCGTTTCTTGCAATCCCTGATTATATCTGAAATGAAGTGAACCCTTATCATTAGACAACATGGACTCTCTGCGTTAACTTCAGTTTGGAAAATGATTCAGATTATTTGATGAGGAGAAAATTTGCCAGAGTGGTGGGATTATGCTGCAATAACATGGAGCCATCTTGGTTTGTATTCTTAATACCATTAGAGAATAAAACACTTTTTAAAAAAAATGTAAAGGGTTAGATTTTTCTCTAGAAGTCTTGCTATCAAGATGCTACTAGAGAGAATCTGTTGGCAGAAGAACAGCCTTGGCCATCGCTGATTGCTGGCACCTTGGCCGTGGCAACAGTAGAGAGAGAAGAATGAATGCAATGGACAGTCCCAGTACCTTACAAAAAAGCTGCTTGTTGGCACCAGTGGCCCTTCGCCCTCTTTTATCTCTGAATTCCTGTAGAAAAGCAAAACATAAAGACATAAAAGTCATCTACAATTTAGGTCCTGAGAAAACTGCACGTAAATGGAATCCTCATGGTAGAGACGCTTCTGTCACAGTGAACCGTGTCTACTTGGAGAGAGTGCACTGCACCTGTTCGAGCCATCAAGCAGCCTCCAACTGGAGAGTACAGAACTGACAGTTCACAAGTCTACCTGATAAGACATTTCAGAAGAGTGAATGATCAGAAAACACTATCAACAGAGGTTAAATCTACAATCCAGCTTTGGCAGAAAAACACATGGTTTCACATATAATTAGTCAAGTTTCAGTTCTACAAATTCACACCCTACCTTACATGCCACTAAGGTGTTCTCCTGAAGTCACTCATTTCTAGGGAAGCCTGTCTTATCACTGTCCCCTACCTACACTATGTTCTCGTTCCCATCTCCACACATATCAGTGTGTTTTTCCTCTGCCTGGAATGGCTACACCCACCCACCCTCCTGCTTAGTTAGATCCTGCACGGACATTAAGGGCCACCTTAAAACCTTTTGCTCCTTGGTATATCCTTTTACTACCCCAGCTCACTCTAATTACATTCTACTTTCTAGTCAGAATTTCTGTTTAGTAATTGTTCATTTGATATACCCAACAAGATTGTAAGTGTAACAGAGTACACATGAGTAGTGATGAGTTATTTATTCCTGCTAACAAACCACCCCCCAAATTTAGTGGCTTAAACAATCATTTACCTTTGTTCCGAAGTCTGCATGCAGGTCAAGAGTATGGTTCTGCTGAATGGGCCAGGCATGGGTGATCTTAGCTGAGCTCATAACAGTCAGCTGAGGATTAGGTATATGAATCTAGTGATCTCGGCTGGGCTCTCATACCTCTGTGGCCTTGGAAAACCTGGCTGACTGGACTTTGGCTTGTGAAGGCTCTGAACATCTAGCAGGGCTGGAAGGCTTGTTTACCTGGTAAAGGCAGGGAGACTAAGGGAGCAAGGCCTAGGCTTGGTTTGAACACTGTCACTTCATTCTATTAGCCACATACGTGCACACATACTTATACAAGGTGGGCACAAATAATAAATAGATATAACAATAAGGCAGTTATACCAATTCTGAACTTCCCTCATGTATGGCTAAGGGAAATGCTGTGGGATTCCTTCTGTCTCTAACTTGTATCCAGGTTATCTGCCAGTGTTTCTGTGTTTCAGACCAGTCCATGGCACACTGATTTATACTGAGCCACATCGGAAAGGTTATTTCTTTATAATAACCAAAAATTTTATAGTTCTATGTAATTAATCAAAGTTCAAACTCTATTATGAGGTCTTCATCTAATTAGCTATGACTCCTCACTGCTGCTGTAAAAATCTGTGCTAACGCCAAAAGAAAAAAGGAAAAAAAAATCAGAAGTGTAGCTCCTCTCAGGTTCTGCAGATATGCCTGCCCCTGGTCCCTGCATGTGTCCAAATCCAACCAGTTACCTGATTTCCTCATAGTTTTTTCCTTGTAATAAATATTTCTAGTCTGAGAGCTGCCCCAAGGCCCTCTACTCATAGTTTCTTATGTGATACATACTTTGTCCTTCAAATGCCCGCTTGTCACTTCCCCCCTTTCCAGCACCGTGGCTAAAATTGCTTACGTGTTATTTTGTTGGGGATTTTGCTGCATAACTTCTTAATGAAAAAATATCAACTACATGTATTAAAAGAATGTAAGGCGGCGAGTATGGAAGCTGATAACATGTGGCGCCTCACTGCACATCCAGATAGCATTGTAAACTCAAAACTCTACAAACCTACCTCATTTCCTATTTCAGTGTGTATAATCTATGGAATAAATCACACACACACATTGAGAAGGTAGAATAAAGGCAGAATGCCACATACACCCGGGAGTCCTGCTTTGTCTACCAGCTGTTGGTATGTAAGTCCCACGTATTGCTCTCATTGACTGCAGGGTTGAGGAAGGGTGATCTTTTTTTGTCAGAAGAAAAGAAAATGACCCCAAACTATACCTTTCTATGCAACACATACAGTAGAATTAACATTCTAATTTAAAACATAACTGTTTAACATGTTTTAGCTATGGGTGGGGATAAAAACAAACAAACAACAAACAAACAAAACCCTCCATTTTCCTTCCCAGTGAAGGTGCCCAAACATTGCCTTCTTTATTACCTTTTTCCAGAGTGAAACTATAGCTGTGAAAATGTACTGTGACTATCCGCTGACAATATTCTCACAGCCAAGAGTGGAATTTCTCAGAGCAGATATGAGAATAAGAGTCTTGGAAATAACTTATTTGAAAATATGAAAGTAGTCCAGAATATGAGATCACTCTTGGCAGCCTAAAAAAAGAAAGAGAATTGACTATTGTGCTCATAATGCATAAAACCATGATCAGCCTTCCAAGCGCTCAACTGAAGGTCGCAGAAAGAAATCAGACACAGAGGAATTGAAAAAGAAAAAAAGGAAGAAAAGAAAACCCTGTTCTATCCCCTGCCTCTGGCCTGTCCTGATACCCACAGGAGAAGGAACAGTAGATTGTACTGAAGCAAAGTATTTTCACTGCCAATAAATAATTCTGGAGAAAGATGAGTTAGGAAGGGTCGACTGAGTTGAGGGATAGAGATTATCTGTGGATTTTAAGTGTCTGTTCCACTCTTGTTCCACTTTATCGTAAATAATTATTAAGTGACAAGAAAGTTTTGAAAAAGTATCTAGAAGAGTGAACAAGGAGAGTTGGCAGACTTATAAGATGACTTTTCTTGATTTATGAAATTGTTTGAAAACCAGGTATGGTCTTATACTTAACATGGTGTGAATATCCAACACAGCTATTACAATCTGATAATAAAATTATAGAATGTCTCTCTCTCTTCTCTATAACTAATGTAGGCTTTATGTACAAGAAAAAAAAAAACTATCAGTTTTTGATAGGAACCTGGCTTCCATTCAGGGCAGAGAGCCCAGGAACAGAGCATCTAGGTCTGAGCTGCTTATATTATGTAAGGAAATTCACAGAAGAATATGCATTGAGTCTCTGAGAACTGAGACCAAACTAAGGGTTTTTCGACTTACTTGTGCATTTAAATCTTTATAAGATTCAAGAAAAAGATTTGCTTTCTCTTTTGTAAGTCCATGGGAGAAAGCGACCAATTTGGAAGTTGGGAAATGTGGATCCCATTGTGCTTCTGACGCCATGAGCTTGCCAAGTAAACCCAATGTTGCTGGGCCTTCGATGTGTGTGTGTGTGTGTGTGTGTGTGTGTGTGTGTGTGTGCGCGCGCGCGCGCCTGCCTGTCTTGCCTTACTTACTGGGAAATAAATAATAGAAATAAAATCCTTTGGCCCTTTGAAAAGCAAGATGCCATGGAAGAAAGACTTTTTAGATAGTTTCCTCTGCTGCAGTGGGCTTAGATCTGGGAGATAGAGGCAAAAACCTCCGATCCCCTTGGTCGTACGTTCGCTCATATTCACTACCCAAGGCTTCCCATTCTAATTGTTCCCCTTGGTCAGAAAATGCAGAGTGCAAATGTGTGTTCTTACACGCAGGAAAAATAAACATCCACGAGCTTCAGAAACACACATGAGGAGCCTTCAGGTTACAGAGCAACGGCCTTAAGTAATAGCCCAGAATGTTTACATGATTCACTACGGGTTTTGACACTCTTCACAAATCAAGTCTGATTGGGTTTCTCATCGAAGCGATCTGACAGCCTAACCAAGATGCCTCCTGGGGCTGCTCCCCGCCCCACGTAGCCTTTTTTTCTTAGTAATAGATAGAAATGAGCTCAGAAAACAGTGGGTTTGGAAGTGGTAGTATCCAAACTTAGTTTTCTTTTTTATTTATTGTCATGCAATTGCTTCTTTAACCCACTGTATTGATCCTGAATGGGAGGTAGAGTGGGTTGGATGGAAGAGGAGCATTGCTCAGTCAGTCATCTGTGGTTTGGTCCGGAGGGAAAGAAATAAATAGTCCCAACCTAGAAGAAGCGGGGGAGGGGGGAAAAAACCCAGAAGATTGACTGGTTTGCAAGGTATCCCAGTGGATTCCCGCCTACACCAGAGCATCATTTAAGCCTATGTTCTTTCATCTACCTTGTTTGCAGTAAATAGCTGCCCATTATATCAGGTCAGGCAAGTGCTGGGGCGTCACAGCTCAGTGGCCGTGATCTGCCCGCAGAGCAGCAAGAAAGTTCCCCCAGAGAGCAACTGCGTGTGTCAAGTTCTGGAGCCATCAAGGTTCTAAGCGACAGCTTATCTTGAGGGTTTAAAACATGCAAGCTGTCTCTGGCTGCTTCTCTCTCCTCCCCCACCCCCCACCACTCTTGCTCCTCTCCCATCCCCTCCCCATTATCCCTCACCTCCCACCCTCTAGTCTTTTTTCTTCTTGACAATCTGCTTGAAAGAAGACAGATGCTGGAACAGTTTTCCTAAAGTCGGCTCTAATTCCATAAGGTGCAATCCACCAAACGCAGCTCTGTCCATCTTTTGAAAAGGCTAAGATCCTGAGGCAGCCCCATTTATTATTTGCCTTGACACTAACACAAATATTTTCAGGTGGGTTAGAGTCTGTCACTTTACTATCCTTATGTTCTTTGCCCTCAATAAATAAGACACATTAAACTTCTTAAAGGCAAACAAAGAACTGTATCCTGGGTACCATTTGTCCTGCGGTTGCCATGTGTAATTGAACGTTTTATAGCACTCTAATGCCATGTCAGGTTCTTAATGTGACATGTGTTCCTCTCGAACATTATCAGGGGCTAAGAACATCACAGAATCTTCCTTGGATTCGTGTGTATGAGAAATAAGATTTATCCCGTGCACTTTGCTGAATCATTTATGAGTTGCCTTATCTCACACAGGCAATTTTATAACTCGTAAATGGCCCCTCTGGTCTGCTGCCTGGATTTTGTTTACTGTAAAATCCCAAAATAGTATGACTATTTTCAAGATAGCAAGCTAAATTTTGCTGCAGTGTAGAATTACCCTGTACCTGTCCTTTACTTTGCCATTTATTGGTCCCAGATATGAAGCTTGGAACCCGCTGGGGGTGGGAGGGTTACTAATGTGTAGCATTTGAGGACATAGGGTCCTATAGTGTAAGGGTAACGGCCAGTATCTGTGAGACCTCATAAAGCAATTACAATGTTAAGCAATTACCTCTAGAGAATGTGCCCGGGTCAGAGCTGAACAGAGTAGAACTTCTTGCTGCTCATGTTCCAGCAAAAGTCAGCCTTGTCTGAGGAAGACGCACACTCCGAACCAACATAGAAAAAGTACAAGACATTGGTTAAACCACTAAGGGATTAACTATGTTTTAAAAAGAGGGAAAAATACATGAATACTAAACATAAGTAATAAAAGAAGAATCGTGGGCAGTTGTGTCACTTTCAAAGAGAGAACACGTCATGAAGTAGATAGATGAGCACTGAGTCCTAAATCCAGAGAGAGCTTGCTCCTTGGGTTACTAAGTCCTTCAGGTAGATAAAGTCCTCGGCTCTGTACAGAAGTCTTGAGAGTGGCCAGTCAGATAGCATAATTCCATTCCAGCACAGACATGGACAAATAATTTAAACACATTTCAGAGAAAGCTTAGACACACCAGCACATACCATACTGTAATATTTTCCCCAGAGTACTATGAGTTTTTCTATGTATTTCTGGAAATAAATGCAACTTAATATTTATTTCTGATGTCTATTTACTTCAAGGTGACCGCCTTAACTTTCAAAAGCTCCATGTAACATAGAAAATGTATGAGAGAGTCTTTGCTTTGAATCAAAAGCATATATATATTTGATTTTTTTCACATACCTTTAAAATTTAATTATAAATAAACATTGGAAAGAATTTTTAAAATGTTTTTCATGAGGCAGTGCAACACAGTGAATTGGATCTGGATTTCATAACTGTCTCTGCAATTTTCCTCTTAAATTTCACTTTACTCATCTGTAAAATGGAAAAAAATGAGATTTATGTTGTAATCCTGTTATAAAGATTAAATATGAAGTGTCTAACCCAGAACCTAGAATGATCCTAGGCACTAAATAAATGCCTCCTGTTATTTGTGGTTTTATTATTATTAGATTCATGTAAGTTTGAACTGTGAAACCCTAGAAAAGACTGTGTATAAAATTTGGAATTTTATCACTGTCTTTTTCTTTAACTTTCCATCATAGATCATGGTAGTGGCAGGGAAAGGGTGAGTCAGGCGAGTGCATTCATTTATTATTTCCACAAATATGTATCGCGTTCCTACCAAGTACAAGCATTATGAGAAATGACTAGAGAAATGGCAAATACTCCAGCTAAGCAGTCTTGAGAGTTAGAGTTACAACTGAAAACTCAGTCCTCGGGTTCGTAGGGAACTCCTGATAGCTTTTCAAGGGGGTGGGAAAGTTCTGGACCCTATCTATCTATAGTGCACCCCTCATGGAAAATCTGCTAAATCTAATGATTCAGACTTTTTGGTCCAAACACTTACTCCATTTCTATAGATTTCTTTAATTTCCACCAATACCATCTTAACGTAAAAACAATATTGTATCTATTATTAATTGAATTCATCATAAAAGAAGGCTGACAGACCCATTCTTATCTCTCCATCTTTTCCAGTCATTGTAGAAACATCTGTTATTAAAATATTTTTGCAGATGGGCAATTCATATCATGCCTGTAATAAATCTTTCCATTTTCCTCAGGATGCAAATGTGAGAAACATCAAAGAAATTCAATTATAAAAACCTATTTTCATTCAGTTAAGAACAGGAAAATTTATTATGGGTTGCTGTTTGCCATGTTTCACATGGGCATAAATGAATTCAATTTCAATCAAGGTATCAACTCTATCCTAATAGGTTTTGACTGAACTAAACACAAGCCTCATGGCTTGAGAAGATGTAGTTTTACGAAAACGCTTAGAGAGTGAAGATTTTATAAAAATAAGTTAGATACCTAGGCACACTTAGGATTTGGTTCTGGACTTATTTTTTTAAGCAGAGTACAGATGAGGTAGGACAATTATGATTTTGATGAGTAAATTTGATCCCACTTAACAAGCTAGTCCTACCTAAGAAAGAAGAATTAGGAGATGCCCACCGCTTCCCTCCTGGACACCCATTTGTTTCTCAAAGAATTCTGCATGGTTTCTCTGCCTCATGCTGCTGTGTGAGGGATACTGAGATTGTTCAAGCACCTATATATTTAGTGGCCTTGACTTTTGAGTAATATCCTAGTTTACATATGAGCCAGCCATCCTGAAATGCTTCCTTCCTCTGCTCACTTATTACAGGAAGCAGCATGATAGAGTTGTACTTTTTCTTAAAAGCAGCCACAAGATCTGAACAAAGTGTAAAAGTGAAGCTGCTCCAAATAAAATACAAAGCAGGTTACCACAGCACCCCTGTATCCCAGGTGGCAAAGTACGTATCATGCTGGAGAGGGCATGTTGGTACAGCCTCTTGTAAAATAATTTGGCTTTACTTTCACATCATTCAAACTCTGCATGTCTCAGATGTATACCCAATTTCATTTCTGGGTATATACCACAGAAACGTTGTTGCCTATTTGCACACAAAGAACTATACAAGTATCTTAGCAGTACTGTTTGTAATGACAAAAACTGAAAGCACTCCAAGGGTCTAAGAGGAGAGCAAATAAATAAATCATAGTATTTTCACACAATGGATTATTACAAAGCAGTGAAACTGAATAAATAGTACCTTCATGCAATAACAATATTAAAAATTAAATAGTATATAGTTTACAGCCATGCCACTCTGAACGAGCTTGATCCCATCTGATCCCGGAAGCTAAGCAGGGTCGAGCCTGGTTAGTACTTGGATGGGAGACCGCCTAGGAAGACCAGGTGCTGTAGGCATAAAAAATAAAATAA
>NW_006436298.1:44446998-44520401 GCF_000325575.1 Pteropus alecto
TCAAAATTATGCAAAAACAAAATCTAAGATAGTATTTACCTCTAGGAGTTGGTGTAGGTGCGAGGAGGAGTACCTAAGTAGAAATAACAGTATTAGTAATTTTCATGGTCTTCAATTGAGTAGTAGGTGTGCTAGTGATTATTCTATTACTATGTCTCAGGATCTACATCTATTCTTTTGTGTATATAAAATATCATATGATAAAAAATTCCATTAAAAAAAAATCTTACCTAAAACAAAAGGTCAGTGGACTTCAAACCAAACTACATATACATAAACTTCATCCTGACAGATAATATCTGAACACCTGACAATAGAGAGATACACAAGTAGATATGATTAGGATACAAACACACTATTTCAGAGTTTATCTGCAAGCCTTGCTTTAAATTTGCTAATGTTATTTATAGGTCTTTTTCACATATATCATAGCTCATGAATGAATTTCTAAGGGTCACATTTACTTGATAAAGTTTCTAGAAACTCTCTAAAATGGTCATGCTTAACATAGCAAATGCAATTGTGCATATTCCCATTTGGTATCTCAGTAGCAGATCCTTCTTCCTCCTAAAAGATTTCATAGAGCTTTGCATACAGACTCACAGACTAAGGAAGTATTCATAATAACAATCCTACAGTAATAAATTCCTATTTATTATTTTTTGAACCTGGGAGAAAAGAGTTATTCAAAGTCATGAAGAATTGTAATAATGAATGTATCTCCATTTCTTATATGTGTAGTTGACATGTATAAACATTAAAAAGTTTAAAATATGGGAAAAGAAATATGGATTAGCAATTCTTATTTTGTAGCTGATGTCATAGTGGAAAATATTTTATCCCTTTAGTCGGAAACATCAGCAATTGTTTTCGTTACATCAAAAAAAATGCCAAAATGGAAAGGAAATGTTAAAGTCAAAATTCTGAAAAAGATCTTAAGAATCCTGATGGACCCCTATTATTGCAACTGTAGTTATTTTTACCCAGAGATTAGGAAATGCCATTATGAGAGAAATTATTGGTTGTAAAACCATGACAAAATGTGTTGACCTAATGGCTATTCTTCAAAGGTAAGTCAAAATGTTCTACGAGCTTCTCTTATTGATTGTTGTTCCCACGTGCACCTCTGGGAACAGAACAGCAAAGAAATGTTTTGATCGGAGAGAGAGTGACCTTTTCTATAGAAGCATTTTAATGCTGTGATATGCTGAAATAACTAACTGAAAGGATAACAAAGGGGGAAAAAACCTTATTATTTTGTAACCCATGGGGAAATGAGCATTTTTATACTTTTCTGCAAAATCAGGGCTCAGGTAAAAATCTTGAGGCTATCTTAGCAATGCTGAGTTCTTGATTGGAATAAGGTTTAATGTCATAACCAATGAAGGAGCGCACACCAGTACTCAAGAACCCATAAGTGTATTTCTCTGTGGATGTAGAGAAGAGGAAGACGCCTATGGAAACAGTCATGAGAGCAGCCATCTCAGATGTGCCTGCCATTGTGTTCTGTACTTGCGTCTACATTATCACACCCCTCACACCAGCACTGTCAAGTAGCCATTGTTATCTCATCTTAGAACTGAGGACACTGAATAATTACAACAGAATACTAAGTAATTTGTCCGAGATCACACAATGAATGTGTGGCAGAGTCTGATTCGATGCCATAAGCAGGATTTTCCACAATGAGATTACAGATGTATGATCAAAGACCCTGTGGTTTACCTTATAGAAGAATTGCCAAATTTGAAGTATATCTAATATGAATAATTACTGAGTAGCTCTGTAAGAAAATAACCAGTTTCTACATCGAGCCATTTTCAATGATAAAAACAAAAGAAAAGACATGGTTATTCTATCAGCATTTTTCTGCTTGAATTCAGCATTTTGGTCTAAACCTCACTTTATTTTTCCCTATGTAGGGATTTTATCTTAGGATAAGAAGCATTTCTGATGTTAGCAGTTTTCTCTATTTATCAACAATTTCATTCAATAGATCTATATATTTTTTAAAAAATCAGATGGGAGGACAAAAATATGGCAAATAGCTCCAGAAAAACAAAATATTTAGTTTATAATGAAATCATCTGTCTCTTTGAGCCTGCTATCTTCATGAGTGATTCACTGATACTAGCTGTTTGGTGTTGACAGTAAGCAGGAAACATGAGAGAGCATGCAATCAAAGACGTGTTGTTCTAATTGTCCCAATTAAAGAACATCTAAAAGTTATCATTCTTAAGAATTTCAAATCCACAGATATTAAGAAATGGTTTGGGAATTCAAATAACTGGTTAGACCTACAGAAATGAATTAGAAAGAAGATGCTATGTACCTGAAAGACAGCAAATAAATATTTCTCACAGTTCTTCAAATATGTCTAATCAAAGAACCAAGTATTAGTACATCACAGGGGCAAAGAGCATAGATTCTGGAGCCAGACTCCCTGAGTTCAAATCTCAGCTGTACTGTTTCTAATTTATATGATCTTAGGTAATTCTTGAAACTTTTGTGCCTCAGTTTTCTCATCTGTAAAATGGGAAAATAATACTCCCTATCTCTAGTTTTATTGTGAAGCTATATAATTTAATTCATATATAGCCCTTATATGAGTGTTGGGCCCATAGTAAGTTCTATAGACATGTTCTGCTATCATTAATAGTATATTAAAACATGCTATATTTAGAGAAAGAGAGCTATGAAATGAGTTTTTCAGCAATGTGGCAACTGCAAAGATATATATATACAAAGCTTTTATCCCATCTTGGTTTGATAAAGGTATACAGGGTCAATAATTAAGCAAAACACAAAATGAAGTTTGTCTTAAGCATTTCACTTTTATGGCTTTCTACTTTTTCTATATCCCTACCGTATTTTCAAAGCCTATTATTTTCTGAAACCTCATAGTAACATGTTCATTCACCTATTCGACTACTATTTATTGAGTACTTACTATGTGCAAAGTATGTTCTACATACAGGAGAAAATAGTGACGAAGGTAATAAAATCTTTACTCTCCTGGAAATTAATTCTAAATGTATATGATGGGAGGGAGAGAAATATGTTAATAAATAAACCAGGAAGATGGTTATAGATTGTGGCAAGTTTTAGGATGAAATGACAGAACGAAAAGCAAGGGAGGTCTGGCTAGACTACTTTAGTTGGCACACATCAATCTCTCTGAGTAAGTCATATGTAAATTGAAATCTGAAGGAAGATACAGACATTCAAACACCTAGGGAAGCACCAAGTGCCAAAGTTCTGGGGCAAGAAATAGCTTGTGCTTTGAGGAACCACAAACACACTTCAGTGGAACTCAGTGCAAGATGAGGCTGGATAGAGAGACATGACATTTCTCTCAGGTCTGTGCAGTCCAGGGTCAAGAGTTGGTTATGAATTTTACTCTAAATGCAGTAAGAAGCCTTTGGAAGGCTTTATGTGGGGAGGTGATGCAATGAGTTATTTTTTTAAATATTATTTGTGCTGATCTGTGAAGAATAAGTGAATAACTAAATTCTTTTTAAGTCTGAATGAGTTTCAGTATAAACATTACCACTTCTAGGCATTTACACTTAATCAATGACAAATACAGTTATATACATATATATGACTGTTGCTTTGAATACTTACAACAAACCTAGGAAGTAAATACTATTGCTCCTATTTTTATAAATAAAGAGACCAAGGCTAAGAGATGTTAAGCAAGTTGGCCAAAGTCACATAGCTTTTAACAAGAAGAATCAAGGGTCACGTCCAGGCAGTCTGTCCTCAAAGGATGTATTCTTACTCCAATTTCTTTTAAAATTATGATGCTTTATACCTAATTATATGACATTATTATTATTAAATAATAATGTCATATAGAAGTAGAAAACCAAGAGGAAATATCAAAAAGATATAATAGTTTTCATTATATAGTACATCTTATTCAACTTTGCATCATATTTTCTTACTATAGTACTTGTTGAATTTATTGCCCATGTACTATATTTATGACACATCAAAAAAGCTTGTCCCAAAGACAGTCAAAGATGATTTTCTAGACTCTAGACTAGAGAAAGCAATACCTAAACTTAAAAAGTGAAAAGAATGGAGCTGTGGTGCATCACAACCACAAGGATCACACTGCTAAACACAGTGGGTCTCAGGGTCTTCATTGTATAGAAATAAATATGCCTATTGGGGTCTTCTCATTCTTTGGGGAAATTGACTTCAGTTTACTCTTAAAAATAAATAAACAAGTGATAGATAATGTCTGTCAGTTTCATAGTCTTGATAAGATCTAGTTCGTGTTGGTTTCTGAATTAAAGGAGGCCTGCATTTTAGAATCATATTCTATTTGGCCCTATAGTGGCACCATGATAAAATCAAGTCTTTCCAGATTACTGATCACTATTTTTTAAAGTCTCAGCACATATTAATATAATAAATCTAGCTACCATAGCAGATAAGATTACATCCTGGCAAGAGTCTTTTTTTGTTGTTATAATTATTATTATTTACCAAAATGGCAGAATTTTTTCTAAAGGTTTCTGTTTTTGTAGACCTTTGGAGACATAAGAGATTTGTACCTGTATGCTTAAAGAACTTCCATTTTTTTTCTATCCTCAAGAAAATAAGTGTGTACTGTGTTGATGCTAGATATTTCCTAAATATCTAGCAGAATCAGTCTTTTGGCTATTGTATTGCTTTTAAGAAGCTCATTGCATCTGGATTTCTTAGGCAGCCAAATAGAACTAGTACGTGGGAAAACAATCTTTGAAAAATTATAAAGGTCTACGAATTGCATTTTAAAGTGCCAAAATCCAGGTGCCAAAAATACTTACTAAAACAATTACTGTGCCAAAAATACACACAAATTAAATTTAAGTTGCAGAGTAACTCAGCAAGACACTTAAAGTAGAGTTTCCAGTGGCTCATGGGTCTCAGATAACAGGCAGGCAGTAATGTGAGATTAGACATATTTTCTTTTTAACTTTTCTGCTCAACATGGCTCTTTTATGAGTCCAATAATATGTATTTGAGGCTCTAAAAACTGTGGTGATAATGAAATGAGAAAATAAAGTATGTGGGAACTGCATTGGCTTGTCTTCTACAAGGATGGTCCACAAGGCCAGCATGGATAGAAGATGTACATACACTATCTTTCAGGAGCTCCACAATAGCATAACTATTATTGCCACCTTAGCCACAAAAGACTAGCCTTGAATTGAGCATATGCCCAACGTTCACAGCCTTTCCCTGAAAGCCCTCACTCTGGCTCAGGTCTGCCCCTGCTGTCGTGCACCTAAAGTAGCAGGAAGACAGTCAAACAGGTAATAGCAACACTCTTAAAGTTGGTGGCAGTCGACAAAAATTTCTTTAATATAAATCCCTGCCATTATTCTCAGCTCTAGATGATTAAGAGACTTCTAGTGAACTGTAAAAGTTTCTAGATGAAGAAAAAAATTTAACCTTTTGAACTTGATCACCAACTCAAGATTTTAAATTCTTGAGTGGTTTTAGAGCCGGCATCTTGTACCCGAGGTCCAAAGTCCTTAGCTCTATATATGGTCTCAAGTGAGTCTATGAACGTCTACAAACATAAGAAAAATTGTGTGAATACACACACACACACACACACATACACACACACGTGCAATTTTCAGGGGATTCTCAAACAAATATATACTCAAAAAAAAAAAATTAAGACCTATGGATCTCTAGTCTCTATTTTCAGGGGATTCTCAAATAAATATATACTCAAAAAAAAAATTAAGACCTATGGATCTCTAGTCTCTGGCATAATTCATCTTCTTTGAGAATCCTGAAAGATCTTTGAGTAATCATCTGCCACACTGTGCATGGAGAATTCTTTACATTCAGATAATTCCCAAAAGTTGAGGTAAAAAACTGTATTAACCCCAGAAGCATAGAGATCTATACCTGAAATATAACAACATATCAGGAATCACTGGGCTAATTTCTGTGGCACTTCCACTGCTATTAGGAATAAAATAGAGAAAAAAATGAACCCTCTGAATTTTGCATCTGGCTTCCACCAGCCTATGATGGGTAGAAAATTGGTGTGAAGCAGCCATCCCCCAAACCATCTTTACAGAGCCAACAGAGCTACCTTCCTAAAATATCTAATAAAATAATATACCTTTCTTGAAACCTTGTAATCATGGCTCTCTAACATCTATAATGAGAAGTTTAATCATGTTTTAAGATGATCCATGGTCTGTTCTTGCCATATCTTTAGCTTAATCACCCGCCACTTCCACTCTGGCACCCAGTGCTCCAGCCAAATCAAAATATCTGATGCCTTGATGGTTCCATGCTCTGTGATCATATACATAGAAGCTTTTCTCAAAAGTCTGTACACCTCACAAACTCCCTCTCATCCTTTGAGACCCAGTTTAAAATGGTTTACTTAAACTTTCCTCATAGAGTGACCCATTTTCTCCCTTGTCCCTCAACTTTTATCTGTCCCTATTAGCTCTTATAACACTGCATTGTATATATATCTACCTCTCTTATTAGACTGTCAGTTCCTTGAGTTCAGAAACTCTATTGGTCTCCATTGTCTGATGCTTCATAGGCAACCAACAAATATTTGGCGAATTGAGTATTCTTCGAGTCTAGGTAAACAAGACCTAGGCCAAAGGGTCAAGTAGAAATGAACGGTGGTTCAAGTGAGTGCCACAGGTCATAATTTCAACCTCTGATTCTAGAAAAGGATGTTTGCATTCCACCCTAACTGTATGAGCCCCTAGGATGGGATGATGAGCATGGAATAGAAAGGAGTCAGGACACTTGTGTGGGTGTTTACACCAAGAAGAAATAGTATCTTCCTGGTGACCTGCAGGTACAATACCTGGACTTCAGAAAACTTCCTTTAGTGTACTTGTTAAGGGCATGGTCCTTGTCTAATTCACTGACTTACATTGTCCCCTCTCTTGCCCATCTTAGCAAGCATTGGTTTAGACTCCAACACAGTTCGAGGGCTGGAAGGAGAGATAGGAAAAGGAAGCACAAAAGTTCTTTCTTGTCTGTCCCATTTTGAGGTGGCTTCCTATTCTCTGAAGATCTGCCTAGCATGCATTTAAGGATGACCTTTACTCTCTTGAGCACTTTCACATCTTCTTCTGAGGCCCCGTGGAGGGCATGCTACTGTACTGCTGGGCTGCAGAGCCTGCATTTTCCTCCAGCTGTGGTATTTCAGTTATGTGTTTCCATTTAACACCTAATTATAGTAAGAACCTTAGCTTGCTGTGAGAAATGAATAAGATAGTCCAGGTAAAGCACTTAACATGGTATTTATTAAATTCTTTAAGACTAACTATATTATTATCACTGGTAATATGAAGATTGTTACTTTGAAATATAGATTTGTTTAAGCACCTGTCCTTTTTAGCTTTCTTTGTTACATATTTTCATTTCCTTTAGAGAAGTATACCTTTCTGGTATACACGAAAGAATAACATTTACTAACTTAAAAGGGACACTTCCATTTCCAACTTTCAGTTGTCAGTTTAGAAATGATTTGATGTTAATGATCCTTTTACATTTTCCTTCCAATTCGCTGACGTGAAATAAATCAAATTCCTATTCCGATTCAAGTTCCCATTGGAGGTGGTGGTTCTTCATTTCACATTTATCTACCTCATGAAGGGTCCAAAACTCTTCTTTTGATGTGAAAATTCCTTTCTTCTGATTAGTGTCTATGTTAACATTTGCAAGCACCCAAGTAACTTAGAGGAGATGGTATTCATTTCACTTACATATATAGTGAGACCTCATTTAGTCTGACTGAAAAATTCAGAATTTAGCCTAAATTGATATTTGTGTATAAGACAATATGTTCTAGTAGAAGAGAGGAAGTGGACTTTGTGTCAGTATAGCTTCCTCACTAAAAGAACATAGAAATTTTGCATAGAGTAGAACGGAAAGCACTTTTTTTAATATAAATATCTGAAGTTGAATAAAAAGGGAAATCTAGTATATTAGTAATGAAAACAGAACATAGTGATTTTAACTGACACTGTAGAGGCCTAGGGAGGATAGGAGACTGGAAGAGGACCCTAGTGGAACCTGTCACTTGAAAGCTCAGGAAAGAAGCTAGATTTTAATAACCGCAAAAGACCAGCATGAACAGTGAGCAGTCCATATAAAGCAGATAACTGGTAATGAGATCCCCACTCTTGGCAAATGTACTTGGAACAGTACTAATATTGACCATAGGCTGGCCAATTAAACAAGGCTTAATGAATTTCAAAATATTTAAATCTTAATATGACAAAATATTTAAATCTTAAAGAGTTATCTTAATATGACAGAATTGAGGTAGAAATCTATAAACAAAAATATGCAAACTATGGCATTCTCATAATTTTCAATAATAAGAAAAATAACATCTAAATTACCAGTGAGACAAAGAAGAAATCACAAGAGAAATTTAAAAATGTTTTTAAATGAATGGTAATAAAATACTACATCTCAAAACATGTAGATACAGCTAACATGTTGCTTATAGAGAAATTCATAGCCTTTAACTTAGAATATTAAAAATATCAGAAAAGAAGAAAAGCTAAAAATCAAATAGCTATAGATTCACCTCAAAAAGTTAGAAAAGAGCAGGAACTTAAATCCAAAAATGGGAAAAGGAAAGAAGGACAGAAGGGAAGAAAGAAGGAAAGAAGGAGGAAAATAAATAAATAAAACAAATATACACATAGGAAAAAAAACAAAAACAGAAAACAAATCTAAGTTAAAGCCAAAAAAACACAAAATTGAAAAAAAAATCTGTCAAAACTATCAAGTAAAAAAAGAGACAAATAAAAAATAAACAATATCAAGGAAGAAAAGAGGGACACTATTACAGTTCCTGCATATATTTTAAAAGTTATAAGTGGATAACATCCCTTCATGTAATGTGGTGAGATAGTTGTTTCACTTCTTTGGTCTTCCTCTCTCAAACACAAAACCCCAGTTTAACCATGAGAAAACATTAGAAAACTCAAGTTGAAGGATATTCTACAAAATTTCTGACCAGTGCTCCTCAAAATGGTCAAGGTCATCACAAACAAAGAAAGTCTAAGAAAGTAAAATGTGATAACTAAATATAATGTAATACTCTGGAAGAGGTCCTAGAACAGATTTTTTTTAAGCATATGGAAAAACTAATGAAAGAAAAAAATAAAATAGGGAGTTTAGTTAATATTTATCAATATTGTTTCATTAGTTGTGATAAATGTACCATAATACTGTTAGATGTTAACAATAGGGGAAATGGAGTGAGATATCATAGGAATTCTTTGTACTACCTTTGTAACTTTTTTAAAATCTAAAACTATTCTAAAATAAAAATTCTGTTTAAAAAAAATTATAAGAGAATATAATGAATAATATAATGCCAAAAATTATAGTTTAGATGAAATGGATTAATTTCTAAAAAGTCAAAACTTACACAAACCGGCATATGGAGAAATAGAATGTATAAAGTCTTATAATTATTTTAAAAATTGATTTTTAATTTAAAATGCCATTCTTATAAAGAAGAGGTGGAACATACATACAGTGGAATATTATTCAGCCATAAAAAGAATGAAATCTTGTCATCTGCAACAACATGGATGAACCTAGAGGGTATTGTGCTGAGTGAAGTAAATCAGAGAAAGACAAATGCCATATGATTTCAGTTACATGTGGAATCTAAAGAAAAAAATAAACCAAACAGAAACAATCTCGTAGATACAGAAAACATTTTTATGGTTGTTAGATGCGAGGGGAGTTAGGGGGATGGGTGAAAAAGGTAAAAAGATTAAGAAGTATAAATTGATAGTTACAAAATAGTCATGGGGATGTGAAGTACAGCAAAGGAAATATAGTCAATAAAATTATAATAACTATGTATAGCACCAGGTGGGTACTAGGCAAATTGGAGGGATTACTTTGTAAATTATAGAAATGTCTAACCACTATGCTGAACATCTGCAACTAATATTAAATAATATTGAATGTCAGATCTAATTAAAAAATAAAATTTTTTAAAAAAATTTTAAAGAAGTACAAATTGGTAGTTACAAAATAGTCATGGGGATGTAAAGTATAGCACAAGAAATATAGTTGATAATATTGTAGTAACTATGTATGGTGTCGGATACTGATATACGGGGTAATCACTTCATGAGTTATAGAAATGTCTAATCACTATATTGTACACTTGAAACTAATGTTGTATATCAACTGTAATTTAAATAATTATTTAAAAAAAGAAATAATGTCTTTCTTACACAAACTCTTCCAGAAAATTAAAATAGAGGGAATGCTTTCTAATATCTTTTCATTCTTGTAAAACTTGACAAGAACATTACAAGAAAGGATAATTGCAGGCCCATCCCACTAATAATACAGACATAAAAAATTTTAAAGAAAATATTAGCAAACTGAATCCAGTGATTTATGAAAAGGTTAATGCAATACAACATAACCAAGTTGAGTTTATTTCAGAAACACAAAGTTGGTTTACAATTTGAAAATCAGTCTGTGTAATTCATCACATTAATAGGTGAAAGGAAATAAATATTATAAGCATCTCAATAGATGCAGAAAATCCCATTTATGGAGAAAATTATTAGCAAACTAGAAGAGAAAGCTTCCTTAATCTGATGTAATTGTGAATATAGAGAAAGAAATCTATACATAAAAAGATTAGCATTAATAAATAAGTTTACAAGGTCACTAGATATAAGATCAATATATGAAATGCAATTTTATTTCCATAGACCAGGAATAAGAAGTAAATTTTTTTTTAATTTTTAAGATACCAATATATATAATAGCATCTAAAATTCCTAAATAGACAAATCGAAAGATATAAAAATCCCACACACAGAAAGCTTAAAAATATATTGAAGGAAATTGAAGAAAACCTCTTGAAGCTATCTGGAATTAATTTAGCATGGGGTATGAGGTAAAGATTTAATTTAAGTTTTTCTTCCAATTAGTGAAGCAACAGTTTCAGCACATAATCTGAATATGATTTTACTGTTTTTGAAATGTCATCTTTCTCATACACTAAAATCTTATTTATTCTTTGGGCTATTTCTGGGTTTATTCCACTGCCTAGTCTAAAACTGTACTTATACTAATTTAAGTGTGATAACTTCATAATATATCTCATTATCCAGTAAAACAATTCCATCATTGCTGCATTTTTTAATTCTTTGGCCATTTCTAAGTGCTTACTTTTTGAAATGAGATTTAGAATTTCCATGTTGGTTCTCTCTCAAAATGTCAATAAGAATTTTTACTAAAATTGTGAAAAAAACAAAAACAAAACAAAAACCTAGTTTTTTGTTGGTTAACAAGATGAAGGAAGGAATTGAGGCTTGTTGATGATGTTGAATCTTTCCACCCAGTAATATACAGTATAACTCACTGTTCTTGGTAGCTCTGTGTGTCTTGGTAAAACATAAACTCGAAATTGCTAAATCTTTCTTTGTAATAAGAATGTTTCCTAATTCATGCAGGAATTTGTTTTAGAGCGTCCAAAGTACAAATCACAGCTCTATCCCTTTCTAGCTGTGTAACCATGGACCATAGAATTAATCTCTTTGAGCTTCAGTTTCCTCACAGAAAATCCTTTTCATAGGGTTTCTCTGAGACTTGAAAGAGGCTATGAAGTACTTAGCACCTTGCCTGGCATGTGCTTCACATTCAGATTATACTAGTTGTTCTTGTTGCTGTTCTTACAATTATTCTCTCTAGCACCTGATCCAACTTGTTTTACATGAAGACATTCAATAAATATTTGTCGAGTAAATGTGTAAACATATGTTTTGACCAGTGACATTTTAAATAAGGAATGAATTAAAATTCTCTCCAATCCACTTGCGATTACATTGGAAACAGTGCAGGAAGTAAACTGTGTACTTTCTTGATAGCCTCATAGGAAAATCTACCACCGTTCAGCCTAATCTCCTTTCCCAGCAAGGTTTTCAGTCGCCTAAGTGGGGCTTAGGGCAGATAGTAAATTCCCAGCTTAAGAAGGAGTGTAAGAAGTCCCCTTGCTTTTCCTAGAAACAAACTTCCACAAAGAAAGCTAGAGGGAACATCTTATTGGGACTATTTTGGGAAAACAACAACAACAATTCACTGATTTCAAAGAATGACCAACACTTGTCAGGAGAGACTCATTTATTTTTGTCTAGATGCTAGCGGTTAAGAGTTACCTGTCCCCATTCGTACAGAAATTTCAGATACTGAAAAATAGATGGAGAGCATCTGAAGAGGTTCAAGTAACGTAAATGTGGTGAGGAACATGTGGCTTTGGTAGTCCTGATTCCCTCATCTCCTCCAAATGAGCACACTTCTTGCACTGTGAGTGAACAAAGAATGGTATCTTCAGATTAGGTGTGAAGTAGTAACAGCAGCAGCAACACAAAGCCCTCGGGTTCATTCCGTATTCAAGGTGGGCTGCTGTAGAACAATTTGTTTCGCAACCAAAAGTTGACAGAACAAATCCAAAACATTTCTGTGTACGTGTTTACATGTGCAGCGATTGGCATCTGCGGTGGGTCTGAAGGTGTGCCTGAAGTCCCTTATGCTTTTTGTAACATTTTCAAATTCATTGCTGTCTTCCAGATGACAGGAAATTCAGGTCTGCCTTCCTCCTGGGAGATCTTTATTCACAGACAAGTCAAAAACCCTTGACAAAAGGCAACCAAGGGAACTTGTTGACCTTTTAGCTGTCTGGCTAACATCAGTACAAGTATTGTTCCCTGATAAAACAAGAAATTCAATTTAAAGGGAAATTTAGAAGGCATTTGAGGCACTCTCATTTTATTTTGCCACTAGGCTGTCTTTCAAACTGAAACAAATGTAAATAAACAAGAGCTGCATTCTCATTCCACGGATTCAATAACAAATATCTGGTCTCAAGCTTGATGTAAATGAGACATTGTCTGTCTCCTTATTTATCTTTCCCTTCAGCTATTTGTTTAATTTTTTTTCTCACCCTTTCCCTTACACACACACACACACACACACATACACACACACACATACACACACATGCACACACACAATTATTAAGAGGTTAAAATTTTACTCTTTTGGCTAGATCATTTGTTTTCTTTTCCCCATATAATTTGTTACATCTTGAAAAGCTATATTCTTTTATAAATGGAAAAAAAAAGAACAGAAAAAATCACATCCCAACAATGCACTCTCAAACAACAATTCCATGCGTGTTATATCCAAAGTGAATATATTCAAGTGAAGAGCTTGCTAATCTTCTAATTATTTCGTTTATTTCATTTGTAATAATTTTTACTTTGACAGACATTGTGTAATAAAAATTTTTTTTCTGTTGGAGTTGATGAAACATTCATTCACCAAATAATTATTGTCAGGCACTGTGCTAGCAGTATAAAGTCAAGTAAGACAGAGGGGCTACCTTCAGGAAAGAAGAGCCTGAAGGAGACCAAGGCAGGCCAGACCTGGAAGTTCACCAAGGTGCATGAATTGCCTTCATAGCTATGAAAGGAAACTGCCCTACATGAAACACTCACAAAGTATTCTATTTCTGCTTAATAGCATCTCATATTCCCATAATTTCTACAGAGAACTCACATTTTATCTACTCCAGCTAAACTCAGCACTTTTGAGTAATATAATTGTTCAATGTGCTATTGTGGGTGCCTTGGAAGATGGTGGAAGAGGAGGAGAAAGAAGACTTTTAGATCTATCAAATCTTGTCTTATTAAAGCAAGTTTGAAGTGCTTACATGACATAGTACAGGAAAGCATAAAAATGGGAGGCAGTCTGAGAACCTCTTAAAGTCTATAGAATTATCAGTTACTAAAAGGTATGTGCTCTTGGTGTCTGCACTAAAAGATTTCTACCTTCTTAGGAGCAAAAAGTATTGGGGAGGAGAAGGAAACTTCCCTTATCTTCTTCCTTTTACCTTTGTACTTTCCATTCTCTCATGTCTTGTCTACTAGGATATAATCATTTATCATAGTTTCTAATAACAACCAGAAAGTTTTAGAAATACACAATGGTAACAGCTAGGCTACGAAACAAAAAAAAATTTTTTTTTTTTGGTTTGGTCCTCTCAGTGAACCCAATTCCTTAAACTCGGGAAAATTCATACAAGGAATGGGTACATATCACCCTATTTGACTACATTCCAACTCACCCACTAAGAGCCTAACTCCAGTCCAATGCATTCACCCAAAGAAACATAATCTGGGAATGACTGAGATGAACAGCATGGGCCAGATGGAAAGTTGGCTCTTGTAGAATTTTGCCCCTGAATGACTCCTGCAGCTGGCAGCCAGGCTCTCAGAATCAGCTGGTGCCACCACAAGACGGGAAAGGAGAAACTGAGCAAAAGTACCCATGCATTACTAGTCACACATTTCAGTCCCTGATAAAAATCTAATTCCAAAAAGCCAACCCACAGTCATTGCAAAATTCTAGAATTTCTAAGCATAATTCTCAAGGGCTCATAGTGTTGTGCTTAGGATGTTTACATAGTGCCGGAGTCATATGACTTGCAGCTCAGGTTTCCTTTCATACACGCTCAGCCTACAGCCTGCAGCAGTAATTGTGGCATGCCTTTGGCGTGGCCAGATCATGAGGCCAGACACCAGGCTGAGCAAAGACTCAGACCTGCTGTGCTGTTGACACTGGTGGCTTTCAATTTGTTTTTATCTTGACCCAGTAAGAATCCAGTACACATGCATGTGCGCGCACATACACACACACACACACACACACACATACTTTACATTACAATCCAGTACACATGCATGTGTGCGCGCGCGCACACACACACACACACACACACACGATCATAAAACTAAAAGAAAAAATTCACAAAAAATAAATATTATACTTATAACATTCACTGTACACCAATTTTTTCCGTTTTGTACTATTCGATTTATTAATTTCAAAAATTTTGAAATTTTGACACTCTACATTGATTTCAAGACCCAATGGTTCATCATCTGTGGTTTAAAAAATAATCCTGATATCTACCCACCCACCTTCCAACATGCATGCATGTGCGTGCGTGCGCACACACACACACACATACACACAAAAAATAATCTTGATATCTACCCACCCACCTTCCAACATGCATGCACATGCGTGTGTGCGTGCACACACACACACACACACATATACAACCTTAGCTTGTTCAGTACAGTTTTGAATCTGCTCATAGATACTAAGTCCATGGAATTGTGTGAAGCTATGTAGTACAAATAATAAAATGCCTATGACATGTGAAACTTTATATGCCCATGTAGAGGTAGACCAGGATGCTCAGTAGAATCTAAGATTCTTTTAATGAGAGATGCCTGGACAGTATCATGAAAAGAGTAGAAAATCACTTCTAGCTCTCAATGCTGTCTACCCATAGCTTGAAAGGAAGAGAATGTAGTGGTGGTAAAGTTTGCAGCTAAACGAGGTACTTTGTGAGGGTAACAAAGTGTAGGAATCATGTCTCATCCATCTTTGTATCTCCTGAGAATAGCAGTTGCTCAATAAATGTTTATTGAGTGAGTAGGTGGATGGAGGGACAGATGATAATGGATAGACGAACAGATACATGGATGGATGACATCGAAAAGTCATTTCTATGTTCTTTAGAAACATAGAAAAGCTAAAGATTGTATCTCACTAGAGAGAAAGTTGCCTCTTAGGAAAAGCATTTGGTTTAATTTTAATTACGTGGACTTCTTTGTGACAACTCCCTACTTAGAGTAGGATGGACAGGACTACAGAAGTATATTCATTTGTTTAACAAATACAGCTGCCCCACCATACATATGCTTAGCCTTGTGCTAGTAAAATGCCTGCTCTAAGCCCTTGATAACTACTTGAAATGGATCAAAGAATCAGTCATGTGCAATCCATATGTGAGATCCACATCCAAGCAGATTGTAGAACACACTACTTGATCCACCCTGCACCTTGTTCATCACTCAAATTCACCCACCACCCACAGCAGAAGTTTGCTCATTAATCTTGTCCATAGACAAGACAACTTTTATTTGAAGACATCAATATCACAATGGGATTCAACTTTAAGGAGATTTCTTCCTTTTACCTTCTCCCAAAACCTTTTAAACATCTCCCAGCATTGGATAATTATTATATCTAGATTTCAAATAGGGATACACAGTTTATAAAAGGTAGTCATATAATCTCAATTAATCCTCCTAACAGTTCTGTGAGGTAAGAGAGATTTCACAGGTCCAGGGTAACCTCGTCCTCTTCTCTGTCTTGTCTCTAATCCCATTCATTCATTCTGGTGAAGTACCGCTTTGTTCCCTGTGCTGCTCCAGGCTGGTTAGTATTAGTAGATTGCAGGATAATCTCAATGTTGGCCAGCTTCTGGCATCAACCAGAACTTATTCCTGACAGCATTCTATAAATTATAAGACTGTTAATTCAATTTCTCTTACCATTCATATGGCTATGATCCCATTTTTTAATCTAGTCAAATTGTATTGGTCATGTCTAATCTAAAGTACTAAAATATGGTGCCAAGTGAATACTATTGAGCAATGATACAATTCCCATGGGTTTTTATTCTTCTAGGAGAACATATAAAAAAAGGAATATTAACACACTTATTTTGTTGAGTATTTATTTCATAAGAGAGAGAGCAAGAGATTAAGAGAGATTTGTGTAAAAAGCTGAGCAAAGACTCAGACCTGCTGTGCTGTTGACACTGGTGGCTTCCCCCTCAGAGGAAGCAAAGGGGCAAGAAGTGTGGAAGAAAAGACTAAAAACAGGCCTGTCAAATTCCACTGGGCCATCAAGAGAAGCAGTTAAATGCTGGTGAATAGAATTCTTTCTTCCTACACAAAATGCCCTGGTACTGACCCTATCCTGACTGAAGTTTAATATACTCTATATCTACCTATCCTGGGAGACATTTCTACCGCTTTTGAACTATGAGTCAACTTTAGCCAAAAACTTTAGATATAGTGATTTTGAATTGATTAAGATAGTGTTTGAAGAGGTCATGCCCTGAACAGACTTGTCATCACCCACTGGGCATTGACTCCCTTGTCTGATGTTGGGCTCTCATAGTCCTGGTGTGGAGGTGGCACTCTTTTGCTGTGGCCATTGGAGTAATTTATAGATGGATCGTCAACCTGTAATGGTCACATTTAACAACCTGCTTCATACTCAGTTCATTGCCTTGTAGCTGAAAGTGGGAATTGTCCCTTGAGATAAGTACACTAGAAAAGAATAAAATGTGTGGTCTTATAGCTGATTTAAAAAATAAAAAAGCCGAAATGCCCTTTTAGAACTATTTGTTTGGCTTTAATAGCCTTTTCTAAACTCTGCATTTTGTAGAGACAGTAGGGTAAGAAAGAAAAGTCTAGTCACCTATTGTTATTTGATCAGCTACTCTACATTTCCCTAACAGTTGGCTCCATTGACTTAAGACCCTCCTATAGTGAAGAAGCCAGATTGTATTCCTGATGCCCTAATGAATTTCATGCAAACAAAACTCTGTCCACATTCTCAATAATGTAAATACTCTATCCATCCCATTGCACTGCCTGTCAGGAGCGGGGCTTACACCTTTGTTTAAGACTCTGAGGTGGATTTACCATGAAGCAAATGACACCTAAACTTTAGTACCTCAAGGCCTTAGACTTACTTTTTATTCATAGTTCTGTAGTATTTTACTTAAAGAAGGCCCCAGAATTTTGTAAACTTCAGGTTCCACAGAACCTGGATCCATGTATGGCAAGAACAAGGTCACTAGAGCAAAGGGGTGAATAGTTTTGCCACCAATAAGCCACAGAGCCCATAAATGATGTTCACCTTTCAGAGATATGTATTTACATAGAGGCTGAAAGAGACTGAATATTCAAAGTTTCTGCTACGTTTGTGATTCTGTGGCCTGAAGAGCCTTCCGCATTGGTTCTACTCAACTGTGGATGAACCCGAATCCAGAAACCCTCTCTGGAAGAGGACAGCCAAAGAAATTTACAGGGAAGATGGATATTTCTCACATTTTCATGTGAGATCCCAAAAGATATACTTCTTCCATTATTACTACCCTTTCATTTTCTAACATCATGGTAAGTACAAGATGAATACTCAAACTGGCTACTAAAATTCTGAGTAATTTAAGAAAGCTGACCTTGAAGGGACAATGTCTTCAAAGGTAGTATCATTTAACTAACATTTTTTTCTTTTAGTTGTGAAGTGCCAAAGTGCCAGGTTTTTGTTTTTGTTCTTGTCTTTTTTTTTTTTTAGAGAAAGCCAATTATCAGTAGTAGCTTATTAAATTTGAAAACAGCATAATCAACTGCAGATTTTTTAAAATATGGCTGCAAGTTCCTGTCTATCTTCAGATACATAAAATAAGCAAATAGTGCTTTGATTTTTAAAGTAGGTGTGTTCACTTCGAGTTAAAAGTCTGTGAGATCCAGGGAGACTTTCAAATTATTTTAAAGACCCCCTTGTATAAAATTTGCAGTACACTTGAAATATGCCACTGTCACAGCTGCCCTCTGATGATGCTTGGGTTCCAATGTGTGCCTCTCCAGCAGTCTGTGCAACCATGGCTGCCAGGTGGCATCAGCGTCCTCACAGCGTCCTCCTCCTGTCTGCCATGAGGGAATAAAGCCGCATCACCCTAGGAAGCTTCCATTGGTGGCTCAGAAGAAATCTGTCTGCAGAGACGAGATGGCAAGCGTACTCGAAAATGTGAATTATTACTGTCATCAGCACACCGCTTCCCCCTGGTATTGCACCTTTGACATTGAAAGAGTTTGCTCATACCTAGTTACAATATTTGTAATTTGCCTTGGCCTTGCCAAAGTAGAGAGATTCATAGCTAGTTTGTTGTGGCTTTGTAGGAAGCAGAAAATATGTCTTTATAAACTTAATGAAAAGGAAATTAGCAAACTGATACTCAAATAACTTGCCTTAAAATTTTTGCAATTACGAATATATTATTTATGTTAAGAAAGTATCATCAGAAATAACTTTTCTAACTGAACGGAGGCTAAAATTTAAAAATATATACATACCAAATATCTTTACTGCTTCAAAGAAAAGTAAAGAATCCTTGGTTTAATGCTAAGCAAAGAAGAAAGAATTGGAAAGGAAAACGCCAAGAGCATCTGTAAACTTGGGCCTGCATCCTCTGTACTCCAGGGACAGTTGTGGCAATTGTGCTGATAAAAGAGAATTTTTGAATGTAAGTCATTTGTGCCGATATGGCTCTGGCATATATAGCTGTGGGTGCATTGGTGACTACGAAATCAACCACTTGTAAAAAAACAATTTTTTTACCTTCAGAAGATCCTCAAAAGTTTTCCATCAACCTTTCACTATTAACTAATCCACATCTGACTTTTTTCTTCTTAGACCATTGGAAAGACATTGAGGAGATCCTTGATCAATTTATATTACAACACCGTATGACATTAAGGAAGATATTTTCAGTCACTTCAAAAATTACTTCTTAAGCAACTGACTTACTTATACTATTATGGTAAGAATGTATAAAGAAGATTAAAATAGCATTTCTACCTACAGAAGTGTATCTTGAAAATCAACTTGCTCTCTACCCACAATATATGGCCATTAGGGAAATGCTAGCAAAAACAGTTCTTTGGAAGAAAATTTAAATAGCCATATCATAAAGTCATTTTTCCACCATTGGTTCTGCATCAACTCTCCCCAAAACAGCATTATTTTATTTTTCTTAAATATTTGATTTATTTAAGCTGAGATATTTTTTATTTTTTACATGGAGAAGGAACTTTTAACATATGCAGGATAATACAGAATTAATTATGTCCAAGGCTATGCTTTATTATAGTTCTCAGATCTCTCACAATCTTCAACATATACAGGAGACGACTCATATAATGGTTTTTCTCTCCGGGACTGGGACTGAGGGGACCTGTGCAAAATTTAAGGAGACAGGCCCTCTCAGGGTCATGGGCGTACACTTCAACTCTGCCCCGTGTGCCTTACTTATCTCACCCTAGTTCTGGCTCTGTTGCTCCCAGTTTCAAAGTAGTAACAGCCAATCTGTTAAATCCACATTCATAGCTGTTACTTGGTCTAATCACAAATGTCTGGCCATATTTGCTTCCTAACTCTTCACCCAGGTGAAAGATAATGATAATCTGTGGCTCTTTATTTTTCTTGTTCTTTTTAATTCATTTTATTTTATTTTTACTGTTTTTCTAAATAATCTTTTATTTTCACAGTTGACATACAATATTATGTTAGTTTTGGGTGTACAACATAGTGATTAGATACCTATATAGCCTACAAAGTGATCACTCTGATAAATCTAGTACCCATCTGACACCATAAGTAATTATCACAATATTATTGACTATATTCCCTATGCTGTACTTTACTTCCTCATGACTATTTTGTAATTGCCATTTTGTACTTCATAACTGGTGACTCTTTTCAAATTCTAATTTCAGACTAATAATTATACAAATATTTTTATTTAACATAAATAGGAAACTCATGCTGTTTTATCAAGACAAATTCCTTTTTAGTTTTGTGTGGAAAATACCTCAGGTGTAAAGTCTTGTATAATTCTGTTTTCCCAGTGACTTAGAGAAACAGGTGGTTTATATAAATACTGAAACTTTCACAGGATGAATTATCACTTTTTCTCATCATTGATCGTGATTGAAACAAATTATAATACCATGACTTTTAAAGCCCTCCACACTTTTATAAATTTTCATTGATCATTTTCATGCCTTAGTTCTAATGCTGCAGCATGCTTTTTAGGCTTGTCTCTACCACTAAATTAACTCAGACAAGTGACAATCTTTCCACAGTTTGTGTTATCTGAATAGAGATGAGTTATGGAAAGATAAAAATTTTTGCTGTAACAAGATGTTAAGTAACATTGAGAACATTTAGAAAGTAACAATCAATATATTGTGTTGGATTTCAATAATACATATCAAATTATGGTTTGAAAGTGTATTGGTTAGATCATTTTGTAAAGTCCTAGAAGGGACCTCTAGAGATTGCTTATATCGCATGCCATCACTGCTTTTTAATCAAAGCATAGGGTCCAGTCAGGGATACAAGCATAAATGATGATTTCTTTGTGTTGTTCATATATTAGTAAAGGATCGTATGGAGAGAAATATTTAGAAGTAAGTTTCTGAAGCATTTCAAAAAGACTAAATAGGAGAGCGAGTGGGCTGTTTCCCCAAGGCAAGAACTCAGAACTGCACTTCACAAGAGCGAGTCTGACAACCTCAAGCGAGGCTTGTCTATCTCTAGTTTCTGGATATGTCTGAGTCTCAATCATCTGTCCTTTCTGCAGAAGCCACCTAGCTCACTTCTCCTTCCACCACATTGTATCCTTCCTTAGCACGTTCAGTGAATGCTGCTAGAATACCAGCGTGTAGCGTTCATTCTGCATCAGCTGTGGCTTGAGTGATTATAGGCTTAAAGAAATTGTCAAGAGTTACAACCAGAATTCCAGGCTTGCAGGTGGAAGAAAAGAGGCATCTCCATGTTCACAGGGTTGTCTTTAATGCTCCTCACACCTCCCAGCCGGCAGAAAGACCAGTCAGCATAGTCTCTATTCCTGACTCCCAGCCCTTGCCTCGGGTAGAAGCTTCTGGAAGTTCCCCCTACTGGAAGTTCCCCCTACAGAAGCACAGGCTCTCTGGAGGCCCTGATGGAACCTAAACTGCAGAGAGCTCTATCAGTCAGAGGGATGAACAAGCCCTGATAGCAAATCCAGAAGAAACCTCACCACCTTTTCTTTTTCCGAAGACCTTTTCAAACCCTTCTCTAGTCACTGAGTAGACAGCAGTAAATTAGAGCTGCGGGCTCAGAATTTGGAAGGCTCCGCAGGCAGGGCAGGCTGAGTGATTGTTTTCTGTAACCCTCCCACCTGCCCAGGAGTCATACATAATGGAGAAGGAGGTAAATAAGAATTGAACACCTGAAGTCTCTTTTTTCTTCTGTCCTTTCATTACACCACTATTTTATTTATGACTCCCCAAAGAGAAGAAACTTCCCTTACATGCCATTGCTTTTGTAAATTGTTAAAAAATCGCGAAAATGAAATACTTCACAGCAGGTTTTTCTCTATTGCCTCTTTCCTGCTGTACTGACCCCTTTAAAATGATGGTTTGCCCACCCGAGCTCCCCTCTCCACAGCCACCCTATTCCCACCATGTAAAAACAGCCTTAGTTTCACTGTATCTCATTTACCGAAGGAGATCAAATGCATCTTACATCCACCCCGAACTTGGTGTGATGTTCACTAGTACTGTCAAGGTTTTGCATTATATGCTATCGCTTTGTGTCTCGGGGGCTATGTTTCGGGCAGACAGTCCACATTCTTCGTTTTGTGTTTGCATGAGAATTGAGTGAGCAACTACACAGTGTGAATAGTGAATAGCAGAAACGCAAACAGCTCAGGTTTGGTTTGGTTTTAAATACTGTTGTTCTCAATGGCTTGGGTGGAGGGGGCATGATGAGGAAATGTTTATCTGAACTGCCTGTGCAGTCTCTCAAGGTTTCACATTTCTTTGCCCTAATAGATAAAATTTGATAAAAGGGCTCTCTGATTCTGAATCTTTTTGGAAGTTTCTAGCATTTGAGTTTCTTCTCTAAACAAAACTTCAGGACATTTTTTAGATCATTTACCCCCACCACCAGGAAATTTAAAAGAATGAGGACACAGTTTCTTCTGCCATGTTATCATCCAGGCAGAGGGAGTTTCTTTAAATAGAAAGGGTTTGGAGTGTGAATAACAAGTTAGATGATGTCAAGGAAGAGACTGACATGATACTGAAATGATGAAAGCTTCGTGTAATCATTCTTAACAGATTTAGAGGAGGGGGCATAATGCAGTGGGAAATTAAATCTGCTGCACATGACAGGCAGGATTCTCTTTCTGATTTAAGGTTACCAAATGTTCTGACTTTCTACCTTTGAGATTTTTTAGTATGTACCACTTCATCAAAGCAGAATAAAGCAAGCTTGAGGAAGAAATAAAGCCTAAGATAGAGGACAAGATACACTGGAATGGCATTAGGGATATGTTTATTCATGGTAAAGAAATGCAAGGAACTCAGAGTCAGAAAAATTACGTTTCTTTCACATTCGCTCACTGAATTCCCTCAAACTCTGTAGTCTGCCTGCATGAAACCCTGGAGTATATTGTCCCCTGGGTGAGTTTCAGCCCTGTGTGCCCTCATAGTATGTATACTGGATTTTTTCCCATAGGTACTCTATTTTATACTATACATTACTGTGTATATTACATATATGTATATTACATTGTACTATATTTATAGCACAGGCACATAGAATTGTATACCAAAATTGCATTCTGTATGGGCAAGCTAAGAGATTTTAGGAGTACTTTTGGCTCTATTCAATTCACACTTTACAAATTAACCCCCATGTATGATCACTGCAGTGATTACACTGTTTTGATTAAGTTTAGGTGCCTTAGCTCAGGCAAATCACAGCTGCAGTAACTGAAAGACCCTGCAGGTACATTCATGCGAAGTCTGTCAGAGATTTTTGAGGAATCACAGAAAATGAGATGCCAAAAGAGTAGGAAGTAGAAAAAAGGACCAATTTTCTAAAGGAGGATAGAGATATATTCCAGATAGTAAAAACTATAAAACTCATTTGAAACTTATCTCCAACAACAAAGCACAATTTTAGGATATTTAAATAATTTGAAAGCACTTAGGAAATCATTGCAACTAGCCAGCATAGTTGTACTAACAATAATTTATAACAAGCAAAACCAATTTTATTTTTCAATCATACTATTCTCCTGTTTCTAAGAAAAAAGCCATAAAGACAATATATCTTGATGTTGTGATATTCTGGGAAAATGAAGATTAATATTAATGTATGAATTTGCATCAAATTAGAGAGAGCTTTCAGTAGAGTCCTTTACTAATTTACCTTTATTTCTATCCTGTTCAATATTTTTCTTTAATATCTTGGAAGAAAATTGTAGAATAATTA
Source organism: Pteropus alecto (assembly GCF_000325575.1). NCBI lineage: Eukaryota > Metazoa > Chordata > Mammalia > Chiroptera > Pteropodidae > Pteropus > Pteropus alecto. Next base: position 44,471,041 of record NW_006436298.1, read on the forward strand.
TACCTTGTTTGTAGATTACAAAAAAATCTAGACAGGAGAGCAAATTGAGACAACTGATATTACAAAAAAAATCCTCAACAAACTGAATTTGAAGAGCAAATCTATCAAAACTTCATTTAATAAAGAAAAATGTAAAGATCGTCACTAAGGTGCAAAATTTAACTTTGCATGCACAGAATTAGGCAGATCTGTCTTAAACACAAATCTGGTGGAAAGAACTGGACTTTTCATTGATTGAAAGTGTTACATGAGCCATGTGTGTGATGTATCTGCTAAGAAAGCAATTGCAATCTTTGGTTACATTTCCAGTCCTTAAGGAAAAGGAAGATTTTCTCCCCACTGAGCTCCATACTAGTTGCCACATGTGGAGTATCGTATCGACTTCAGGGGGACACTTCTTAAATCTAATCCATCTTCAATATGACAGCCTTTCAAATATTTGAAGACAGCTTTCAAGCTGCCTTCTCCAAACTAAATATCCCTCTTCTTAGTAGAACAAGGTGTTGTGTCACCAGGACGATTCCTTGTTAACAACAGTGCTCTCTACACATTTGTCAACAACTCTGTAAATGTGTCACACAGGATTAGACAGAATGTTCCAGAAGTACCCTCACCTGCCCTCTGCAAATTATTTTTATATTAATTAAGTCTAATTTTACACCGAAGCCACCTCATAGACTTAATTTACACTAAGAGTACCACACATTTCAGCAACAATAAATAAAAAGGGATACTGCCCACCCAGTGAACATATGCCCCTGAGTAAACATGAGATGAGAAATATGAACCTGGACACTCATGGGTCATAAATTTAATATTTAATATAAAATAAAAGTGGATCTTCTAATCAATAATGTCTCAAGTCAGAGAAATATGATCTTACCGACTTACAGACTTAATCCATACATTCATTGATGATAAAACTTCCATGGTTCCTTAGAAAAAATTGATGGATGTGAACCAGCTGGTTAGTATTTTCCCTTGATAGATGTGAAGGGAAATATAAAACAAGCACACATTTGAGGTCTGCACAGAACAATAAAAAAGCCTTGTGCGTGGTTGTTAACAGGCGAATACAATCAACTGAGATAGCCTAATTCAATTAAGCAATTCAATGAAGGAAACTTGGTGTACCTGGAAGCATTTGAAAGTACCCAAATTGTCATCATCATCATCATCTCTATCATCTCAATCTCAGTAAATGTCAATAGATTAAATTCTCTTGTGAAATCACGGAGACGCTCGGATTTAGTGAAATACAAAACCAACATGGATAGATCTTAAATATGTAGTGATAACTAAAAGTCAGTTGCAAAAAGAGAATAAAACACTACTGTAAATTTTTAAAACTCACAAAACAATTCTGTATGTAATGTATAAATACATTCATATGTACTAGAAATAAACATGGTCACACATCTTCAAGATGGTGGTTGCCTCTGGGAGAGTGGAAATGGGATTTGAGAAGAGTATAAAAAAGAAAACTATCTGTAGGTTCTACAGAACCTATCTAAAGTAGGTTCTTTCATGGTTATCACCTGTTATGTCAGGTGAGGCCCATCTAGATGACTACCTGTCCTGTACCGGGATTCAAAACAAATTCTACAAGTCACCTGGAACAGGTTAAGAAATGAGTTTAATTAAGCAAAGAGAAAACTCGCCATTCACAGGCATACCTTGTTTTACTTCACTTCGCTTCATTGTGCTTCACAGATGTTGTATTGTTCAGAAATTGAAGGCAAGTCTCCCTGCCAGCAAAAAAGATTATGTTTCACCTTATAGTGACACTTGCTTTACTACGGTGGTCTGGAATGGAACCTGCAATATCTCTGAGATATGTCTGTACGGATAACCAGGATCAGCAAGAGAAGACTCAGTGTCTCCTTCATCTCTCCACCATCCCACAGAGAGGTGAGCCTATGGGCTAGTGAAGGGAATTTGCCCTCCTATTTTTCTGCTGTTTTGTAGGGCAAGGCAAGAAAGCTGCCTTGTAGGTGGGGGAATATACAGGCTACCTGGTGCCAGGAGGTCAGGATTTTGGATATCAGTTGTTTAAAGAGTTATCTGGGAAAATCAACTCCCCTTCACTTGAGGCTCATGGGTCCCATGGAAATTCGCTGAACCCCTGCCAGAGTAAGAGACCACCAGTGCCATGGGAAGCTGAGCTTGGGAGGAGCCCCTGCAACAAGGAGATGGGGAGGCCCCTAGTCTCAACAGGACTGTTGCCCAAGCAACCTAGACTGAGTTCCCAAATCCCTTTCAAGAAGCATAGACCAATGCGCCATGGTATCTGTAATGTTTTATTTCTTAAGAAAAAAAAGGAGAGGAGGGAATCTGGAACAAAGACCACAAAATAGCAACAGCTGTTAAGCTGAAGTGGCATGTACCTGAGTGTTTGTTACACACTTCTTCACTATGTTTGCAAGAAGAGATAGAAAGTAATATTCAAAGCCCTGCTTTCTCATCTTTCAATTTCACTGCTTCCTTAAACTGTAATCACTGCTAAGATTTTGGTGTTTTTCCAGGTTATAGTTTTCTATGGATTAAAATACGTACACATACAAATATTGACTTTGTGTATTTGGTGGAAGAGCATTGTTCCTTCTGTTGAGAGTTTTGATGTTAAGGCTTTCTCTTTTATTTTTACTTCAAGTTCTGGAGATTCTGAATTGCTTTATATTGTGTTGGCTTTGTTCACCTTTGTGACTGTAGTAGACTGGGAATTAGTCTCTCGTAACATAAATACAACAGAAGAAAAAGCCAAAGTCTAAGGAAAAGCCAATGTAAAAAGAAATTTTTCTTGAAGATTGCTGGATATTCGATCCCTTCATTATTATATCATTCATTAGAAGTTAAACATATCCCTAAAAGGTTTTATTTTTAATTCCACATAGAATCTAGTTTTGATCAAACATAAGAAAGTAGGTCTTTTGATGAAACTGCTTACTGTGCTTAATTTTGACTTTAATCTTTACGAAAAGCAGTGAGTGTTTTGAGCGTGAGCTCATTCTCGCAGGCACTCTCTCCTGATGCTAATATCTCTTAATCTTCTGGTTCTTTTTGCTTCCTTAAACACTAAGAACAAGAAAAGGCATCTTTCCTCCTTGGTTGAAGCACTAATTCAGTCTTTTTGCTATGACTTTCCAACCAGTCCTAGAATGTCTCCCTTTCTCTCCATTATAGAAAGATAAAATAAAATTCATCATTTTACACCTATTAAAAGTAATTTTGATTTATATCACAACCCCAAACTTTCAAATTATTTTTTGAAGGAATCTCCCCTGGCCATCCCTTTCCCTTAGAAAGGCCACTGTTTGATCTAGTTACATTTTTATTTTTATATGGAAAACATTTTAAGCAGCTCCAGTTGCTGATTTTAGAAAGAATAAAAACAGAAATCCAAGCACTTGGCGGAAACCCTTGGACCTGAGCAGCAAGCCACTGATATCCTGCTGCAGAAGTAATTTGTTTTGTTTTATGAACTTGTACAAGCAACTCTTTCTTTTTCACAGCAAAATAGTTGCTAAAGGGAGAAAAGACCAGCGTGTGGGGGAACGGGTAGGGGAGCACATATCCTATTCTTTAATCAACTTTTAGAATATGTTTTATGTCAGTATCTAAATTACATAGAGCAGGCTGATACTCTTTCGTTGTTGTTGCTCAAACTCTATCCTGGAAGTGGGTATGAAATAATCCTTTTGCTTTTATTTCTGGATTGGCTTTGATGAGTTAGATATTAAATACGACTGGTTCAGATGTCATGTATTAATGCAGGGCCTCAGTGTCAGCATTTAGATGGAGAATAATTGGATTCATATCTGTGTTATGTGTTGAAATCGCTGGGTCAGTTCTAGGTCTCCTGCTGTAAATTCTTCACTGCAGGCACAAGTAAAAGGAATGTGACAGATTTAATACCTAGAATAAGTTATTAACTGCAAGGATGCATAAAACAGTGGCACTGCTGAGCAGAGAACATTACACTGCTCATAATTCTGCAAGTGAAAAATTAAAGTGTTTCTTTTATATCAGTGAAATATTTTTCTTCATTAACTCTCTCGCTTTACTCAAGTTCTTTATGTCTGATCTAATGTAGAACAATCACTTTTATTTGGCCATTTAACTCACAAATGTTTAAATTCGAATACTCAGGTGTGAGAGATTTGATAAGAGAAGGGAGTTGTTTATAATGTTTCACTTTGCAAAAGGTCAAGTGGCTACTGTTGACTGCAACCACGCATCTTCCTGAGAATATCTAGGCCAAACTCCACTAGAAAGACTTCGTGAAATATCATTTTTTGGCGTAGCCTTTCTCTCGTGGCCAAACAGGGGGAGAACTGAAATCTAGCCCCACCAATTAATTAGAAAATTATTAAAAGAAATCTAGCCCCACCAATGAATTAGAAAATTATTAGAAGAAAAAAAGGGGTGGGAAATGGAAAGAAAACCCAAGAGTCTAGGAGGAAAAGGTGTTTTTCACACCTTCCTGCATCTTCAGCGGGGGCTGATGCTGGAGGATAGCTTGAATTTTTTCAGTGGCAGAATGTCAGCAGTGACTTTCCTGTGTCTATATTGCCAGTCCATACCCATCCCAGGAAAATTCTCCATTTTTATAGTACATTTGTCATACAAGCCCAGGTGAGCAGAGAAATTCAATGGCACAATTAGATTCCCTGCGTCATTCACTTATTTTATTTTATTGGTTTCAAGTATGCAGTGCCATTCACTTTTTAGTTAAACATTGACTGAATGCCCCCACTAGAACAACCCAGTCCCTGTTAATAAAGTACATGACTATAAGTTTGCAAGAATTTCTCAAACTTTAGTTATTCAATACCATCGTCTCTATTTAGCACATATTTATCTGGGCACTGTTTTAAGCACTTTATAAATTTTAGCCCATTTAATTCTCATAACAGCCCAGTGCCCTCTTTTGTCACAGATGAAGAGGCTCAGAGAAAATAAGTAACTTGTCCCAGGTGCTTCAGGGATACTGCAAATATTCTATTTTATTTATAAGCTAACTACTCCATGTCATATCCACATGTCATACATATATTATCTATCTACTCATTTTCTTTAAATAATTCACTTTTTCTATTTAAATAAAAATAATCTTATCACTGCCATAAGTGGAAAATAAACAATACTGTGAATTTAATGTGTTAATTATATTCTCATATATATATGTGAATACAAATACATATGCTACTTCATACTTATTAGTGTGGGTATAATTTTAAAAATGTAAAATAACAAGTGTTGGTGAGGATAGTGAAAAATTGGAACTCTCATATATGGGAATATAAAAGGGTGTGACCACTGTGGAAAACAGTTTGGCAATTCTTCAAAAAGTTAAATATAGAGTTGTCATAAGACCAAGCAATCCCACTGCTAGATATATTCCCTAAAAGACTTGAAAATAAGGACTCAAATACATATACATGGATGTTCATAACACCATGATTCATAACAGCTAAAAATTGGAAACAACCCAAATGTCCATTAACTCATGGATGGGTAAATGAAAGTGGTACAGCCACACAATGGAATATTATTTGGCCATTCAAAAAATCAAATAATGGCACACGATGTGAAATGAGTGAACCTTGAAAAATATTATGCTACTTGAATGATACCAGATACAAAAGGCCATATATTGTACTATTCAATTCGTAAGAAATATCCAGAAGAGGTAAATATAGAGATAAAAAGTAAATCAGTGATTTTCAGGGGGCTAGGGGAAGAGGAGGATGGGCAATGACTGTTTAATGCCTATGGGATTTCTTTTTGGGATAATGAAAATGTTTTGGAATGAGATAGGAGTATACTAAAAATCATTGAATTGCATACTTTTAAAGGGTCTCTGATGATATATGAATTACATCTCAATAAAGTTGTAATTTAAAAAAAAGAATAAAAATTCTAAAAGTGCTTCAGGGATATATCAGATGTTTTATTTTATTTATAAGGCCATTGCTTTTCTTTGCAAATAAGGATTCCTTTTTCTATGCCATTGAAACAAAACTCAAGGAAAAATGGGTTATGATAGTAGAAATAAATATATGGATATAAATATACACATACATATATACGCATTACACTTTAAAAGAGGGGTTTGTATTCCATCTAAAATAATTTCATATATTCTACTAGAGGTAAAGGTGCCATAGTTTGGGGAATGCTGATGAATATTGTAGTGGTTAAGCGCACATATCAACAAAGCCGAGTCTGAATCACACTTCTAACACTTACTGTGTGAAGTGGGAACGTTCCTTAATGTCTGTAGCCCTCGGTTTCTTCATCTTTAAAATGAGGATATCAGTTCCTGGTAGGGACAGTATCAGGGAAGCCAGAGCACATTAATTTAAGAGAGTAACATTTTTGGCCCCCTGCTCTATGCTAGCAGGCAATATGCTAGAAACATTATGTGTAATTTTATTAAATTCTCACAGAAACCTCATGAGATCCAATTAAATATAATAACCACATGGATAGTCCTCACTATGTATAATTCTACTAAGTACTATTGAAAACTTAATACCTTCCAATCTCACACCCACTCAAGGAATCATTGATTCAGAATCATCACCTTCTCCAAACTCCTTAAATTCAGATTCTATTATCTTACAGACCATACTTTGTTTTTAAGGTTTTAAAACATCAATTTATGATCAAATGAAAAACATTGTATCATTATCCTAACCTCTCATAAAAGCTGTAAGAAAAATTATTTATATTTTATTTATATTTTACATTTTACCAGTTGCTAGTGTCTTATATATACCATCAAAAGGTTTGTATGTATCTTAAGTGCCGAAAGAATTTGCCCCCAAATCTATAAAATTTTCCAAAAAAGAAAAAAAAAATAGAGAAGTCATTACTCAACTTTTAATTGACTCTGGGGTCTTGGTGTACCCTATTGGTGTCTGAGAGGCCCACTCATGTACAATAGCATTCATTAACTAAAAATAAATGTCAAACGTGTGGATTCAGTGACAATAATAATAAACAAATGCCAAATTACTGAAATATATTATACTCTTGCACCAGCAATCGAAATAAGCTTGGAGTCTTGAAAAGTCCATGTGGCAATAAAAGTATGGCCCCCAACTAAATCAGAAATGCTAGTGTGAAAACCCTTTTTCTTTTAAAGAGTCTATATAATATGTCCTAGAGTAATAATTAAATACTAAACATACTATTACTTCTATCTCTTGGTCTTGTATTTGATTGAATGCTTAGGAACTTACCTCACAGGGAGATGCTATGTCGTCCAGTCAACTTTGCAAAGCAGTCAAGGTTACTAAAACAGGCTATGTTTATAAGACAAGGTCAAAAAGAATTTAAACAACTCCTAGTGCATCTGAGTTAATCCCTAGTTTAGTTTTTTTCAAAAGTTCCCTGCCCGTCCTTAATTATTTCTATTCAACTCACCCTTTACACACACAGAGCCAAGAAAGGAGAATTGGACCCATGGGTTTTACATTTTCATTAAAAGCCAGAGGTAACATATAACCAATTTGAATTGTGGGTGGCAGCTCACTTCATGATTTCTTCAGAGGAAATTTGACTGAACACATGGAGTTGGGCTGTGCAACCGGATCACTATTTGCTTTGCAAGTGTGTGGGTGTAAATGGTATTTGGCAAGAATTCACCAAAACTTCTTACATTGGCCCACAGCTGAATTTATTGTCCTTTCTGCTACCTTTAAGTTACCAAAATAAAAAGGTCAGATTCATGACATTTAAAAAATAGTGTAAATGTGAGTTCTGTTAGCAATAACTACTTGTAACAAACTTCCATTTTTATTATCCACATTAGGGCTATTTTATTTTCTATAGTCCATACATTCTATGAGCTCAATAAATGCTCCCTGATAATGCTGAGCCATAATCTATGTATATCTGTGAATACACGTGAATATATACAAATTACCAAGTTGTTAAACATCTGTATATGTTTCTACATAAGTATTACTTTTCACAAGACCTAAAATGTAAAGATATATATATATACATATATACAGAAATTCTAAATTATAATCAAGTTGGAAAAATATAAAATGTGTGTATCTTATAGTAAACACACTACAGGAGAAAAAGACATTCTTCTAGCTCAAGCATTAAATAATGTCTAAACACTTAGAAAATGTTATCTGCTTACAATTACAAAATATTGAATACATTTGTTATTCAACCTAAATAAGCTCTCCCATATTTCATTAATGATCTTAGATTTGTTTTCTGTAAATTGAATCACGAAAAACAATAACAACAGACAGGCTCTCTGAGAAACTTTAGTCAAATTTTTTTAATTAGAGATTTAAAAATTATGACAAAATAAAAATATATAAGTAAAGATACTGGGAAAATGTTGTGACATATGACAAATTAAAAGTAATGAATATATCAAGAATGATTTAAAATCTGTAAGAGAAAGATAAATATCTCAAGAGAAATGAGGGCAAAGATCAGGAGCAGGCAAGTCACAAAAGAAAATAAGTAGCCACTCAACATGTAAAAAGATGTTCAACATTACTTGTAACCAAAATAAAACTGATTTTAAAGAGAAGTTTTTTGGGTTCTTTTTATCTAAAAGAGTCCCAAGTATTTAAAAACTGGTGATACCAAATATTGATAATTTGTCTCAGTACAAGCATACCCACACCTTTCTGGAGAGCAATATGGCAATATTGTATCAAAGATGTAAATATGCCTATCCTCTGATGCCACAATTCCAATTCCAGGAATAAATCCTAAGGAAATAATCAGATGAAAGAGCAAAAAAAAACACATACATATAGCATACAATTATAAACATATACATGTGTATATGCATATTTCTATATGTATGTGGTGGCATTGCATATAAAGTTCCAAAAAACTTGAAATAAGCCAAATATCCAAACAGACAGGAGAAGTTAAATCATTTATTATGATGTTCTCTTACAATGAAATAAGCAACTATTAAATAATAATGTAGAATTATATTTATTAATAGGAAAATTTCAAGGTATATTATCAAGTGAGAAACCAAGTTTTAAAAACAGTCTTTGTCCCATTTTTTTTGCAATAAATGTGCCTAACAAAATCTGGACTTACGTTAAAATAAGAACATTTTTATCTTTGAGCAATAAGATTTTGTATGTTTTTTTCTATATTTCTGTATACTTTAACTTTTCCGCAGTGTGTTTATTATGCTTACAATTAGAAAAATATTTCCACTTTATCTTTTTTACATTCTCTTGCCCAATTTGAAGAATAGCTAACAACATGTCTGTACAAGTCAAGCTATCTAACGCTGAACCTCCCAATTACCACTTGTCACCTTAACAGTTCCCTTCTCTCTATTTGGGAACATTCAATTTCTAAATTACGATTTCTAACTTTCCTTTGATCTGTGGAACACAAGAAATCAATTGGAGTGATAGAATAGTGCAGGTATTTTTGTTTCTTTTCCTTCCCCAAGACTTCCAGCACAGTTCTGCTAGAAATACACATGGTATTTATTCAATGCATATTGTTTCAGTTGCCATGTCACAAGGACCCTGGAAACTTTCCAGAGCTGTACATGGTACCAGACAGTATCCATTTAAGGGCTAAGTTGTGTTATCTAAAAGAATGGAATAAACGATACTTCTCTGAGGTTTCTTCTAGATCTAATTAACGCGAAATGGAGTTAAACTATGATACATAGGAGGGAGGGATTTCTTTCACTTGAAAATGACATAATTGATAAAAAGAAAAGTCATCAGACTGATAAGACAGTTATTTTTCTACATTATTTAACAATTGTGAAGCATGAAAATGAATTTGGGGGCATTTTCTAAGAACTTATTATATTTGGTATAGGACTTGAGGAGTTTGAGTGCAGAGAAGCCTTAAAGACCTTTTTCTTGTCACTCAGTGAGAAGCTATCAGGAGCTCACTAACAGGCAAGAAGGAAGGCTGTGGTTTTAGTTTGTGTAGGAGGTGGCAAGAGCAGTGGCATGTTCATCTTGTAAATTATGCCCTTGGACCTTTTAACATAATAAATACAAAAAAATTGTATCATTCATTTGTTACTGTCCAACTTTTAAAATATCATTCGGGTCCTTAGAAATACTGGATTATATTGCTAATTCTTGGCACTGACTCATCTTTGACCAGATTGCAGAGTTTTGATATCCTTATCTATATTAAAATAATATACAATCCTTAAAGAATTTAGTGTAGACTGCTAGACTGAACCCTAAATCGTGGGATGTCATTTGAGGATCTGTTTTATTTATTACTTTGTTCTTTATTGTTTTTCTTTCCTTTTGCAATGTTGTTGCAAATGGTAAGATTTCATTTTTTATGGTTGGGTGATATTCCATTGTATGTGTGTACCATAAGCTCTTTATCCAATCATCTATTGATGGACACTTAACATTGCTTCCATATCTTGGCTCTTGTGAATAGCGCTGTCGTGAACATAGGGATGCATAGATCTTTATGAACTAGTGTTTTGGTTTTCTTTGGATGAATATCCAGAAGTGCAATTGCTGGGTCAAAAGGTAATTCTATTTTTAATTTTTGAGGAATGAAACTGTTTTTCATAATGGCAATACCAGTTTGTAATCCCACCAGCAGCGTATGAGGGTTCCCTTTTCTCCACATCCTCGCCAACACTTGTTGCTTTTCGATATTACTATGTTCTTTAGTTGGAGGAGTTCTTTATTTTCACACAAAATTTTGTTTTTCTGACTTGAAAGTGATACCTGCTGATTGAAGAAGAAATTGTGACAATCCATAAAGGAATAAAAATAAAAATGAAAATAACTCATTTTATACCACTCTCAAGTAACATTAACATTTTGGTACATTTCCTAGAGCCAAGAGGTTAAGAATGCAAGCTGTGGAACTGGACTGCCTGTGTTCAAATCCCAGATCTATCAGTTGCTAGCTTTGTGATCCTGAGCAAGTGACTTAGTATCTCTGTGCTTCAGTTTCTCAAAGAAGGGGGACGGTATAAGAGAAGGCACCTTAACAAGTGTTTACGAGAATTAAATAGGTTAATGCATATGAAGTGCTTAGAAAAATGTGTGGCACATTGTCTCAGGTTAACAACCTTTAGCTATTATTTTCCTTTTTTAAATTTATATGTTAAACATGGAATCTAAACATACAGAATCATACTGTTTGGTATTCTGTTTTTCCACTTAACAGTGTACCTTGAGCATCTTTACCTTTTCCTTTTATTTAATGAATATCTTTCCATATCAATTAATATAGAGCTATACGATCACTTTTAATCACCAATAACATTCAATTGTATAAATGTACCAAATTATTTAACCAATCAAAGGAAACAGTTCTAAAGGATCTCTTCTTCCACAAGTAACATCATTGTGAAAGTCCAAATAAAGTCATGAAACCAAAAAACTAAAAATATAGCCTACTACTAAAGCTTTAAAGTTTTTTACTAGCTTCAAAAACTAATGTCAAAAGAAGAAAAAGAACAAGGAGGAGGAGATGGCCCACACTGATCACACACAAAAAAATTAAAAATAAAAAGAAACACTAATGTTCCAACCTTATAATGCTCCTGATTGTTTATGGTCCAGAAATGATCTTAAAGGCTATTCAAAATATTTTAGGTTAGTTTTGGCTGGTTTGACCACCTATAAGATCTTTCGTCAGATTGTTTCAGAAAGTAAACAATCAAGTAACTGATTATCAGCATTATATGAAAAATAAATGAGAGCAGCTATTTATAAACTAAATTTTAATAAGAAGAGGACCAAATCAGGACTAACTTCAGACACATGCGATATAAAATATAGAGACTATTTCAGTACATATTTCTATACAGACCCTTTCTTGTTATGGGGCATTATAAAATTTATGGTCTTATAGAAATGTTTATTGCTGTTTTATAGTATTTACAATGCTAATGTTTAAAAAAAAATCATCTGCCTAATCTTATCACTCAGATTTGTGTTTATGGTTATATCAAATTTCAAGGCCAACTTTCCAAGTTTTAGAGCCACCAATTTGTAGTCTGGTATATATGGCTAGCAATATCATTGCAACAATCTTAAATACCAGTCCAAAATCTCTCAACTCCAGAAATATTTCAAATCTCTTTTTCACTAGTTCTCCCCATACGTATCAGTCCTTATAGAGAGCCATGATGCATCTGACAGCATTGTTAATCCATATTGGGGAGGGATGATCAACTTAAATAAGTAAATATATTATTATTGTATTTTTTTATTATTATTTTCATTTTCTCTTGGCCCAGTTCAAATTCTTCAAAATCATGGATTTGTGCTGAATTTGAACATTTTCTGTATATGAAGTTAATTTGAGCTACCTGTAGCTCGGTACTTTGGACTTGGCCAAGTTCATTCACATTCTAGATGGATTATTATGAACACACATTTTCAAAGCTAGAATTTAGTTTCTGACCATGGAATGAACAACTTTAATTAAGAGACATCAAATACTCAACTTTGGCCTCATTTTCATATAATAACCAGTGATTTCTAAATTAGCCATGACAGCGAATCGCCTGGGAAACTTTTAATGCAGATTCTCAGACCCCACCTCAAACCTATTGAATGAGAAACTTCAGCAACAGAGACCAAAATTTGTATTTCTAACACCTTCCCCAAGAAATGCTAATGCAGACCACAGACACCTGTCTCTGGACTAAAATTGGGAAGCCGCTTCTCTGCCTTAGTTTGACAGTATATTCATTTAACCAAGTATTGATAAACACTAATGGATAGATCTGTAGTAATACAAAAAAAGTAGAGGACACAATCTCTTTACTCAAGCTTCCTGAGCCAGCGTTTCTCAAAATATAGTCCATAAGATATTTATAGGTATTTCATGAGAAAAGCGATTCATGATCAAATAAATGTGGCAAACTCTAGGTTAAACAAATTTAATGTATTTCTTCACTTCAGAATTTCTTAAGGCCTTTAATATATTATGACTTTCCAAGAAGAAGTCAAATTTCTTTGTACATTGAATTCTTTTTTTTCATAGAGCATGTCTTAGAACTAGTGTTCCAAAGAATACAGTTTTGAAAATGCTAAACTAAATTGTCAATTTCTTAAAAACAATAACCATGACTCTTTACATTTTTTAACCCCTCATAGTACCTAAAACAAGAGTTAACACACGGAAGGTTAGTTCATTTAATGAATTCTCACAGTCTAAATGGTAGGTTTATCATCCAAGATGATAAAGATTGCAAGTGCCCACAGAGTAAATCTGTCATTGATTCTATAATTTATTTGTATTTCATGTTTCTGTTTGGAGTCCTTGCTCATATTGGTGTCACCAGTAAAGCAATATCTTCCTTCTGAATTGCCAATCCATTTGTCTTCTACCTATATACAAAATCAGGCTTCATCGATACTAAGACTTATGCTAAGAAGGAAGTTGTGGCTATGGAGTGACGTCAGAACTGTGGAGGCAGAAACACTGTAGGAGCCAAGGAATTTAGCATGCCTAAGGAGCTGAGAATGGTACATACATGCACAATCTTCCTAACAGAGCAGATCAGAGCTTGTACAGAACATAAGAACACCAAGGAGGAAAATAATCACAACCCCCAAAAAAGGAGCTGACAAGTCCTGTGGCTAATTCTAGCATATGTACCTTGTTGGGCAACATCCACCAGACTGTGATGGAGGAAACCATTATACAGCATGGAAAAGTGAACTTGGCATATAAAGGATGAGAGGAAAATCAAAATAACCATTTCTGTCATCAATTCGCCTTTTCCAAGACTGAAGCAAAGTTGCTTGATATTTTTGGTTTGTTTGATTCTAAACTGCATGAAAATGCTTCCATTTCACTGGAGGAGGACCAGCTGAAGTAAAAAAAGAAAAGAAAAAAGAAAAAAAGAAAGAAATGGCTAAGAACAGTGGTTTTATATCTTATCTTTTAATACAGGAAAGAAAAGAAAGAAATACCATATCAGTGGTTTGAAACCAAATTGTTTTTCATAATCTGCATCATGCTTTGATGAAATGGGGGTGGCTTTCATGATGTCATCCACATGGTTTAAATAAACAGTGTACTAAGGTTAACAAGCTGCAATTGTAACAGAACTGGCAGGGAATTTATAGTTGAGCTAATTTGATCAATTACTTTTAGTTCCAGAGGTCTCTAGATGAGACAGAAGCCAGTATACACATGTTGGCAGATGAAAAATCAGTTTGGTCAACACATACCCTGATGGTAATGAACATTCTTTCAAACTTCATTTTTCATCCCCAACAGGGGAGAATCCCACTAATGCCAGTCACTGCTATTCAAAAGCAGCCAAAAAGATAACTGTAAATATTTTGAGGAGTCAGAAACTTGCATTCCATGGGGTAAACTAAGACTAGTCTGTTGGCTCTTCCATTGGGCCTTTAAATGTTGTATTTTAAGTTTTCCTTTCATTGTTTTCCTATTAAAAATTAATTGGAACTAGAATTAACTATTTAGAGTTTTTAGTCACCATGCCCTCTTTAAAAGCTACTTTTTGATTATAAATATTACTCAATTAGATGAAGATAGTAAAGTTTCATATACATGTAGTATATGAATGAACTGAGCAATGAGCTTTAGATATATGAGTTGGTTTTATCAGCTTTATAATAAGTACAAAGAAGTGTGGTTTTTGGTATATAAATGGAAGAAATGGGTGATTTTTAAAAAGCTATTTAAATTCCACAAGTGCCCACCGTATACAAGACATTAGCTTGGTGTATAGGGTGCAAAGTTGTGTAAGTCATTGTCTACAAGAGGCGATGACAGGTAACACCAGTAACTACAACACGAGGTAGACATGCCACAAAGAGGTGTAAAAAGATCTCTAGAGGAATCAAAAGATGGCAAAACTTCATCTGGTGATAGAAATCAAGAAAAAATTCTTGGAGAGCTTTCATTTGAGATGTTCAGGCCAAGACATAGGCCTTTGAGCATAAGGAATAAGTCATAGGTAACATGGAGAAAAGAAATGAGTTATGTCTGGAGAATTCTAAGAAATTGCTTTCAACTTGCCCAGAGAAATTGTGTATGTAAATGGGGGAAATAAGGATAGAAAGGTCAGTTGGGATCATGTTAGAAAGACTTTGAATTCCATGAAATTTGAAGTTGGGCAAAATAATGTAGAGAGTTTTTGAAAGTTTTTGAGAAGAATATATTAGAATCAGAAAAATTAATCTAGAAACAGTAGCTAGATACTATTAGAATTGGGAGAGCCCAGAAGTGGGGAAAGTCAGAAACTGTTATTACAGTAAGTCTAGTTGAAAAGTGATGAGAGTCTGAATCAGGTGCTGGCAGTGGGAACTGAAATGAAAAACAAGAGGTATTGTGCTAGACTTGACTGCTGGTTGTGTGTAGTAATAGACTGGAGACTTGAAAAGGCGGATTTTAATCATAGATAGATAAAAATGATGCCAACACTAGTGATACAAAAAAATTAGAAACTAGGGTTGTTTTGCTGGGTTTAGTTACATTTAGAATTTGGACACTCAAACCCCCAAATTCACAGAGCTTAGAAAATTTAGTTGAGGGAGATAAAGGGGGAATTTGGGAATCAGCTAATGCGAAATGGAGTCCCCTCCAGCAAGAATTTGACATTCTCATTCAACAGATATTTAATGAACTCTTAATATGTGCCAAGCACAGTACTAGGCATGGTTAGGAAAACAACCAGATGAAACAGGCCTTACAGAGTTTAGAATCTAGTAGTTTCTCACTCTGGTTCTATCACTTATTTGCTGCATAATTTAGAGCAATTGACAACATTTCTGGAATACTTCACCTGTTTATATCCTGATAATATTGTAATGTGTGTGTTTAACCACTTAAGTGGTGGTAGATTTTTAGGTGTAACATTGTTTAGGATCATGGGAGAGTTAATAGGAAATACTATTATGAATAATCATAAGGGCTAGTGGAGGCAAGAAATGGGGTGAAAGCCAAATTCCCAGTTGGAGTGGAGGAACACAGCACATAGGAAATGTTTTGGAGAGGTCTCTGAGGTTAGAAGCGAAGCCAAAACCTTCCACTTGTGCGTCACTTTCCAATAGTGCGAGCCAGTAGTGGTTCTGAAGCACTCCCACGCCGAGTTTAAGCACTGGATTCAGAAGCCAGAGGAATTATATGTAAATTTCTGAAAAGGGACCCTGTACAATAGGAGATAGTAGAGAAGTATGATGATCGTAAGAGTCTTCTTACAGTGCTAGTGTTTAGTCATTGAGCTGATACTTACTGAGAGACTGCTACGTGCTCAGTGCAGCTTGCCAAATGTACAGTGGTGAGCAAAACAGACATGCTCCCTGACATGATAAAGTTTGTAGGCTAGTGAGGAAGGCAGATATTAATCATATCGCCACTGAACTAATAGGTGCTATAAAAATAGGTGCTATAAAAAAACTGGTACACAGTTCAATGAGAGCCTCTGATGGGAAACCTTTCATTTAGGTTGAAAGATCAAGAGGGCTGCTCCAAGGAAATAACATTTAAACAAACAAGGAACTGAGCCGGCCTTCAACAAAGGCCTTTATTGGAGTCAAGGGATGAGGTGGTAGACTGCTACTCAGACCTATCCCTATTCTTGACCACTGGAGTATAAGTGTCCATTTGCAGAATCCAGAAAGAACAAAATATCAAACGGTCCCAAAACACCAAAGCTAAATTCAGTGACTGCAATACAGAAAGAACTAGAAATCATTCAAGGTCTAGCCAAAATTATTAGAGAGGCACTATTGCAGTGGTAAAAGCCACAGTCTGGGGTCAAACCCCATGTGACTTGAGGCACATTACTGAGTCTCTATAATCCTCAGTTTCCTCTTCTGTAAAATGAAAACAATAAGAGTACACATCTCTACACTTCTTGAGAGAATTAAAATCATCCGCAAAACTCATAGCACAGTTTCCAGCACTATCCCTTAATAAATGTTAGTGATTATCATCATCTTGATAAGAATTTTTTTCTTGAGATATCGACATTTCATAAAATTCACCTTTTTAAAATAGTGTATTCACAAAGTTGTACAACCATCACCACTAATTCCAGAACATTTTCATCACCCCAAAAGGAAATCCCGTACCCAATAGCAATCATTTGCCATTCTACTTTTCCCCAGCCTGCGGCAACCACTAATCTACTTTGTATCTCTATGGATTTGCCTGTTATACATAATATAAATGGAATCATACATTATGTGGCCTTTTGTGTCTGGCTTCTTTTGCTTAGCATAATATTTTCAGGGTTCATTCATGTTATTAGCAAGTATCAGTAATTTTTTCCTTTTTTATGGCTGTATAATATTCTATTGTGTGGATATATCACATACATTTTGTTTATCAATTCATCAGTTAATAGACATTTGGGCTGTTTATATTTTTTTACTATGATGAATAATACTGCTATGATCATTAGTGTACAACATTTTGTGTAGACATATGTTTCCAATTCTCTTGAGTGTATACCTAAAAGTAGAATTGCTAGATCACATGTTTAGGTTTAACTGTTTAGAGAACTGCCAAACTGTTTCTCAAAACGGTTGCACCATTTTACATTCCCACCGTAATGCATGCGTGTTCCAATTTCTTCACATCTCACCAATACTTGTTATTGTCTGTCTTTTTTAGTTTAGCATTTTAGTGTAAAGTGCTATCTCATTGTGCTTTTGATTTGCATTTCTCTAATGACTAATGATGTTTAATATTTTTTGACTAGCTTGGCCATTTGTGTATCTTCTTAGGAGAAATATTCACATCATTGCCCATTGGTTAATTGGGTTATTTGTCCTATTGTTGAATTTGGATAAACATTTGATTAAAAAATTTTGTTCACTCCCACTGATCCTGGAAAAAAAATCAACTCTTCAAGAAGGAACAGGTCATTGTTGCTTGTTATTTGCTTTAGTAAATAACAGATGCTTCAGAATTTGGCGGCATGGAGTTTCTTTCATGGCTACCAGATGAGCAGGGCAGACATGCTCTCCTAACTCTCATCTCTTTTTTTCCAAATCCTGGCTCTCCTCCCTCTCTGTGTTGAAACATTAGTGTCCTCTGGCCTACCTTGAGCACTCTCATTTCAATCTCACAGTTCCATCTTGAGACGTTTCATATATAGGTGTAGTCCAGAGGGACAGGAAACTTGTGACCCCCTTCCAAGCACAGGGCCTGGGAGATGGTAAAAGTAGAAACAAACACCTTCCCTTCTCTGATCTATTTAACTCTGAACCTTGTCATTGCTGAGGCTAGCAGAGGCAATGTGGGGGGAAGTGGCATGGGAGAACCTAAGAACTAGTGACAGAAAGTCAGTTCTACCTCCTTAGAAACTCTGTGGCCTAAGACAAATTACTTACCTTCTTCAGAGTTTAATTTTCATCACCTGCAAAGTAAGAGGATATTTTGCAGCTAAGTTTCGTTTTTCTCTACCTATCTTAGAAGAATTTCGTAAATATAAAATGAGCTGATATATGTAAAAGTGCCTTGTAAAATGGTAATTAATGAAAGTATTATTACCCAGTAATGAGAACTCAACTTCTATTACAGCATCACAGTTATAGTCGAATAAGCTACAGAAAAGCAAATCTCTTAATACAACACTTCCGGGTAACTTCTGCAATATACATTTATACATGGAGTGTAGTTTTTCATTTGGGGTATTGTTTTATTCTGTAAGTCATTGTTTGCAAAGGTTTTATTTGAAAATGAGCTAACAAGATAAATCCCCTACGGTCAACTCATTCACACACCGGTGTGTAAAATAGAAGCTACTGATTTCTCCACACAGATATTTTATCTCCAAACTAAATTAAACATTTAATATTATTAACTTCAAGTCAGAATTTGAACTAGAATTATTATGTAGTTTATTTTGAGTACCTACAAAGTCCCAAGTAGGTTGCTAAGCATTATTTCATTTAATCCTACCAACATTCAAACAAGAAAATAACCATTATTCTCCCTATTTTCCAGATGAGAAAACAGACTTAATAAAATCAAAGTCACCCATAATTAGAGACTAAGCTGGGACTGGAAATTTAGTCCATTTAACCTCAGTCAGATCTTACCCTCTTAAACCAGTGTTTATGATATACCAGAAAGAAAAAGAATTCTGAAGAATTAGAGGGTGATTCTTCTGTATTCATTGTGTTATTTATTTTTGCAGTTCATTAAAGGATTATGTTGGGCAGAATTCACAAAAGGAAAAAAAAGAATTGAGGATAATTGATTTATAAATGAGGGTTGATTCTCATTTGAGGTTTAGTTAAGAAAAGAGGGAAATTTTACTGAGTCAGAATTGTGAAATAAAAGTATGAATTATTAAAGGGAGTTGCAGTATCTACTTTTCTAAAGGGCACTAAGCAGGGTAAATCTCATCTTCTATAGCTTCTGCTAACCCTAATTAGGAAACTAGAGTCCAAAGGGTGAATAAAACTAGTTAAATTACAGTCACTATAAGAATGGTATAGCATATAAGTGTTTATAAAGAAAAAATTCAAATACTAAAAAGAACAAAGAAAAAAAACTAAAAATCACTTAAAAGCCACTAATGTTACCAAAAGGGCAAAAAGTAACTTTTAGAAGTTACTTTAAAAAGCCTGCTATTACCCAGTGTTTTTTACATCTGTAGATATAATACTTTTAAGGTAAATACTCATATACTCACTTTTAATCAGGTTGTTTAAAATATACCATGGGTGTTTGTTTTGTGTAAAGATGTACATACGAATTAATATAGGAATTATTATGGATAAATATATATTTATATTGATATAGGTATATGATTTTAAATGGTTCTCAGCAGTAAGGATGAAAATTTCATAATGAAAATATTTATTGCATACGAATCACCAATTTAAAATAAAACCCAGCAGTGTTTTTTTAATTAAAACTTTGCTCTGTTTCTCTTACCTTTTTCACGTCCAATGCTAGAGAAAGCATAGATTCTAACGTAAACAATGTGAACCTCTAGTGAGCTTGAACCTCTAGTGAGCTACCTATTTCTCTTTTCTAGTTAGACTACTAGTTTGCCCAGCAAGCTATAAAGATGATTTTTCAGAAATCCTGCCAGCTCAATACTTCTTTTGTATCAAATGTAGTTTCTTATTTTCACTCCACTTGGAGAGCTACGTTTGAAATACCGTTGGAATATTCTGACTTGCAGCATTGTTTGATGCTCTCAGGAGCCTATTAAACATAATCACACAGTAATGTATATACTATGGAAGTGGTTGAATAATTTGAGTAGTCCCAACAAACCAAATGCTTCAGAGAATAAGAGCTGAGTTCTATCAGTTCTTCTAAACAGGACTAGACCAACTTTGTATGCAAAAGTGCAGGTACCACATGACTAATTATCAATGAGGAGTGGTTCAAGGGTAAAAGACATTTTCCTAGATGGTTTTCACATACAAAATATGTACTTTGGGACACACATACACATAAATATACACATGCCTGAAGGACTTGCATGAGGGATAAATTTATTCTAAAGTTTTCCATTTTAATGACCCTTCCAGATATTTCACTGTGGAAAGCAAAGTCTAAAGCCAAATTTTACATGGACATCTTATTCCCTAAATACATTTTAATAAAATAAAGTTGATGCTAATGAAAGCACAGATTTAAACCTAATACTTGAAGATAATCATAATAAAATAAGTCATAAATTATTTTAAGAAAATATTTGACCTATGTTTTCTCTATAATTTGGTTTACTCTTCATTTGGATAGAAGTAGGGGGAGACCATGCTACATCAATAGTATGTTAAGCACATGTTCACTTGGCCTCCTAGAATAAGGATAATTAAGAACTTTTCAGTGGAAAGATACTATTTTTAATGCTCTTTTTCCTTCTTCCTCCAAGACATGTCTCATAGGTATTATAGTTCTTGGTTTCCAATTTGCTCATTTGAAATAAATGATGCTTGAATTCAGATAATTATTTAGAGGTACTCAAAACATTTATTTAAAAAGTTTATAGTTAACAAACCAAACTTTGTCATCACAAACTTTAATCAGGATAAATGAAATAACAAATGCCTTTGAAAAGGCTAAAAGACACATAGACCTAAAAAACTTGGCTCTGTGCTTAATAACTTACTTGGTTTTGATGCTTCATGAGGGAGTGGAAAGAAAACTGGGCTAGAAACCAGCAGACCTAGATTCTTATCCTGGTTTCACTACCAATTAGCTCAGTAGACTCAAGAAAGCCATTCATCCTTTCTAAGCCTCTATTTCTTCATTTATTAAAAAGAAAAAAAATAGAGATGATAGTACCTGTTTTCCTTTCCTCTCTAAGAATGACACTTCATAACCAACAAACCATTAATCCCAAATCCTGAATCTTCTTCCAGAGCCCCTTTACCACTGGCCTTAAATAAAGTCTGGATGTCCAATGAGAACACATCTCATAGACTAGTGCTCCTCCAATCTTACACTAAAAAAAAAATCTTTTGAGGTGTGTAGTATTTGATTTTGAGTAAAATGATAAATTTATGCACAAATTTATCATTCCAGACATCTGCCCAGTTCACATCATTTCTTATGTTTCACAAAGGTATTTGAAATTCCACATGTCCAAAATTCAACTCATGATCCCCTTCTACCCAAAGTAGATGTTCCATAGCATCTATTTTCCCAATTAAAAAAAAAAAAAACTATCTTTCTCTGTCACTTCACGTATCCAATCCATTACCAAAATTCATCAAATTTACCTCTTAAATGTCTTACAAAAAAAATTTAATTTTCATGATATCCACCACAAACACTCTAGACCAAATTTCTATTTCTCTTTTGGACTACTGAATAGATCTCTTTTCTTGCTTTCCTCTAATTCCTCTCCTAAAACATCTAAATGGGTTTCTATTAAGCCTAGGATAAAAACTGAAGTCCTTAACTTGAAAGGCTCTGTGGAATGCACCCCTTACCTATCTCTCTGACCTCACTGCTATCACACTCCCAATCACTGTCCACTCTATGGTCACACCGACTTCCTTTCATTTTATAGACTTAAATAAGACCTATGCGTTTATTCATAAAAGGAGACAATTACCATAAAAAAGACCAATTATATATGGTTCACAATTCTAACAAGAGGCCAGTCTTGCAGGAAAAAGGGGTGGTCATTGGTTAAGTACAAAAATGTAGAGAAAAGAAACCAGATCAGCACCACACAGCTACTCTGATACTCCACACTAAAGTTGCTGAGACACTATCCAAAGAGAAAAGTTATGTTTGTGTCAAGTCTCAAAGCTTAGTTGTCACTGGCTGTGTACTGCTTCAAGTCTACTCTCTCTGGGCCAAGTATAATAAAGGCTTTTTACTGTGAAAAGATTAGAGCATAATTTTTGCATTTTCCCCCCTCTCATTTTGAAAATTCTTTTGTATATCTTAAGTACCAGAGAGATCGCAAGGCACATGAGAAAGCACAGAATGTGAAGGGAGGGAATTGCTTAAGCTTAGATAGGCAAATCATTACATTTTGCCGCTTACTTATCTCTGCAGTATTTCATAATATGAACCACAATTTACACACCACTACCATTAAAAACTTCAGTACCTGTTATATAACACAAAATTAGCTACTACCAGTATTTTTCCTGAGTGATAAAAATTAGGAAAATTCTTAATTTTATTTCAAGTATTTCTATAATTAACACGAATTCATATATTTTTTTAATAAATTAAAGAGGCAGCATTTCGTGCTCATCAAGTTGTGGGCCTCTCCAAGAATGATGCTCTTCAAGTTCTTGGAGGCAGCGTTTTCTATAGAATCTAATTTTATAGCAATTGCATGTCTTTCCAACTGTCTGCTCAAGAAAGAGTAGAGGTTTCTTCATTTGTTAGTGGCAGTATTTAGAAGACGCATATTTGATCAGTTTCTTCTTCACCTTCGATTTATGACACTTTTTAGTGGTTGAGTTGGAGCTCTTTGTTTTAGAATATTGACATCTTCTGTTGGATCCTTATTCCTAGTGAAAAGTGTTTTGCTGTCTGTTTGGTTTTAGCAGATGGCCCTACTTGCAAGCTTGTGGGAATGGGTTGTTCCTTATCTTCCAATATCCAAACCTTCAGTCCTTAATTGTTTTCACAGGGAAGAGGTTTGTCTGAATTCCAGGGGCCTCTCACCATAATCTCTGTCTCTGTTTCTATTCATTTGATTTTGTCCATCTATGTTTATGCCCTTCTCTTTCCAGCATTGGCATAGTTTGGGGCAAAATAATTTTAAAATAATTTCCTGCTAGGTGGATACTAGGCTTATCAGGGAAGATCACTTTGTAAATTATATAAATGTCTAACCATTATGCTGTACACCTGAAAGTAATATAAAATAATATCAAATGTCAACTGTAATTGAAAAATAAAAAATTTTAAACTGCAGTATCCATTTGCATTATAAATATAATTAAACTATATAGATTTAGATAGAAACTAGATGAGAGACAGAACTACAAACCTAAAGAAAGATTTATTCAGTCTACATAAACAATGTCAGAAATCTTTCTAACACTGTCAGATAATCAGTATGTCACAGCTTTCCCCCATGAGGGGAAACAAAATCTAATGATCATCGACTCTATCTGAAAACAGCCAAAATCACATCAACAGATGGGTGACTGTCAATTAGCCATTTGTTAACCAGTGTGCATGTCTTGGCAGCTTTCATGCAACCTCAACAACATGAAGGAGGGAAAACATGAGCAAGAATGAAGGGATGAGTCTCCTGAATCTCATTTTTAATTTCTCATGACAATTTGCATTCTCGATAGAAAAATAATTTGATGGGAAAATAATAAGAGAAAGAGGCTCTTATTCAGCATAAATGGGGGCCCTTTCTCCAAGACCATTCCACATTGTTATGTTTCTCAGAAAAGTTATCTTTTTTATTTTAGACGCTAATGTCAGAAATAGCAAAGGAAGAGATTAGAGCTCTAAGTAACTATAATTATTAAAATTATGAACATATTATTAATTTATAATCAAATTTATTCAGTGTTTTTCTTCTAATAGCATTGATTTTCATGCCAGTCTACTCATTAGAACATTGCCAGCTGTTAATGTTCAAGGGAAAATCTGAAGATTTTAAAAACTATCTCCAAGACAGAAGTTCATAAACTTTAGACCAAAATATATAAGAATCACCAGGATACTTCTTAAAAATGCAGATTTCAAGGCATGTCTCCATAAATTTTAATTTAATAGGACTGAGGTATGGTTAAGGAATATGAGTTTTAATAAGTACCCCAGAGGATTTATCTGCAGAGCACACTTTAAGAAAACTGTCATGAAGGAAAGAAATCCTGATTACTCTTGTTCTTAAAACATGTTAGTTTAAGAAAATTAAAACCTTAGCTCCAAAATTGTGGTGAAAAATCAAAATACAACATTTTACTATCCTCTATTTTTTGATATGACCTATTACCAGGATATGCCAGTCTAGGTAGATTCTATATGAAGTGTTTCTTAAACATTAGTGTTCATAATAATCCCCTGGGGATTGTTAAAATGTTGATTCTGATTCAGTGGGTCTGGCACAGAGCCCTTGGTTCTGAAGTTCTAACAAGCTCCCGGGTAATGCAAATGCTACTCAACCACAGGCCAAATGTTGAGTAGCGAGGTTCTAGACTGGTACTCAAACTTCAGCATGCATCAGAGTCACCTGGAGGGTTAGTCAAAGCACAAATTGCTGCTCCTACCCAAGTTTCTGATTCATATGACCACAGAGGCAGAGACTGGACTGATGTGGCTTCAGGTAAAGAAGTGCAGCAGCTACCAGAAGCTCCAAGAGACAAAAAAATGATTTTCCCCTAGAGTCTGCCCTGGAACCCTGTTCTACTAACACCTTGAGTCTAGAGTGGTGCCCGAGAATTTGCATGTCTAACAAATTCATAGGTGATAATGATGCTGCTGATTTCAAGACCACACTTTGTACGTTGCTGTTCTAGGCCATATTCTTTGGGGAGGGCGGGGGGGGGGGCGGGATTATTATTGAGAAATTAGTATCTTTCAGAACTTAGATTCTCACTTTTCTCAAACTCTTTGGAGACTTCTGGGAAACATCAAGCTTTCAGAACTTAGGTTTTCTCTTCTCAAACTTGTTGGAGAGTTCTGGCAAACAGTAAAAACATGGTATCTCCACAAATCCTAGAGAAGATTACAATCACTATCTTCTATTACTTCCCTTCTCTGGTCTTTCTTGGGAGCAGGACATGAACAGTAAAGGGCAATGCAGGTCTTCAATTTAAAACATAAATAAGGACTCATTTTAGGCAAAGATAAGAAGAGTTCATGTACTTGGAATTTATAGCTTATTTTACCTTAGTACAAAGCTTGGAAATGGTGTTATTTTTCTCTAAAATCTATAGCCTATTGATAGGTAACCACTGTCAGACAAAACTCTCTCTAGAGAGACACTCGAAGGAAGCACTATCTCCTATATGAGATTCCAATTAGTCCTTTTGGCCAGAAAGTCCTTTATGATGGAGCACGCTAGCTTCTGTATGGGGCTCGAGCTAGTCTCCATCATGACATGACTAAGCAATGCATAGAGGGATACCTGAAATGCCCACATTTTTTATTCCTTTGAGTTAAAGAATTAACGGTCTTGTTAAAAAGTAGTTTATCCTGCAAGGCTAACCTATGTACATTACTAATCATCATCATGGCTTGAGTGCATTCATGTAGTCAACAAATATTGACTGTCATGTGTCAAACACAGGTCCAGGTACTGGAGATAATGTAGTCAATAAAAGTGATAAGATCTCAGTTCACATGGAACTTATACTGAAAGTGGGGAGGGAGCTAGTAAATATATAAGATAATAAGGCCATTTCAGAGAGTAGTAAATGACTTGGAGAAAATAAAGCAGTGTGAGATGATACAGAAAGGACTGCTTTTTTACATTTGGGTAGTCAGGGAAAGTTTCTCTGAAAAGTTAATTAGCTAACATATTGATGACAAAAACAAAACGAAACAAAAAACGAAAACCTAATCATTGTTTTCATCAAATTATATAGCCATGGTGACTTATTATTTTAATGTGTGGTTAGAGTATAGGAGGCTATTTTTGATGAAGAAACAGAGAAATCAAGAAAGTCTAAAGAATCGAGTGCTGCTTAGGAAACAGGACCGGTGGGTGTGAGGGGTGCTCTAAAGATATTGAGTTGCCAGAAACTACGTGAGTTTTTCAGGATGGGTTATATTCTGAGCCATACCTCTCAATTATTATTAAAATTCATGCATTAAAAATAGTCAACCTCCAGTCTGGTGATGTTCTAACCCCAGTTGAGTCATTGCAGTGGTGAAATACTTAATTATTTTCAGATTTGAGCAGCTGTGAGGCCCAGCCCTAGAGGCACACACTTCAAAGACTTGGCAGTTGTTCTCAATCTTTCCATTTCTGAAGCAACAAAGAACAGCACTGAACTGTTGCCAGACTAGACAACATGGTCAATCAAAGTTTACTAAAGACCCCCACTGGGCAGACTCACATCTGAGGTTCTTAGGTGAATTCAAAGGAACAGTGTATGGTATCCTAATGCCCCAGCCCAAACCACGCCCAGCATCCCATTCCCTCTTCCACCCCCCTCACTGCCCTCCTCCAATTTCTTCCCATCATTCATTTGGATGGATTCGACTTTAAAGGCAGGTAGCATTTCCTACTCATTCAAGAACAATAGTTGGTTCACATCTTGCTGATTAGTTTGTCATTCTTAAAGTTTACCTTAGCGTCAAAAGGTATGATACTAGATGCTCTGAAGGGCTTCCAATCATAGATGAAGAAAACAGGAAGTGCACGGGTGGCAATCGCAGATCACAGCATTGGCTTTGGTTAAATGTATGAGGAGAGGACATTTTTGATGAGTCCCTCCTCCATCTGCCTTCCTCTCTTATTCTTCATCCCTCTTTCATAGGCTTCCTGAGCTCCCTTCTGGGGATACCCATATTTATATTTGTCCTCCATTACATCATTCCAAAGTTCTGAAACTTTTCTCATTCTCTTTTCCGCATTGCAACCTACTGTTCTCTTTCCCATTTCTTCAGATTCTCATTAGGTAACTGATTAATTTGAAAACTTAATTCTAGAACAGTGCTACTCAAAGTGCGATGCCCCTACCAGCAGCATCAGAATAACATGGGGACTGATAAAAATGTAATTCCCTGCCCATCCTCAACCTAATTAATTATGAGAGAGGGAAGTAGTAATCTGTGTCTTTGAAAACTCTTCACATGATTTTTATATGTACTTAAGACTGAGAAACACTGTTGTGGGGTCTAATAAGAGATAATGTATTATTGTCACTTCCAGACGTCATGTATCTACTTCTTAAAGGGGCCTTTGAAGTCACATTCTAAAACCATGGCTATGTAAAAATTGGAGGGAAGGTGTCTGTTATGTACCACAAACCATCCTACATAGCAGCTGCTGGCACTCACCACCCTAGGGACAGCACTGATTGTAGGGAGGCTAGTTTCAGACAAGGACCTCTGAATGTACACTCAAAAGCTATCAGAGCATCTTGCCTGAAGCTTCTGACAGGTAGATTAGAATACCGTGGCACTGAGCCACAGATCTAATGTTCAGAAGGGGAGAAAAAGTGCTCTTAAAACATCCTCCCTCATGATGTGAATGGCCCGCCTATAATCACACATCATTTATTGAATGTGAAAGGAGGTCTGATATGGGCGAGGTGTGATGACCTGGCAATTTATTTTACTTCTGGGTGTCACAAACATGTTTCTTTGGGCTCAGCGGGGTCAAAGAGCTTAAAATGTTATCTAGAATAAGACAAACATGTAATTTTCCTCTTGCTTTATTCTTCTATTTTTTTCTTAATGATTAATTAAGAGACATTCCTCTACCTAAGAAATTTGAGATGAGGCTGTACTAACCATTATGGGCATTCATAAAAGCGAACATCCACAAAGTTAAGCTTGCATGGGAATCCACAGGCCAGAATTTCCAGCTGAGAAGGAATTTTTACCAAACCTTACATATCCCCCAAATCTTTTCTGTACAGTGACATCCTCCCAAGCATAAATTTTCCATCGGGACTCAGGCTTCTCTGTAAAAGTCTTTTAGAGTTGATGTGTCTTCTGGCTGGCAGCATTTGAAAGTCAAGCAAACAAGCCTTCCAGGGCTCACATTGAGTTAAGAAAACATTTTCTGCCTGACATTTAAGGCCAAATTAAGGACCAAAGTCTTCATTCTTTTGCTCAAAACTAGGTTTACGTCTCCACAGGCAATGTGAAATGGAGTGTGTAGAAATGATCTCATGAAATAAATTAATTTAGACAGGATTCCTGGTTTGTTCATACCCCACAGAGTATGTGTGTGTGTGTATGTATGAGTGCACGGCCACATGCATGAATGTTTAACAGCAGGTTAGGGAAACAGTGACACTGAAGAGATGAAGAAAAAGGGCTCTGAGCCAGCAGTAAGATTAGACTTTTCCTCTAGGCTCTACCAGGTACAAATCGTGTGACCTTGACCAAGACTGCCTGAGCCTTTGTTTTCTCAACTGTTAGATGATTTTATGAGACCCATTTGACTACTTCCTAGGGTTATGAGGAACAGAAAGATAATTAACAAGAATATTCCATATTGATAAATCAATGTTCAATGTTACTGTCATTAAATGTCCCCTCGGATATTTGCACCCAATTCTATGGAGGCACATGGTCATTTTCCTGGGTACATGCTGACATACTTTGGCTTCTACCTTGCATGAACTCCCACCAGGACCTTAGAGCCACATTTACCAACACCAGAAGAACTTGCTATCTCAGTAATGACTGCAATTGTAGCTGCCTCCAGAACAAGATATCAGAATAGGAAATTGAATCTAAGCTTCTCACATGGAAAACCAGTGCATTAATCATGGTGAGCACACTGGGGGTTTTTTCATCTGAGTTTGACTGGTTGGATTCATAAAATCTCTTTCATTTTTCATCAGGAGATTCCAAATTTTATATATTTATTATCCCTCTCATTATTTCACAGCCAGCAGCATATTTTACTTGTAGCAGTGCCTAACTTGGAATAATTTTGGAAACCACGATGCTTATGAGGCATGGCTTACTGGGGCACCAGCAAGCAAACCTTGCTCTTTATTAACAGACGGAGTTAAATATTAGTTACATTTGCACCCTGGTGTGCCCTGCCATTTCAGCTTTTTTCCCCTAACAACTACAGAACATAGGGATAATTCAACCTGGGCTTCCCCATCCCCCTACCTCCAACTTGTCAGTTTCAAGGAACTTGGTATAAATATAATTTATGTGACTCCCCATATTCATACTGAAAGGCGCTGACCATTGACTGGCAACAGCAAGAACTGTTATTTTCATGGCAAATGTGCTTCAGTGAAATATAGTACAGGATTGCCTGCCTCCGCCTCCTTCAAGCCACAGTCTTCTCTTAAAAAATTAGTGTCTGTGGGTGGTTGTCAATGTAGATCAACCCAAGGGGGAAAGTATGTTCACCGAGAAGTCCTTTGGCCTGAGACTATAATGCACAAGGAACATGGTGATTACGGATGGATTTTTGCCTCTTTACATGTTTCTGTTCTTTTCCTACCCTGCCTTCTCTATGAGTTCACTTGGCCCATATTTGACTAATTCGACCATAAAAGAGTGAGTTTAGGTCACCCAATTCATTTAATAAAACACAATTTGAGTCTCTACCTTCAAAAGTAAAATCTTTATATATTTCATTTAGCATCGTGTTTTATATGTGTAGTGAGACTATTGAATTAATATAATTCTCGCTAGTAGGGAAGATTCGGGGTCATTCTCTTGAGTTACCAGATAGGAAGATGAAACTATATAGGCAGAGAAAGATGGGAGATGGAAGAGAAGGGCAGTATGAGAAGAAGACAAAGAGGGGGAAGAAAAGGACAAGGGGAAGATAAGATTCATGCTTATTCACTTTGGAATCCAGAAAACTAATAGTCTTTCAGCAAGGAGTATCCAGAATTTCATGAACTATATCCCGGCTTGGCTCTTGTGCAACCAAAGGACATTGACAAATCAGCCATTGTTCCCTTTCTTCAGTTCACGTCAGAAATTCATGACACTACTGTTTCAAAACTTCAGGAAAAGTCAATCCTACAACTCTCTTACTTTAAACAGGGCCATAAATGAGGTTGTTGAACCACTTTATTCCAGTACGGAGCACAATACCCAAAACACTCAAAAAAAATCGCTTTGGAATGGTGAATGAGTAAACAAAGAATATTCCCTTGGGCGTGTTCTAACTAGTTCAGTGACAATATGATATAGTGATTATGAGCCCAGACTCTGAAGCCAGATTTAGTTTCAAATCCCAGTTCTGCCACTTCTTTGACCTTGAACTTTTTTGTGCTTAGGTTTCCTTATCTGTAAAATGAGGATATTAGGATATACCTCCTAGGACTGTGTAATGATTGACTAGATTACTCTTAGAATAGTGCAAGAGACACAGTAAACGCTACTGAAGTGTTTGCAGGGCTACTGAGTTGCATAACCCTAGAGAACACTAGCCACATCAAAATATACATAAATGACAACCCCTATAGTTGTGCAGTACACAACCTGCAAGATCACACGATGGCCCTGACCCTTTGCTGCTATTACTATTATTATTATTATTATTATTATTATTATTATTATTATTATTATATTATTTTTGACTACATTCCTTAGGCCCATTTTCTCTTATTCCTTTTTGTTCCAGTATCCAAACATTATGCAGAGAAATATGATCATGTATTATCCGAAGTGTAAAATAGAGAATACATTTTTGTACGTGTATAAGAGAACCAAAGCATTTTCTGTACCACGTGTCTTTTTAAATATGTTCCTTCCCGAAGGCGAGCATGGAGAAAATTACCTTTACTAAGAGAATGAAGTTCTATTCATTCAAGTAACTGATAATACACTTGACACAGGACCAAACAGTCTTAGGGTTAAGAGCCCACATACTTGCCTGTCTCTACCTTACTATCTGGTAGCCTAGAAGAGAGGGATAGTGTTGAGAGAGGTACAGAAGGGCTCTAGT
The DNA here is from genome assembly GCF_000325575.1 of Pteropus alecto. Taxonomy (NCBI): domain Eukaryota; kingdom Metazoa; phylum Chordata; class Mammalia; order Chiroptera; family Pteropodidae; genus Pteropus; species Pteropus alecto. The sequence continues at coordinate 44,502,083 of NW_006436298.1, forward strand.
AGAAGGTCAACATCCCATCTCCAGAAACCAGGAACTCTTAATCACATAACAGACCAAAGCAGAGAAAGCAAGCCTCATGCTATTCCCCTCTGATGGAGCATGATTTTTGCCTCATCAGAAACACAATGACAACTACCTTTGAAAGCCTCTGAGCAATCAGTTCCCACCCGGTGAGTTCTAGCTGCTTCCCCTCTCTCAATTCTCACCTCCGTGTCTTTATATGAGTTATAAGAATAGCTTAGAAAACACGGTAAGATACTTTAAAAAAAAAAAAAAGGAGGAAAGTTAACTTTAAAATTTTAATTTATTTTCAATTTTTCAAATGGAGATTTTTTTCCTCAAAGAAAAACTGGAGGCTTATAACTTCAGTTAACAGAAATCCTCTCAGAAGGTGAAGTTTGTTTTTTCATGTTACCACAAGGTAGTTAATAAGCACTGACAAAAGTCCAGTGAGGAAAGGAAGACGCACGACAGTAAGAGGAAAGATTTGCATTTTTATTGCCATTCCTAAAGATTAAAAGCAAAAAACTGACCCCTTCCCCCACCAAAAAAATTATTGTATAGGGCTGTCTGGCTATATAAGGTTATAATGCCTAAAACTGCGAAGAAGAAAAAAAAAAAGCTCCCCCACCAAAAAAATTTTTGTATAGGGCTGTCTGGCTATATAAGATTATAATGCCTAAAACTGCGAAGAAGAAAAAAAAAAAGGAGAAAGAGAGTAGTTTCTTTTCTGTGATAGGTTTCTCCTGCCACTCCACCACTCTTTGGTCCACACCCACTGAATACTTCCTGCATTTTAAGCACAGGGGCAAATGCTAAACTCTGGATTGATCTCATGTTATCGTCATCTGAAGTCAAAAAGTAAGAAAGGTTGAACAGGAAAAACAAAGAGGGAAGAAGGAAAAGAGGAAGGAAAGTAGAAGGAAAGAAAAAAGGAAGAGAGCAGAACTGGAGGTAAGACATTCAGAGTATATAGAGTGCTTTCTACAACAAATAATAGAAAACCACAAGAGATGAGCCCTCCCGGGTGGATATATAAAGGTAGCAGAAACTTTCTATCTTCCCATTCTGCATCCTTGTCATATAGACCTTCATCTCCATGGGAGTGAGGTGGCCAATGTACTTCTAGAAATCGCATCCATGTTCAAGGCAAAAGTAAGGTAAATAGACCTGAAGCCTTCTCTTTGAGAAGCTTTCTCCTTTTATTTGTGAAAAGAAGCCAGTCTCAGAATACTCCTCTACATCTCATTGGCAGAACTGTACCTAGTGACCACCGCTGGATGAAATGGGTCAGGGGAATTCCAGCTTTCCACTTCTGAGTTAGAGGAAAACAAGCAGAAAGGTGATGGGGAATAGGTGTGGACTCAGCCAACCCAACTTGGCAAAATGAGCTACAATAAATGGATTTGAAATGAAAATAATTGAATTAAATTAGAAAACTTCCCAAATGTCCTCAGCTCTTTTAGAGCAATATCTGTGGTCATAATGAAAACCTGAAGATTTGTTGTCAGGTCAAACAACACACTCATTTATTCTTTGTGAAGGGTAGGTACTACAGCTCACTGAGAAACCCGTCTGAAAAAGAGGAATATTTATAATTATTAAATTCAATTGATTAAGCTATATTTCAATTTTTGTTTTACTCTGTGGCTTAGAAGTTAAGAACATGGAGTTTGGAGCCAAACAGGCCTAGGTTCAAATTCTGACTCTTTCAGTTACAAACCATATAACCTTAGATAAGCAATTAGCCTCTGAGCCTTGATTACCCTTTCTATAAAATATTAGTTCAGAGTAGTAATTAAAGCATATAATTATGTAAAATGTCATGGAAGAATCTACCAACTGTAGGTTCCTTTCTTTTATGATGGTAGAGACTGAGAAATAGCTGTGAAGACAGAGACTCTATTTCCCAGTCCCCTTTGCAGCTAGGTATGGTCATGTGACTAAGCCCCAACCAATGGATTGTAAGCAAAATGACATTTCCTAGACCATAAACCTTGTACACACAATCCTCTACACTGAAATTCTACTTCTCACTTGCTGGAATGGCATCAGAGGGATCTTGGAAGGCCACGCAGACTACAGTGAGCCTGAGTCCCTGAAAGGCCGAAGCAACTAGCCCAGACTCTTACCCGAGAAACATATAAAGTTCGACATTCTTTAAGCCACTAATTTGTTGTTTGGTCTCTTTACGGTAATTTAACCTACCCTAATGTTGGTCCTGGCACACAATAAACTCTCAATAAATCTCAGCTACTCTTTAAATAGGAAGAAGGAAATGTCATTATGTACTTCTTTTGCAATGAAATCATGATATTGATACAAATTAGCTACTGAATTCCTTTGTTTCCCAGTTCTATAATTAATAAAGTTATCATTTTACAAAGACTATGGCCTGTTGGTTAAATTAATGTTTTCAAAGAGGGTTGAGAACCTAAGATTAAAGTCTATGTCTATTAATTTAGTGAAAAATAGTAATAAGCACAATTACCATGTTACTCTTACATAAGAATTCTTAAGCAAAGACTGTTGTTACTGAAGAAACAATAAGAATACACTAATCTAAAAGGAATAAAACCCCCAGGGGTGTTCTAATCAGATAGTTTCAAATAAAACTCTAGTAATTCAATCAGAGCCATACTGACTTTAAGAAAACAGTAATTTAAGTAATCGTGACTGAGTTCCATTTAAGTAAAAATATTTAACATGCTCAAGGGTCAGATATTTTAAATCATAAAAATAAATTACCCGCTACACAATGATATGAGAATTCGAGGTTTTATATATATTGTTAGTTTTTTAAATTCCTTAAGCCTTTCCTTTCAGTAGAAGAATTTATGTAAAGCATACCTCCTTCATTTTGCTCTCACAACAAAGTAAGAAAGAGCTTTATAGAAAATGAGTCATTTACATATGTATACATAATCTTTTTTTCCCTCTTGATTTATAAATCGAAATTTAGTCTCCTGCTCCAGTTTTGGGGAGCATTTTAAAGCAATCCTAAAAGAACTAACTCATTTAAAATAGAGTATCATGGATTCTTTTGGTCTGTAGACATATTTGATTTAAAAAACAAAAAGACAGTATATATGCTTAAAAAATCAATATAGGAGTCTAAGAAAATAAAAGAAGTACCTAACAAACAACTTATTGTCTCAAGTCCAGGATATACTTTTCTTTTAAAAAATTTAATCACTGATTTCTTACTTTAAAGAAGTATAATAGTTTTCTAAAAACGATCACCAATGTATTTTTTTCCCTTCGATCCCTAGAGATCTCTGTTTTCTGCCTTTAACATTTAGGATGAATACCTAAATTCATAAGTACGTTCTTTTAGTGTGACAAATTACCTCAAGCTCTGACTTTTTCATTTTACATACACTTTTGAGAAATTTATAAACATATATTTAAATTTGGGGTACATTTCATTACTGTGAAAATTAAATAAACTACGATATAATCAAATACTTTTTTAGCATCTACTAAATATGCAGCACCGTGGAAAGCTCCCCCAGATCCCTCAAAACAAAAAGAACCACAAAGTAGAGCAATGGGCAAGAACTTTGAAAGCTCTTGCTCAACCACCTCTCTTCTGAGGAAGGAGAAAAAGCTGGAAGCAATTTGTCTGATATCTAGGATGACAAACTCAAGTCACAAAAGCCCAGCTCCCCTCAATCCCAGCTCAATGCTCTTTGTGCCCAAACTATATCATTTATTTAGTCAATGAAAATACTTAACAGATATCAACTATTTGCTATTCTAAATGCTAAGCACTCAGGACATGAACAAAACAAGGTGAGAAATTTTTTAATTACTTTAGTAGCTGTCCTCAAAATATTTCTCAGAGAGAGAGAAATGGTCTTTGTTTAGAAATATGCCTTGACAGAGGCTTAGGGGTAAATAGTAACACTTTAGGAGACTTAGAATTGGCTGTGCCAAAGCTTCAGAAAAGAAAGCAAATCTCTTTAAGATTCTGTTCAGACTTAACGGTTGTGAGAAGGCATACAATTCATTGCAATATTCTTTGTAAATGAAATGGAAACGACCTAAATACCCATTAAAATTAGAATAGAAAATGAATTTGTAATAGCTATTCCTTGAAGTAGTAAGGAGCAGCTTAAAATAATGAAGTTGATTGATTACATGTAGTAATATGGAAAACTCAAGATAGTACCAAGTGAAGAAGCAAGCTATGGAATAACACAGCTACTTTATACCACTTATGTTTAACATACTCCAAAATACTCTATATTCTCCAAAGGAAATACACACACACACACACACACACACACACACACACATATATATACATACATATATATATGTGTGGGTGTACGTGCAAATAGCACTTGTCTGGAAGGATATGCACTGAGCAGATAGCAGTGCTCACGTTATCTGGGAAGGCGAGCTAGATTCTAGATGCTAGTCAAAAAGGACTTTATCCATATTGTTAAAGTCTCAATTTTTACAAAGAAAATGTACCTACTTATTGCTTGTATAATTAAACTTTAAATATTTTTAAATAATTTGAAAATTAAAACAACTGAAAGAACATATTTACAAATCTAAATATTCTAAGTTTAAATATTTAAATAAATTGAACTTTAAATACATTAACACCTTTAAAGTAAAATATAAAGGACACTGACATACTAATTAGATTTTTAGATCTATAATAAATAAGCAAGAATTTTTAATAATGTCTATTAAACGGGATATGTTTAATATTCTTAAATTATCTTAAAATACTGTTTCATAAAATTACTTTCATATTTTGACTTATTAATATCTTCTGAAAGAATATTTACAACCTAAAATGTCTTTTATCATAAAAAGTATCAGCTACTGTAGACTAAACTTTTTGTAGTAGCATGAAATAAGTAGGGCATTGAATACTAGTCTATTTTTAGCTTTAAGAAAGAGCAATGAACAGAAGAAGATGACATAATATGCAACTCAGTGTGGATCAAGAAATTTTACTTTATAGAAGTCCTTGTGTCTTGGCATGACTATATTAAAACACGATTTTAATGGGAATTTTTGAAGCTATTTGATTTCCTCTTGATAATCAAGACTACAGCTGCAAGTCCCTTCTTCCTGCATAACAAATATTTGACTCCAAAATCCTGAAAGTTTCTGCTCACTTCAACACCACTTCTCAAACTATGAGTTTTACCTACATATTATATATATGAGATTATCTTGACACCAGTGTTAAGAATGTTGGATTTAAAATTCTGAGACAGTCATTTTCATAGATTACCTGTCACAATGAGAAACATGGGAGACTAGATCAAGCCTGTTGAGATTCAAACTTGTTTTTCCAGGATAAGCAAATCTGAACTTAACAATTATCCACATGAGTAAGTGGGAGCAGCCAAAAGTCATTTCTATTTTAATGCAGAAGGCATTAGATAATTTCTGAAGAAAATTTGCCTCCTTAATTGTGTTTGTTTACACTGATTCTAAAATGAGTGTGGTTTGCATTCCTGGACATGTATGGATTAATTTTCAGAGAAGGTGCTCAGAAATGAGACAGGAATACACATGGTTTTAATAATGACCATGGATACCCTACAAAGTACGTAATCCACATAAGGATAATAAAAGACCTTTTAGTTCACTTAATTATCTGGTTAGATAAATATAAACTCTAGCTGGCTTCCCTTGACCACTTAGCACACTTCTGGGGGGCCTCCTTCCAGGTCAGTGGATATAGGCTCCAGGAATACATATGCGTTGTTATTCTAGGTAAAACATTTTTTACAATCAGTGAATCATTAAACTCAGTGAAGGTCACTCACATTGTTAACATTTTATGGCAGAATGTTCTTACACAAGGCCCCACAGTAGATAGGCAAGAATTCAGTCTATGTGAGTTTAGGTCAATTACAAGTCCTCACAACCAAAGCTTCTCTGCCCACTCTGCCTTCATTAGGATCTTCTCTTCTTTCATCCAGGCCTAAAGTATTTTCCACAAGGAGCCAGGTCAGATGCTAGTTCTCCTAGGATATGACCTGTTGGTTTCTCAAGGAAAAATCCTTCCAAAGTTTTTTAAGGCCGAGAGAGAAAGAGAGAAACAGAGACACAGAGAGACAGCCACCCATGGCAGGGCGGGGGTGAGGAAGCAGAGAGAAAGGGAGGGAGGACAAAACTAAAGGCACTGAGAGACTACCTTCTCCTTTAGACATTAATTCAAATTCAGATTATTCACAAAGGCTCAAAGTCAAATAAAATTATATACAGTTAGAGCAGGAAGAGAACCTGGCAATCATCTGGTTCAGAACACTAATTTACAGATGGGAAATGGAGTCCCAGAGAGAATGGGTGATTTGTCTAAATGCACATTATGAGTTGATGACCAAGTTTAGACTAGAACCCTGGCCACCTGGAGCCAAGGCCTTGACACTTTGGTGGAAGCCCTGACAAAAATAAATAAAATTAAGAAGTTGAATCTCCTTTAGAAAATATTATATATTTCAATATAAACTCTGAGACAATTAGCTTGAGGATTATGTCTGATTTGGATTTTTCTATAGTTCAACTGTTTTCTATTGTGTCAAAAGACAATTTGGCATTGGAAATACTTAAAACTTTTTTTCTTAATTATGAACATCTACTTATCTGGATGACCTACTCTCTTATTTTTACAGGATATTTAAACTGAGCGTGCGAATCTTTGCAAAAGTATTATTTCTCGACCTATTTTTCTGGGCTCTGTTAGAGATCCCGCTGTGAGAACTATTTGAGCTAGAATATGATAATAAGAAATGGAACTCTTTCCATTAGTAATATGGTTTCCATTAGAGAGTAGTCTACATTTATAGTTGAAAACCTTATTAGTCGAGTAACTATTGTATGATCAGAAATACTTCACATTTACAAAAAGAAAAACACATTATAGTGTAAGGTCAGTTTGACAAAAGTGTGATATTTGCAGAGAGCCAAGGATTATCCATATAAAAGGCCAAGCTAAATAAGACACAATTAGATCTCATTTGGCCTCCTACCTCATAGGATTCATAAACTCACTTTTCACTGATCTTGAGGGACTGAATTTCTCCTTAATTGTATCGTGTTTCCCTTGGCTCATCTGCATTACTCAGACTCTGACAGGCGCTTTCAGCAAATATCACACATCTTTGTGTCTTACTGACCTTTTTTTCAAACTGCCTTTTCCTTATTAAATGTTTCTGAACAGATATCAGATTTTATTTTGTTTAGAAAGATAAAATAAAGGGCGAGAATTTATTCATCTACATGGCTGTAGGAAGAAAATAGATATCGCCAACAGAATTTTTAGAAAAACATACTCCCAACCAGTTCTGAAGATGCAGACTTTTCTACCAAGATGTTCTAAACCTGTGGTCTCCTGCTCTACAGTGTGATCTCAAAAGATGAAAAAAAAAAATTCAAAGAAAGATACCTAATGAGCCAAGACTGCACAATGTAAAAATTCAGACTAACGGTGTAAATTTCAAAGGCACTTAAGTGTAAACTGACTTGAAGTGATATAACTTATTGCTACACTTCGAGAGGACCCGAAGATGCCAGGACTCACCTCCAGCATTTCTCACCCACCTAGCCATTAGCTCACATCAGTCCCCACCTCTGGGTGCCCATCATCATCTATTTTTCCTTCCCTCAAGTTGCCAAGACTCACACGAGAAAGGCACAACGTGTGCCAGTGGGGCCTGCCTGCTACAGGTTCATTCTTCTCTACCACTGGGAAGGAGAAACACACAGGCTTTGGTGACAGGCACTCATCTCTACCCTCTCTGCGGTCTTCCTGTTCTCACAGCCTCAACTGTCATCTCTCCGCACTGGAAAATCCTCCAAATTTCATGACACCTGAATTTCCATATAAGTTATGCCACTTAGCTGAGGAACCATGAGCAAATTACTTAAACTCTCTGCTTCTCATTTTCCTCCTCAGTTAAGTCAGAGTGATCATCTTTACCACGCAAAGCTACTGTGAAGAAAGGTATATAATATACTCAGGATAATGTCTGGTATGTAATTGGGCCATCATAATAATAATGCTTTAATGTGACCCAGCAATTTTTTCCTCTCTTTCAGTTTGACTTCTTATTGCATTCCTCACAGAGGCTACTCCGGACAGCTTCCACAGCCCTAAGGTTCCCAGTCTTCCTTCTCACTCTCAGCCAACTTGATCTATATGCAATGAGAAAATCAAAATCATCCTGCCAGTGGTTCATAGCCTCCTCCCTCTACAGCTGTCCTACACCTATTCAAGCTCAGAATTCCTGACAGCTTCACCCAGACCTTGGGGCTGCCTCACAGGGAAAGGCATCTCAGCCCCTAACCCGGGCTTACCTCTTCTCTTTGATCTTGTCTCCTGCCTGCTTCTTCTATCACCTCTTATTCCCCTTCTATCTTGTGTGTTAGTGTTAAATAAATGTTTATTAAAGATAGGTTTTTTCCCTGGGTCCTGTTCGCCTCTGATTTTTCACCAGGCCCTCACCCACCACGGCAGCATCTAGGGACTTAGGATCCAGCCTGCCTCTCCCCACTACTAGCTGGGTGTCGTCCTCGGACAAATGCCTGAACCAGTCTGAACCTCAGTCTGTATCTGCAAGTAGGGGAGGAAATAGAGTTGTTTTAAGGATTCAATGAGTTAATTCATCTAAAGCATTTAAAACAGTGCTTGGTACATAGTAAATGTTAAACCTCCTCACTCGCCGCCTTCTTTTTCCTTCATCTCCAGACTATCAAAGTCTTGAAATTTATTTCTTAAATGTAATAATGGCCTCGTAATCTCTGAATGAAGTGCTATTGCTCATTTTCCACCTCATTCTTTTTAAACTTTGTGCAGCTTTGCAAGGATGACACCCTTCCTGCTGGAATATCCTTTGTCTTGGGATAAGGGAGAAATTGACATGTTTTTCCTGACTCTTTTCTATCCAAGCTATGACCTGACACTGCTCCAAGAGGCAGGATGGAACAGCCAGAAAGGAACTAGGGACAGACACTATAATATCTGGAACTTCAGTCAAAAGTTTTGGCAGGAAGGCATGTGATTCCCCACCCGTTGCCTGAATTGAGTTCTCGGAGTTGGGGAGAGGAGGAGATCTAGAGAGAGACACAAGATGGTTAGGTGCAGCACCCTTTGAAAGAAGACATGGAACATGTGCCCCACCTACAGCCATCAAGGCTGAATCTACAGCCAGTGGTAAAGTGGAAATGAAGCCACAGGAGGCAGACGCAGCCCCCCAGCAAAGTTTCCCTTGGGCCCCAGAGTGAAGCAATAAAGCAACAGGAATGCTCACCATTCCTGTTCCCCCAGAGAGATGAGTAAGTTCTGAGAGAAGATCATAAGATCCAAAGGGGTGTCATGGTCATGTTGAAAGGACTCAACTGTGGAGGCCAGCATGGATCGTGGGACTGGAAACCCAGTGAGATCACAAACATTTCAAAGGACACTAGTGAGGATGGAAGCCAGCAACTAAAATCATGACGGGAGATAATATAGCCACCCCTGATCCCCAGATTGTCAGCTCCCTGGGGACAGAGACTGCCCTATAGTTCTTTGTTTATCTCAATTCTATACACACATTGACAGATAAATTTCTATTGAATCGAGTCAATGGATTACCTCATTTCCTTTTGTGCCAAGTGAAATGCTCAAAAATTATTTCCCCATCTTTTTCATTCACCCTCACCTTAAACGATGTATTAAAAAGCAATAATAATTCTGGATAGACAAAAAGGCTGTAAGAGAACAAAATTAAGCATCAGTACATAACAGCTAGAAAGTCGGTCTGAATGTTCATTAAGTATTTTAAATAGCTAGAACCACTAGAGGGAGCGTGTACAGGTATTGAAAAAAGGATAAAAATTGCATGATGTTTAATTGGCAACTGTGAATCGTATGACCAGGCACAATTCTCTCTCTGTGAAAAAAAAAAAAATACACACACTTAACAAAAAGAGGCTGTGTAGAATATTTACATATTTAGTTGCCTCGCATGACACAAAAGCAAAGTTCAAACACTAGTTTATGCAGATGCTGTGAATTTTTAAAAGTATAAAATGTCGGAATTTGCAGCAGTTCTATTTAGCCTTGGATCTCAACTTAATGAATTAACAGCCCAAAACTGATGTTACATTTTAGAACAATCAAAAATCAGATATTAAATACATCTCTCTTCTCACTTTAAAATTATAGAATGAACTTTAGTGATCCATCATTTTATAGTGATCATCATTTTGAAGAAAAAGAGACTTAGAGTGCTTCATCAATTATCCAAGGTCACATATCAAGCTAGCAGATAAACCCAAGCTAAAAACTTCGGATCTAAATGGATAGAAAAACATTTTAATAATCTGGAAGGAGAGTCTCTCTGCAGATTCCCTATTTAAGATCCCAAGTAACAAAGTTTTCTTGGAGCTTAGTGCATCCAAAAAATATGCAAAATAAAATAATTGCATTTCTTGCCATGTAAGCTAAAAGATTTGGAATTTTTAAATGATAACATACAGTATTGGCAAAGATACAGGGAAATTATTTTGGTAGAAGCACAAACCGGTACAGTATTTTTGGAATATATTTTAGCAAGAAATATTTTAAAAATTTAAATATACAAAGTCACACATTTGTATTCACTCATGTTCATTGCTACATTATAATAATGAAGTAATAGAAAACGCCTAATTGTCCAACAATCAGGGAATATTTTAAGTAGTATGCATCCAAATGATGGCTTTCTTATACATCCGTGAAAACTCATTATTCTACAAGCTGTTTAATAATATAGGGTAATATTTTTAGTAAAAATATATTACTTGTATAGAAATACAAGTATGTGTGTAGAATGTAAGAAAGAGTTATATTTAGCAATGAAATTTTGAGTAATTTTCTCTAATTCTTAGTGTTCTGGGTGACTGTGAGCAAGCTACTTAAAAATCTTTGATTCTCAGGGAAGGTAACAGGAGTGACTGCCACCTGACTACTTCCTACTAATCTCACTGAAATCTTGAACAATCTTCCCCATCTATGTCTAGAGAACATGGCTAGCACCTTCAGCACTAACGACTGATGGCTGGTCACAGTACGGCAAAGCTGGGGGGTGGGGTTAACACTGCCACTAGGGGATCCAGACAGAATTGTGCTCATCATTAGTCCCTGGCACAAGCTTCAGAACAAGACAACATCCACGCCTTCACCCCGGCATTATGTTCTGTCAGGCCAGTGCCAATCCAAACTAGATTACTTTCTTGATCTGTTTTAAATTTCTAGCTTCTCTCTATCCAGCACTCCCCAACCCCCTTACCTCACTTCATTCTCTCCACAGCATTTATCACTTTTTAAAATACTATATAATTTACTCATTGACTATTTCAGGATCTGTTTTGTTCACTGATAAAACACATATCCTCAATAAGTAGTTTTCGAATAAATAGATGCATAAAGAATGAACTAACAAATGGATATTATAGCTCTTTAAATTTTCCTTTACCAAAGAACCATTCTTAGAGCAAATGATTCATAACTGACAACATATAAACCGATCCAGACCACACATTTTAGTATGTGCAATATTTTATTTAAAAAATTTTATTTAGAAATAATTTCAAGTCACAAGATGTTGCAAAAAGCAATATAGTGAATTTACACGTACCCATAACCCAGTTTCCCTAAATAACATCTTACTTAGTCCCCACAATATTTTACATCGGAACATGCCTATATTTAAAAACCAGGAAGTTAGACACAAAAACATGGATTTATAACTTCTGCTTAAAAACCAGTAGATTTGTGACACTGGGCCCACCTTCCTGCCCGCAACAATCACCGGGGCTGACCATGGTTGACCCTTCAGGCAGGGCACGTGCAGTCCTCTTTGCTGAAAAAATAACTCCACGTAGACTTGGGCAGGGTTCTCAAAGTTACAGAAACTTCAATTCAGTAACACAGCTACTACCTCAAGTATGAGTCAACTCCCAAGGGTACTGGGTGGGCCAGGTCCAGGGTTTACCAACCTCTCCCTTCATCATTCCCCAAATGAGCTCCATACCCAGCCGGTTCTGTCTGTTTTAAACACGTAGTTGTTTATTCCAGTGGCTTTGCTACCTTTTCTTACAACTGGATTGACTACCTCAATCCATCCCCACAGGTTTCCCTAACTTAAGCCTTAGGCATAAAAAGGTTAAGGTCTTGATACCTCCCTCTCAGAAAGCCTCTAAACTCCTTAGGCAAAGTAGTACTCTCCTTCTATATGGTTTATATTTCAGTATTATTAGGAGGAAGAGACTCTCAGAAAAAATTATCTCATAGACTTTCGGTAGAGCAATGTAAACATCTTGATTTACTACTAATAAATAAGAACGATCATTTAAATGATTCATACCTTATAACAAAAATTACTTTATAGTGACTTACTGTCTTCATTTAAAACACAGCAAATGTCAGACATATTAAGTTTTAGCTCCCCAAACACTGCACTGTATATCGATAGAAGATGAGCCTAATTTTATGTACCACGTATTCTAAAGAATGGGTATATGTATATATCCGTTTGGAAGGCTTTTGGCTGCAAGTAATGAATACCCAATGACACTACTTAAACAAATTGAGGTTTATTTTTCCCATGTAACATGAATTCATTAAATAGGTTTTTCTGGGCTTGGTTCAGTGGCTGAGTGACGTCATCAAGGATGCAGACTTTTTGCTAGCCTTAGTATGTTGGCATACTTCTGTTTTCCTTAGAATGTTGGCTTTTCATCCTTAGGCTTCCCCAGAGGCCCCCGAACACCTTACCTTATGTCTTACTGTCAGAACAATGTCATATGGCCACTCTATCTGCAAGCAAAGGGGAATAGAATTGCTATAGTTATCTTAGATCCAGGGCAAGGAAAAATGACCACAACTGTTGTATTGTGCACAACCTATGTAAGTAAGTGTACATGGTCCCACCTAGAACAGCTACTATTCATCCACTGAGGCTGCCCTGAGCAAAATGATGTCTCTCTAGTGAAGGAAAAGGGAAGACTAACTGCTGAGTGAGCAGTTAACAACATCTACCACAGCTTATTTCTAGTAATTCACTTTTTAGGTTCTGTCACAGCTGTTGGATGTGGGTTTTAAATACGTTTGATAACACATTTCTGACTTCTGTCTCTGATGAGTGAAGAAAATCATTAGTTCCTAGGAAAGAGTAAAATTCTTGGTAATTAAGACATTTGCAGTTTAGTTTTGTCTATGAAAACCTTGACATGTTATCCTCAATGTTAAAAAATATATTTCAGCTTTAAAGTGATCAATTCAGGCTAGTCAAGATATTGAAATACTGCTGAGATACATCACATAAGCAAACCACTCAAAATCAAAGAAATGATCTTACTTACCTGAAAAAAAGTTTTATACCTTCCCTCACTTAAAAGGTGTGTGAGCATCTTTCCCTGAAAAGCAGTCTCATTACCCATTTCTCTGTACACTTCTGAAAGTACATAATCTCAGTAGTCACAGTTTAGTTATGATAAAAATTTTTCACAATTTTTCCCAACATTAAACGAACCACCGACTACATTCTGTGACAAATGCAATGTGTGGATTGGTACTCAATGTGGCTTCTTTTATTCATTTCGTGATGCTCTTCCCTGATGAACATAAAGTTTTGTCAGTTATAAACCAGCGAATCTTTTCCATTCCATATGCTCTTAAAGTCATTGTTATTTAAGTTAAAAAAAAAAAAAAAACTTTCTCTGAAGCTTAATGTTTTAGCATAAACAAAACAAGCAGACCTCAAACAACCTCTCCCTTCTTTTATGTCCCTCACATATACTGAAGGAAATTTCACACAATGATAAAGTAAAATATCTGCTAACATGTTCTCAACAGTAATTGTTCTTCCATATTGTATGCTTCCAATATTACACAATATCCAGCCTTGTTATTTGAACAGGAATTCTGTCAATTCTTTTTGCCTTACCTCTAATCATAACAAGTATCTCATTTTCATAGCTATCTTTATGACTTTCTAACAATAGTATAATCTATATTGTTTTTTTCTATAAGGGGTGAAATTTGAATAAAGCCTTCGTATATCTGTCTTCTTCTTAAACCCTAGCAATTTTATCCTGGAAAGCATTACTTTATAGTTGTTCCTGAAAAATCCCATTGGTTTACCAGCAAAATCACTCTGCTTTGCTTGAAAATTGCACAAATGCTTCAAAGGCTTCATGCCATATATAAAAGTTGCATAACTGACAGTGAACCAGAGATTAGGGGCAAACTGACTACCAGTTTAACTAATCCAATATTCAGGTATTTATTTTTTTACTTCTGATTCACCCTTTTGTATTCCAGCTGCCTGTGTAAAATCTTCAGAGTACTAATTCATTTGTCTCAGATCATGAAAATAACATTTTATAGTGACACAGAGTTGGAGCCTTTGTGTGGCTGTGTTTATCACTTTGATCTATTAATTCATTTTTGTGAACTGGAATTTGCAATATGTAATAATAACTTTAAAAGGCAAATTTAACACATGGAAATAACAAACAAATTATGTATAAATATGTCACTCTAGATGAGCTGAGCAAAACAAGCCTTGTCATACAGGCACACTTTTAAAAATACCATACTTAGTAAGGTAGAAAAGACTCCTGTGAAAATAGTAAATCATGTTGAGTTTCAAAATTTGTTATATTTGTATAAACAAAATTGTTCCATCATTCCCCCTGAAGCCTTCACACTATGGACCATTTATTAGGCCACCGAGGTCCCCAGTGGTCTATGGGAACTTGGGGAACATTGAAAAATGCTTGGGGTACAGTTCCTCCAACCACAGAATGAAAAACTTGAATTCCAAATCCAAGGTCATTTCTGACTTGAAAGTTCTTTACCTCTCATTTAATTTCATCTAGCAGAAAACAGTCCTATAGCAAACAGCAAAGAGTGTTATTAGAGTAATGAACCTAATTTTACAGTTTATCTCTGCTAAATTCTTCTATTTTGACTTACTTATTGCCCAAGGACACAATCTCAAGGTCCTACTCATCTTTAATCCTTGAAAGCTCAAAAAGGTATCAAAACTTCTTTTGCAAAATCTGTGGAAGTTTAGACTGTATTAGCTCATCTTGTCTAGAGTTTATCACAAATGTTCTAGACTAGAAAACAAGACCAATGGGTTGAAGTGAAAAAGATATGTGTTTTTCAATTATATGTTTTTTGTTTTCATGGAGAAGTAATAGGGGATTTATGGAGTTAGCAACAGCTAGAGCTCTCCAGGAACGACAAGGAGCTTCTAGAAAAAAAGGAGTCCTTTTAGGAAGTAGACAGTGAAATCATCAAGGGTAATCTGCCTAGGACTCCATAAAAGAGATTCTGTATTGAGGAGGAAGGTGAGGTGATTTTTAAAACCGTTCTCAATTCTAAGATTCTATTATAGGCCAAAAACAAAACAGGTCTTTGTTGTAGCACTGGACTCTAGATAAAGTTTCCAGAATAAAATTATCATAATAGAATTGATTGCAATCAAACCATTAACATTTCTATCTAATGGATAATTTTAAAAGTATTGATCCAAAAATATTAACACTGTATGTATTCAAATAAAATCCTAACCATATATAACATCACAATATTATTCTTAGCCCCAAAGGCTGTGGCAACTGAATGATCTCTTAAAAATAAACAGATCACCTTAATTATTAACCTCTAGCAATAAAAATATGAGAGGAGCAAATTAATCTTTTCTTTCCAACTGTTATTTCTATTTCTCTAAAGAATGGCTGAAATCATCTACGTAATATCAAAATTGGCGAAATCCTAAAAGGAAGTTAGCAAATTTTAAGGTAAATGTAAATTTTTTTCTTTTGGGCCCAGTCATTTTTTGGTTTGTTTTGCTTTAGATATTCTCTTTATATTTCATAGTTTAAGTTGTGGGAGTAAATAATAGTAGAACACAGGGAAAGTGTTTCATGGTATTCTTTCTCCCCAAAGACCTAAGATACTCTAACTCCTAAGTACTGCAACTTCAGCTCTAATAATCCAGTTAAATTTTTTCCCAGCATTTTTGGTTTTAACAAATTTTAGAAACCAAGCAAAGGCAGAAAGAATCAAGTATATGGCGAATAATGAATACAACAGTAGTAACAGTTAACACAAACTTCCTTTCGGTAACATGTTACCAAACAATAAATTACTTGGATAAAGACAAAATATCTGAAGTTTCAGAGTCAGTGCTATAGGTGTGAGATAGCATGGATTTGTTGCTGTATACAAACACTGTTTACTTCTCACATAATTAAGTGGTGTTCAGTAACGTGGGTGAGGAGCACATGGATGGGTTCCCAAAGACCTCTTGCTAGACACGCCGCACAAAATTGATGGACATAATTTCCCTTTCTCGCTCCATAGAGGAAGTATATAATTCCAGTTTCTTGCCATGGATTAAAAAATTCGAACAGAGAAAATAGACATTTTAAAAGAAAAATGTATAGGCATGTACTCTATTGCACGATCATATTGTACTGTTTAAAATCATATTGTATTGCTTAAAATGTGAAACGATGATAATGTTGCTAATCAGTCAACTTCTAGAGTTAGTTTTTCTGCCCCAGATTAGCTTGAGATCCCTTTTTAACTTAAGCGCTATAAGTTTCCTGTGTGGAATTCAGAGAGATTGAATAAAACAGAAAGACACTAAATGAAAACTGGCAGACAATTATTTTAAATAAATAAGTTCATAAGTATCTATGTTCTATGTGGCATAGTAACTAAAAATACAGGAAAGCAGTATATCTTGATAGAAATGTTTTATCTCTGTAGGTAAATTTACTTAAGTCTCTAATTCCTTACATTATCAGACCAACTTAATAGAAGCCAAAACTTATGTTAAAATTAGGTGTATGAGAAGCAAAAAAATATTAATTTGTAATTTAAAGTAACTTGAAGTTTGGTCTCTAATAAGTTAAAATTTTGTCATTTCTAAGTATTATGTAAAGATGGAATAAGTACTACTTAATGGCTGCCAGAGAGGATATACTTTTGTTAAAATGAGATCTAGAAGTAGAGATATAAAAATAAGTATATACCCAAGGCACAAAGTAATTCTGAAGGGCTTGACTAAAAATTAGGCCATAGGCCTAATGGAAATAAATCAATTATCCTTAAAAAAAAGTGGGGGGCTACTGAGTATACTTTATTCTTGTTTTGTTTCCTTTCGATAGGTTTGCAAAGAAATCTGATTCTAGAGGAAGCAAAACCTCCCTGTAGCTTGCCAGAAGTAAATATTTATGCTACTTAAATGCATCAGAAAGTAAAAGCCAGCTAGAATCTATTAGAGATCCCCTGGGATTCCCTGAATATTTGGGGATTATGGCATTCTGGAACAATCACAAACTATAAATTTTGTTGACAAAATTCAAAGTGATGTTTTTCTAGTGTTGTGAACCTCAGTTTTCTCATCTGAAAAAAAAAAGGATATACTAATGTCTCAAAAGATTAAAAGTATTTATGTAAAATGTATAGCATGTAGTGGCCACTGTACTATGTGTGAATGGAAAAAAAGGAGGTAATAGAAAAGCTACGGAGGGAGACAGCAAAATCCTCATCCCCGAACCGTTCTGAAGTCTAGGACGAGTCAATCAAATGGTAAATGGGCTACATGAAATTCTAGTCCTATTTGGTCATGTTAGTGTATCTTAGGGATGACAAATACCCATCAATTTTGAAAAACTTTAAGGAAGGATTTATTAATGGCAGAAACAACTGTTATGGCCAAGGAATGGTAAAGAAAGGTAATACAACTTTAAAAGATCTTACTGGTTCATTTTTAAACTTCTAAGAAAGACCGCAGAGAAGATATACCTTATGAAACTTAACATTTAAACTAAGCAATCCAATAGAATTATTGAATATATTTGACTGAAAGTAAAAAAACATAATTTTGTTACTGAAAGCCATTGCCGAGTATGGTAACAGAGCTGCTGAAGAAATAAGTAACATGGAGAAAAGATCTATTTTATTTGTCCTCCAATATACAATATTCTCCTTGCTGTCATGATCTCTTATTCCTCGGCCGGATCCTGTGGTTCTCCCCTGGGACTCTCTAGCTCTCAGCTTCTGATCTTTGGGAGAGTGACTCCCCACACTTCTGTGTTACATTGTTGCAAGAACTCCAATGTCATAGCAAGGCTCCAATGCCAGCGTTAAGTATGTATGACATGATTCAGTAGGCAGATCTTAACTGTTTTATCAAAAATCTCTTCGCTCTGCATTTGGCTTTGATGGCAAATACTGACAACACCACGTGGTATTCAGATTTGCCCCATTCCACCACCATCAGCCACA
>NW_006436298.1:44520466-44536267 GCF_000325575.1 Pteropus alecto
ATGGAATTTTACAATTTATAGTCTTCCATAAGATTGTTCCATCATACTGTCAAAAATGCTTAGATTTGTCTGAACTCACATGTAAAGATTCTCATGAGTTTGTTTCCAGGAAGCTCTTCAACCTTCATGCAAATAAGGTTCCAATGTAGCCATCCCAGCATTGACAAGCATGTCTGAGCATGCTGGATTCAAGCATTTCCTGCACTGCAAAGGCACCGTAAGACTCTGGTAATGCTCAGAAAAGTAGAAAACAAAAAAGCAAAAGAAAAATTCATGTAAACTGGGATAATCCATTGGGGGGAAGGAGGTGAGAGACAGATAATCCAAGTCCTGTCTAACGAAAGTGTATATTTCAATTCTGTCGTGATCTGGAGGTTGGATCTTAAAGTCACATTTCCAGACCTCTAAAAGCATAGACCCAGCATGGTGCTGCAGCCAAAAGTGAAATAAGATGTCAGGCCTTGTCAGGAAAGGATATTGGCTGCAAAACAGTATCTCATCCCAATATCTGGAATCCTGCATAGAGTTCTGGTTGCTAAACTATAATACAGAGTCAAGAAAAATAAAGATCTAGAGAAAGGTGAATAAAAAATTTGTGATACACGGTATAGGTTTTGCTTAAAACAGAATACCAGAATGCTGTAAAAGTTCAACTTGATTACCTTTGAGGGAAAGAAGAATCTATTCGACACCTGTGATAACCTCCCAAGACTTATTACCATTTTCTTCCTTTAAAAAAATTTTTATTTTGAAATAACTTCAGACTTAGAAAATAGTTACAAAAACAGTGCAAATACCTTCACCCAACTTCCCCAAATGTTATCATCTTGCATAACCATAGTTCATTATCAAAACCAGGAAATTAACATTGATGTTATACTATTAGCTAATATAGTCCTTTTTCAAATGTCACCAATAAGCTCACTAATTACTTTTTCTAGATCAAATCCAGTATCTCACATTGCATTTAGTAGTCATATCTCTTTTTTCACCTCTAATCTGGACAGTTCTGTAGCCTTTCCTTGTCTTCCTTGACCTTGACGTTTTCGAGGAGTATTGGTTAATTATTTGTACAATGCCTCTTAATTTTGTTTTGTCTGATGTTTTCTCATGATGAAATTTAGTTTATGATTTTTTGCCAAGAATACCTCAGAAGTTCTGTTGTGACCTCAGTGCACCTTGTGTAGAGGAATATGATGTAATGTGGCTCATTACTGATGGTTTTCACTTTCTCTTTGTTAAGGTCAGATCTACCAAATTTTCTCACTGTAGCTAATAAGTATTTCATAGAGAGATACGTTTAAACTCTGCAAATATCCTGATTCTTATCAAAATTACACCCACTAATTTTAGTATCCACTAATGATTCTTGCCCATAGTAACTATTACTGAGGTGTTTGTCAAATGGTGATTCTCCATATCCCTCATTGCTTCCACATTTATTAATTAGAATTATACTACAAGGAAGAACTGTCTACTCTCTCCTATTTGTTTACCTGATTATTTATTTATATCATCCCAGACTCAGACTTACAAATATTCATTGTATCTTAGGGTTATAATAATTATTATTATTGCTCAACTATACGAGATTTGGCCATTAGGTACTCCTTCCAGTTGGTTCCTCTGTCCTTTTGATATGACTCCACATCACTTTTTGACCACTTTCTTACTTTCTGACACCACAAAATATTTCAAGTTAATTTTGCACTTTCCTTGCTCCAGCTCTGGAATCAGCCACTTCTCCAAATAACCATTCTCTTCGCTGAAAGGGAAAGATTGAAACAGACTACTTCTAACTCTAGAGTCAATCCTGGGCTTTTTCTTTTATTTAAGTCTCTTTGTGCTTGTAATACTTAGAGATTGTGATGACTAATTTTATGTGTCAACTCAGCTGGGCTAAGGGATGAGCAGAGAGCTGAAAAGACATTCTTTCTGGGTGTGTCATTGAGGGTGTTTCTGGAAGAAATTGACATTTGAATCAGCAGATGAGTAAAGAAGATCACTCTCATCAATGTGGGTGGACATTGTCCCACCTGTTTGAGGCAAGAATAGAACAAAAAGGCAGAGGAAGGATGAATTTGTTCTCTTGCCTGGAACAAGAACATCCATTTTATCCTGCCCTTGGACATCAGCACTCTTAATTCTCAGGCCTTCAGACTTTGACAGAATTATATCACCACTTGCCTGATTCTCCAATTCTCAGATGACAGATTGTAGGACTTCTCCATCTCCACAGCTGTGTGAGCCAATTCTTTATTTTATATATTATATATTATAATGTGTTATATATGTTATAAAAATATATAATATATATTTACATTTACATATAATTTATATTATATGTGTTATATGTGTGCATGCGTGTGTGTGTGTGTGTATATGTAAGTATATATCATATTGATTCTATTTCTCTGGAAAACCCTGACTAATACAGAAACATTTGCCAGAAAGTAATTTATTTAAAAAAAATTTTTTTTTAAGCCTTACAGGACCATTTTAAACTTTGGCTGACGCAAACTTGGTTGTAATTTCCCCAGCTCAGTTCTGGCCTTCTTGTTATTATATTTCCCCGTACATCAAGAAACAAAGTTCCCTTGGAAACTGGAGAATTCCATCTACTATTTCAACAGAATATTGAATTATGTGTTTCTTGGTAGAAAGTAACAAAAGCCCTCTTTCTAAGGGATTATTTTGAGCATTCAGGCAATTTTAAAGGGCTAGCTACATCTCTAGTCTGAGTATTTGGGGAGATAAAATATTTGAGACCTACCGAAGAAAACTGAGGAACCAACTTAACTCGTTGTAGAGTTACAGATATCAGACTTTTGAAAGAACGATGTTTGAGATTAATGTGTGAAAAATTTCTAACTCTTTCTAACATTTATTCTCCTTTCTTAATTGGTGGAGCTCCAAAATTTTAGCTGGGCACATAGCCACCCAGAGTAAAGCTATACTTTCCAAGCTCCTTTAAATCTAGGTGTGACAGTGTCACCAAATTGTGGCCAATGGGTTATGATTGAAAGTAACATTTACAGCTCCCCAGTTATATTGAAAAAGAAATAGTCATGTTTTCCACTTCCCCTTTTGCTTCTTCCTGATGGCTGGGACATGGACATTCTGTTAAGAGCTAGAGAAGCCATCTTAGGCAAAAACATGGAAGTCATATGTTAAAGAAGTCACACATTAAAGGCAACAAGATAAAAGGGACCTAGACCTTTTTCATTATTTCTGGGGGTTTTATATATAGCTGTGTTTGATTTGTAATATTTTGCTGAGAATTTTGTTTGTTGTGGTGAGGACTTTGTATCTGTATTCGTGGTGGGTATTATTTGTTTTTGTACCGTCTTTTTCTTTGGTATCAGGATGTTACTCTCCTTTCAAGATGAATTGAAAGGTGTTCCTTTGTATTTCTGGTAGAAAATGTGTAGAATTGTGCTATTTCTTCTAGCATCTTTTTTATTGCTATTCCTTCACTTATAATGTTTCAAGTTTCCCTCTGGAATCATTTCCCTTTTTTCTGTAGAATTTCCTTTGGCAATTCTTTTAGTTCATGTATGCTGTCTGCAGATTCTCTTAGTTTTCTTTAATTTCTGAAGGAGATAGTCTCTCAGTAAAGAATTCTCGTTGACAGTCTTCTCCTTCTTCAAATAACACTTTAAAAATACTCCACTGTTTTCTCAATTCCACAGTTTCTAGTGAGAAATCCACAGTAACTTGTGTCATTGTTCGCTCTAGCAGGAGTTGGCAAACTATGGTCTGTGGACTGTCTGTTTATTTTCTAATTAAATTTTAACACCACCACACCCATTTGTCTACATATTGTCTATGGTTGCTTTTACACTACAATAGCAATGTTGAGTAGTTGTGACAGACACCATATAGCCTGCAAACCTAAAATATTTACTCTTTAGCCCTTTAAGAAAAAAATTGTTGACCCTTGCCCTACAGGGAATGTGTTCTTTTACTCTGGCTTCTTTTAAGAGTTTTTGTTTTTAATTGTCATCAATTTGATTACAGCGTGTCCATTATAATGGATTTCTTTGGCTTTAACTTGTTTGAGGTTTGTTCACTTTCTTGAATTTGTAGGTGCATGTATCTCACCAAACTTGGTAATTTTTCACCCATTATGTTTTTATGTATTGTTTTCATACCACGCACTCTCTCTTTTCTCCTCTGGGATTCTGGTGGTATGATGAATGTTAGACCTTTTTGTTTTTGTCAGCCAAGTCTCTGAGGCTTTCTTCCTTTTTAAAAAAAAGCATTTTTTCTGTCATTCAGATTGCATAAATCTGTTTGCTCTATCTTAAAGTTTACTGAGACTTTCCTCTGTCATCTCCGTTCTACTGTTGAGTCCATCTAGTGAATTTCCCCCCTCAGTTATTATATAGTTCAGTTATAACATTTTCATTTGGTTTTTCTTTACATATTTTTTCTCTGCTGACACTTAATATTTTAACTTTTGTTTCTAGAGTGTTCGTGATTGCTCACTTGAGCATTTTTATAACAGCTGCTTTAAAGTCTGTCAGATTACTCCAACATCTGTGTCATCTTGTCATTGGCATCTGATATTGTATTTTCCCTTATGAGTTAAGATTTTCACAGTTCTTTGCTTTAATTTTATGTTGTTTTGTGGGCATTTCAAACAAGATGTTTTAAGACCTTGGGTCGTCTTTAAATTTTATGAAGAATATTGATATTTTTGTTTTAGCAGGCACTTGACTTGGTTAGGTTTAGTCTACACGTTTCTATCCACTGGCTGTGGTTCTAATGTCAATTCCGTTTTCAAATTTTTCTCAGTGTAATTCAGGCCTGCGCAACATGTGTGCCTCCCACCAATCAGTCTGGAGCCTAGATGGAGGACTCCATTAGTTTAGTTTACGATGGTACGTTAATTAAGATCAGATTCCTGAATGTGCAGGTTGGAGAAGATCCCAGTATTTCATAAATAGCTATATGAGGTTTCTTTCCTCAGCTGACACCCTGGTACTTTCTGCCTATTCTTAGCTCTTCTTTTCTGGCCAGAAACTTCATTCTGCCATTGCTCTACAATGGCAGAAGGATAGAGAGAGAAAAAAATATATATCAATGGGGCCCCTCTTGGAGAAGCCAAATGAACAGAGAGGAAATTACTTTTCTTCGCATTTTTGACTCCTGTAGTTTCCCAGACCAGCTGCTTTTGCTGCCTCTGCGGCTAGTGCCACAGCCTCCAGCACAGCATTGCCAGCTGACTGGGGTGGGAGAAAATAAAGAAAAAGAAAACAATGAAAAAGACCTAGGAAATTTCTTCTCCTCTCTCTGGGAGCTAGTTCTTTCTTTTTCCTTTGAGCAAGAACTAGAGGGTTTTGAGGATTTCTCTGTGTGTAAACCACAGTGCTCGGTCTGAGGGTTCATATTGTTTTGAGTACAAGCCAGGTGATACTAGAGGGGAAAAACTGGTAAACTCACCTCCCGTTCAGTGGTACTCTGAATTTTTTATTCTTTCCAATCCATCTGCTGATATTTACTTTTCACAGACCTCGAATAATTCCAGCATACATTCTAGGCAGGTTTAAAGTTGTATTCAATGGGAGAGGAAGGCATTGTTTGTTTGCTTCCTTGCTTTGTTTGTTTGTTTGTTTGTTTTTACAAATGAGGCAATTTATTAACCCAGCATCATTTGTTCTAATGCTTCTTCTTGGCAGCTGCCACCTGTCTGGAGATTCTGTCCAGATCTCTCGGTCCCTGAGGTGTCAGTTTACAGCTCCCATCCTGGTTCTTTTCCACCATTTTCACCATTTTTCAGTCCAAGACTTGGAAGACCCGGTGGGCCACGCTCTCAGTGCCTCTGCTGAAGTGGCTGAGCATGACAGCGTTTCTCTGACATCCCCCATAGATCTTCCTCGTGAAGCCAGCCCCAGTGCTGCCCCAGAGGTACAGGTGTGGTGCTGTAGACGCAGCTCATGTGTAGAACTGGTTCGCATTGCAGGGGGCAAGCTCTTATGCTTGGCCAGCTTGACAGCGTCCACCCATTCAAGGACTTTCCACTTCCCAAACGTTTTGAGGAAGGCTGCCTGAGCTCTGATGAACTCCTGCTGGTTCATGTCTTTTATAGTAGAGGCCTCCATGCTGCCAGCCAGGCATGGGCTCACTCTATCTTACCAGGATCAGAACCTGAGCCTTGACATCATGGAGCTACCATATTAAGTATGGTCAACTTAAATCAGCTGCAACATGAGAAAGAAATAAGCTGCTGTCTTTCTTAAGCCACTGTTATTTAGGGATCTTTGCTATACCAGTTGAACTTATATCTAACTCATATAGACTTACTATCTGGAAGTAGGAATACTGTAACAAAAGACGTATGGGATCTTAGCTTATCATTTTGGCAGAGAGCAGCAATTACCCAGATAATCCAGGGTGAAAAGCTGGTGATTCTTGTTATGCCAGGATAAGAATTTGGTTAAACCGTTAACCTGCCATACATTGGGAGATAAGCCACAAACTGTCAGAGCCTATAAATATAAGGGAACTTATCTGGAAAAACTCAGGATCTTTGTGCATATTGGCTGCTTCTTGCCACTTTAAACAAAGTCTTACAAAAAGTAATTAAGTAAAAAATAGTTTTCTTTAAAAGAGAAAGAATTAGTTTTGTTAAAAGAGACTCTGTCTCATCTGAAATCTAAACTGAGTAAGAGGACAGTAATGTGGACCCTCGAAGCATTGGAAAAGCCAGCTCTTCTGTATCAAACCCTGAAGCAGCAGTAGATGGTAGCTCTAAAGAGCACCTAGAAGAAACAACTGTTAAGCATTTCTGATAAACAAATTCCTGGCAGACAATGGGAGCCAACTCAGTCCAAATTTCATATAATGGCTGTGGACCACCTAATAAGTCCTCAAGATGGCCAGTAGAAAATTGAGAGGGCAAAAGGACAGAGCACAGAGTCCAGTAAATAAAATTCAGATACTTCAGTCTCAAAAAATATGTCAAGGTGAGATCTGTGTTTGTAATTACTTGTACCTAAAACTTATATGAAGTCAGTAAACTAGAAAACTAATGTGTAGGGGAATTTCATTTCCAAGGAAACCATAAGCCTGGTGTTGTTGTTGTTGTTGTTGTTGTTGTTGTTTGGTTTCTGTTCCCTGTATTGGTTAGGGTTCATTAGAAAATATTCAAATTGTGTAAATTAAGGGGAATTTAATAAGGAAAATATTTAAAAGTTATGTAAAGAAGTAAAGGAGAGTAGGTCATCTATTTGGCTAGAAACGGGGGTGTCGTTACCTCACTTAAACCTCAGATGTGGAGATAAAGCAGCTACTGAAACTAGGACACAAGAAGAGCTGCCTGATAGAAGCTTTGGCCTTTGCTCGAGGGAAACCACCAGCCTATGGCAAGCCTGCAAGGAGAGAGGCAGGGGAAGAAATACTCCAACCTCTCTCTCTCTTCTCTCCCTCTTATGTTCCTCTGGGATTCCCTACGCTGGCTGAAACTAATTAGAAACAAAGCAGAGGAAGTTCTATTAATGAAATCCACACAGATCACTCTTGCAGGAAATAGATCATGATGCAGAAAGAAAAGTGTCAGTGACCTAGAGGAACAACTGAAGACTATATCCTACATGTCCCTAAACCTACTTCCACAGAAAATGGGCTTCAAAAGCTATGCCGGCTTCATGAAAGGTTTATTCTCTAATCCTGACTCCAGACGAGGCCACAGAGGACAGTGGACAGAGCATTCCTCCCAGAAAATCGAACAAGGAGCTGCCACGTGGCCTCAGTGAGGATGCAATGGAATTGCATCCATTCCCAGGGAGGGAGTCCTCACAGTTCCTGCTCGTCTGGACTGGTAACAGCCTTCTTTCCTTTCTAAACGGGAGCTCTAATGGTGGTTATTATGTTGTAGCGAAGAGATTATTGGTCTTTTTTAGTTTATAAGTTGCTGGGCCACAAGGAACCACATCCAGGCATAATGAGAAGATTACACATCGTCCAGGAATCCTGCACTTTGTTTAAGATACAGTGATTAGATGGGACTTTTGAGTTATCTCCCATTTGGAAAAGAAAGAAATATGCTTTATTTGGGAGAAAAAGCATTTGCACAGATACTTGGGTGGTTAGAGGGGAGGACTGTGGCAGAGATTATTAACCATCCTCTAATATCTGCTCTCCACATCTTCCCTCAGCAATAAAATCTCCAACTTACAGCTCAGAACATGGCCATCCGTCTCCTCTGCACTTGGCTTTGGCCGTTTGACTAAGTTCTGGCCAATAACATATAAGCAAAAGTGAAGCTGAAATTCATTATTGTTCCCTTAAAGTAAAGGAAATGATCTCTGCTTCCCTCTTTTGTTCCTCCCGCCGGCTACAATGCGGAAATAATGGCAAGAACTAGAGTAACCATTTTGGGCTATGGGTAGAAGCCACATGTTGAAAATGGCAGAGCAAAATGTTGCACGGAATAAAGCTTCTCAATACTAGTGAAACCACCATATCATCCCTGGACTGTGTATTCTTGGATAGTATGCGAGAATTAAAAAAAAATAGTATCTTAGTATTTGTTATTTTGAGTATATGTTACAGAAGCCAAATTTTCATATTAAATCCCTAAACAGGAACACACTTAACCGAGAGAAGAATAGGAAATGCAGTCACCCTGAAGAGAACCAAGAGAAAAAAACCTACTCATAGGGTCAGAGATCACCTTCTCTCATACCCACACCCAGGTCAATCTCTGAGTTCATAACCTTTTGGAAAAAATATAAAATATGTATCAATAGCAGAAAGCTATGCATTTTCTCACTGGAACTGAATGTGAAAAGTACCTATCTGACACTAAGTCATATACTTAGCATTTTTTTCTTCTGTCCCCAAGCTGACCCTATGTAAAAAGCACTCAATCTGGCCTTAAAATCAAGAATTACTTGGGCAGTGGGATGACAAGACGGCAAAGTAGGAGACCCCAGGCTCCATCTCCTCTCAAAGAACAATTAGACAGCTATCCACAAACAAAAACTGCTCTGGGAGAGCTCAAGAGTCCACTTCAGAAACTCCAGCAACACAATGAACCAAAAAAATCTGAGAATAATCTCACAAAAATGGAAGGAAGAACTTCATTTTGCCTGCGTCAACCCACCCCCCAGGCCAGCACTTATCAGTGCCAAGAGGGATTCTCAGTTAGAAAAAATTCCCCTCACCAGGAAAGGAAGAGCGAGATGAGTAACCAGCTTCCTCAGCCTTTCGTGACACTGTACAAAGGACCTGATTCAGTTTCACTGCATTCAGAGACCCACAAAGCTAAGATATACAGAGAAAGCTCAGAACAAGGAGGAAGAACAGGATATACCTATATCAGCACACAGTGGAAGCCACCACAGTTCCCACTGACATGCTCTATAGATGACCCCAGTAGCTTTCACCACTGAAGAAGCCAACAGCCAGCACAACTACATTCGGCCCCTTGGAGATTTCACTGGTTTTTGCATCATGGGAATTCGTGCTCATTTTATGAGGCCAGCATTACCTGATACCAAAGTCAGATAAGGGTACTAACAAGAAAAGAAACTGCCATTTAAAATTCCTGATGCATATAGATGCAGAAATTCTCAACAAAATACTAGCAAAACAAATTCAATAGCATGTTAAAAGGACAATACACCATGGTCAACTGGGATTTACAGCCTGCTATTGTAACTCTATGTGCCAAACTTTTATACTACTGGCAGCACAGTAGATTTGTTTATACCAGCATCACCACAAAACCATGAATAATACATTGTGCTACAACATTACAATGACTGTGATGTCACTAGGTAATAGGAATTTTTCCGCTCCGTTATAATCTTAGGTGACCAATGTAATATATGCGGTCCATCTTTGACCAAAATGTCATTATGCAGCACATGACTACATATAGACAATCATAAAGACTCTATCAAAAAATGTAGAAGTAATAAACAAATTTAGAAAAGTTTTAGGATACAAAGTCAACATATAAAAATCAGTTGTGTTTCTAAACACTAATAATGAACTATCTGAAAAATAAATAAAGAAAACAATATCATTTAAATAGTATCACCATAAAATGCTTAGGAATAAATTTAACAGGAGGTTAAAGAGCTATACACTGAAAACTATAAGATTTTAATGAAAGAAATGGAAGAAGACACAAAAGTAAAGACATCTCATGTTCATGGACTAGAAGAAGTATTATTGTTAAAATGCCCATACTACCCAAAGCCATGTATAGATTCAATACAATCCCTATCAAAATTTCAATGGTATCTCTCATAGAAATAGAAAAAACAATGTATAAACATAATAGAATAATAAATGATAGATAATAAATAATAATTAGAATAATAATAGAAAAATTAATTTAGAACCACAAAAGACACTAAATAGCCAAAAACAGTCTTGAGAAAAAACAAAGCCAAAAGCATCACACTTCCTGATTTCAAACTGTATCACAAAATTTTACTAATCAAAACAATATGGTACCGACATAAAAACAGATACATAGACCAATGGAACAGAAGCAAAAGCCCAGGAATAAATCAACACATTATGTTCAACTAATATTTGACAAGGGAGACAAGAAGAGTCAATGGGGAAAGGATATTCTCTTCAATTAATAGTGCTGGGAAAACTGTGCACATGCTAAAGAATGAAATTGAACCCAAATCCTACAGCACTCACAAAAGTCAATTCAAAATGGATTAAAATATAAGTATATAAATATAAGACCTAAAACTGTTAACTCCTGGAAGAAAGCATAGGAAAGAAGCTTCTTAACATCAATCTTAGCAGTGATTTTTTTGGATGTGACATCAAAAGCAAAAGCAACAGAAGCAAAAATCAACAAGTGGGACTACATTAAACTAAAAAGATGGCAGCAAAAGGAGCATTCAACAGAATGAAAAGGCAACCTATGGAGTGGGAGAAAATATCTGCAAACCACCTGTCTGATAAGGAATTAATATTAAAAGTTTATTTTAAAAAAACCTCATACAACTCAATAGCCGAAAGATACCTAATTAAAAAATGATCAGAAGACACAGACATTTCTCCAAAGGAGACATGCAAATAGCCAGCAAGTACATGAAAAACTGCTCAACATTGCTAATCATCAGGGAAATGCAAATTAAAACCTCAATGAGATGTTACCTCATACCCGTTAGAATGGCTATTATCAAAAAGATAAGAGAGAACAAGTGTTGGAGAGGATATAAAGAAAAGAGAACCTTGGTACACTATTGATGGGAATGTAAATTGGTACAGACAGCTATAGAAAACAATATAGAGTTTCTTGAAAAAATTAAAAATAAAACTATCATATAATTTAGCAATCCCATTTCTGGGTATACATCTAAAGGAAATGAAAGCACTATCCTGGAGATTTGCACTCTCATGTTCATTTCAGCATTTTTCACCATAGCCAAAACATAGAAACAACCTAGGTGTCCGTCAATGGCCAGATAAAAATGATGCAGTATTATATACAATGTAATATTATTCAGCCATAAACAAAGAAGGACATCCTGCCATTTGCAACGACCTTAGCATTATGTTAAGTCAGAGAAAAACAAATACTGTATGAGCTCACTTATATATGGAATTTAAAATCATTAAACTCATAGAAACAAAATAGAATAGAGACTGCAGGGGCTAAGAGGTAGGGGGAATAGGGAGATGTTTGTCAAAAAGTACAACATGGTCTATGGCCATGCCACCCTAAACAAGCCTGATCTCATCTGATCTTGGAAGCTAAGCAGGGTCAGACCTGGTTAGTACTTGGACAAGAGACCACCTAGGAAGACCAAGTACTGTAGGTGTAACGAGAGACCACCTAGGAAGACCAAGTACTGTAGGTGTGAAAAATAAAAAAAGGGATTGCAAGCTGACAAGATCCTTGCAGTCTGTGAGGTCAACCAAGGGTTGCCTTGCCTAAAAAAAAAAAAGTACAACATCCTGTTATAAGATGAATACATTCAGAGGATCTCATGTACAGCATGGTGACTATAGCTAATAATATGTATAGTGTATTTTAAGGTTGCTGTGACAGTAGTGCTTCAATGTTCTCACTGTTTAACAACAACGACTAAATGGTAATTCTGTGAGGTGAAGGATGTGTTAACTAATTTTATTGCGGTAAACATTTTGCAATATATACCAGTACCAAATCAATCCACTGTATACCTTAAACTTATATATGTCATATGTCAATAAAGCTGGAGTAAATAAAGAATGACTTGGGAAACAATAAATTCTCCCTTTGAGGAGGCAGAAAGTAAAAAAAAAAAAATTATGGTTTAAGAAGAGCATAAAGATAGAAAAAAATTTACATGGAAACGAGGAAGACTACTTGATAAGATTAGAGAAAACAGTGTGAAACCTTGCTTCAAGAAAAGGATCTGTAAAATGTGAATAGGAAAAGAAGGAAGGGAGTAAAAGGGAAGCAAGACTATTACTGAGAGAGAGTTGTTGGTGAGAGCTGATTAAGAGAGCTCAGCCAAACATATAATTGAAACCAGAAGTGGTTGGGACGAAAGTAGAAGTTTAAAAAGTGAGATCATAAAACCAGTTCCGGATAGGGACAGTGTTTATACACAGAGATGGAATAGGTCCTGAGAGACTCCAGAGATCTCTTACTTGTTTTCTGAGCAAGACAACTATAACACCGTCCGGGCGATCACATTCCCATTTGATAGTCCTTTTGGATGGGAAATTCCTGTTTACTTTATATATGTTGAAGCTTTCTATTGAAATGCAACAATAGAAATGAAATTAAAGTTAGGGACAGGTATTAAAAGTCTTGCAATAGAAACCTTAAGTTCTACTAGACCAGGGAATTTCTTTAAATAATGTGATTTGTATTTATTTTAAATACTCATGAAGTAAGATGGTCCCCTCATGGACTCAGAGCCTGTCAACTGTTCACAAACTGAACTAAAACTAGATATTCACTGTATTGGTAAATATTCCTTTCTTCTTATTCCCTTGATAAATCTTTACCCACTCAACAGAGTCTATTACTCATTTTAAAGAATACTCTTATTTCTGATTTCCTAATTATTATTTAAAGATGAACAGGGGCAATAAATAAAAAGAATGGTTAGAAAATAAAATTTTAACCAGATTTTAAGAATATAAAATGAAACAATCTATGCAAATATTATATACTGATTTTTAAAAATATCTTCTTCCGAATGTACCTTTCTCATTTATAAGTTTCAGGGTAATTTTCTCTATTTATAGTAACTTAGAAATTAATACTGTGAATTTAAGTAATGCAATATGAAATTTAAAAATAATCATCATAATTAGGTCAGAGATCTGGTCTTGTTATTTGTAACTAAGAAATTAATTCTTTATAACATCACTTCCTATCTATATGACCTGTACAAGCCACTTAACCTCTCTGTCTTATCACCTTTAAAATGAGAATAAAAATATCTTTTTTATCTATACATAGGATTTTGGGAAGCACAACAATATTTGTGAAACTGTATCATAAACTGTTAAGTGTGGGTGAACTCCAGGCTTTCAGTTTAAGTAAAGCTACTTCTAGAGTTCAGATCTCCAAATCTTCTTCTTGCTCAGTCTTATTCTCATAATGCCAGGCTCCTTTCTTGCCTTCCGTGAAAGAAACAAAACTCAACTGAGTAAATGTGAAGATCTAATTGGCACTACTATGTAATTCATGAATTGGGCAGTAGTCCACCTATCAGGGATGCTCCCAGGGGTTGTACCAAATGTCTACAGCCATGCCACCCTAAACAAGCCTGATCCCTTCTGATCTTGGAAACGAAGCAGGGTCGGGCCCAGTTAGTTCTTGGATGGGAGACCACCTAGGAAGACCAGGTGCTATAGGCGTAAAAAAATAAAATAAAAAATAAGGGATTGTAAATTGACAAAATAGGAATGAAGGTGGGGCAAGGGATCTTTTAATAAAAGAAACCAAGGGTTATTTTTAGACCAGGACATCTTTTTGGGGTTTTATCATGTAGATTGCCTCTTCTTCCTATGGAGGGAAGGGAGATGGAGAGGACCCATGTGACAGATGACCTCATTGGTGTTGACCAGAAAATTCCAGACAGTTTGATTAAGGTTATGTTTCTGGGGGAGGTTGAAACAGCAATTAGGTCAGCTATTAAATCTGGGTTTGGCATTATGGGCTTTAGCACAAGTGATTACATTTGGGGCCTGTGGTTTTGTCTTTAACACTTCTGAGTTCTTACATTCTCCTTACCCCCACTCTGTCTGTGAAAATGGGGATTATATTATCTACCTTTTGGAACTGGTATAAAGACAATCTGGAAAGCTGTTGAAGCATATGGTAGACTCAGGAAACGGGAACAGAGATGGACAAGGACATCAGAGACCATCTACGTCACTTATCTCTTTTGTGCGGGAGGAAGAAACTTCCAGAGAAGTAAGGAAATTGCCCAGAGTTACTATTAGCAAAACAAAAACTGTTGGCTGTAATAAAGAATAAAAAGCATTTATTTGAGCAAAGGCGGGATTGCAATCTGCAGCACAGATTCAGAGAGCAACTTAAATTGTTTTCCTAAGGGAACAAAGAAAGGCAGGGTTTATAAAGGGCAAAGCCATAAGAGTTGTTCTCATTTAGGTCCTCCATGTAAATGAAGGGTATTGGCTAGGTCAGTTGGGACTGGTCAGGCCTATTATGTAAATAGAGGATGTTGGTTATTGAAATAGATTGATTCCTTTCGAGGAGAAGAATGCAAATGGTCTGGTCACCATAATAAAGAGGAAATAAAGTTCACATAGTCCATGGGCAATCACAGATCCAGGATGTTTGTTGTTTGGCTTTGAGCCAAGTATAACAACAGGTCAGCAACTTAACCATAGTTCTAAAGACTGAGACATGCGACATGTATAGGCCCCACTTCCTCAGTGGACCTCCCAACTCTCTTTTCAGTGACTTCTAACAATGTGCATTCCATTTTATTTTCCCCATTATCATTATACACTGAACATCGGATTTAGATTCGATCTCAGGTTTCTGGACTCTCAGAGCGCTTTCCACAGCAGCAAGTCCCTGCAGACTGTGGCAAGTAAAGGACAAGGGGGCAATCAGCCAGGCAAATTTCCTAAGAGAGTCTTCCAGTGAAATTAGTATCAGAATGAATCAGGGAAGGGGAAAGACATGAAATAATCCTTTCGAAAGTGTTCAGTGAACTATTACAGCCCCCCTCCTACACAAATGTTCTAATTAAGCATTTCATTTTTTGGTAAAATATATTTTAAGACATACACATAGTGGAATATTATCCAGCCATTAAAAAGAGGTTAAGCAACAAGCACTAGCATAGAAACATGGGCCTGATATATTTAGGGAAGAAAGTAAACAGCTGCATGGTAATTACATTTTGGTCTCATTTTTATTTTATGTGCATATAAACATGGTAATAAGTCTGGAAGGACATCTCCCAGACCATTAGCAGTGGTTATCTTTCTACTCCCATTATAAAGACCTTTTCTTTTTTATTTTATGTCTATGTTGTTTAAATTCTCAGGCGTATCTATGACTTTTATTATTAGGGGGAAATAAAACTTTTTTAAAAAAATAAAAATACTATTTAAACAATTAGTGATTAATAGCATAAAAATGCAATTCTGTATGTATATAGGAAGCCAGAGTGGAAATGGAAAAAAAAAAATGTACAATGAAAGATGAAGAGCTTTGACAAGAATAATGAAAATGTTCTGCCCCTTTCTTTCTTAAAGATAATTGCTATCTAATAACATTTCTTTTATATGAGCAGAAAAAATTAAACAGACTAGGGCGCTTTTTATACT
>NW_006436298.1:44536322-44576476 GCF_000325575.1 Pteropus alecto
TACTCGAGAAGATATAAAAACTCCCTGACCCCAGATCTAAAGAGAAAATAAATCCAAATTTTGCTCCACAGCACATGCATAATAAGCACAGTGCAGTGTTTTCATCTACTGTTACTCTATGTCTTTATGCTGAGGATCTGTAGGGGTTCAGAACAGGCCTCTCTAAAACATCACTTCGGCATGTGAATTATTTTGAGCTGAAGGCAATCAAATCCCTGCAGGCTCATGAGAAACTTTTATTTCTCAAAGACTTTAAATGAGGGACTCTGCCCATAAGAAGAGTTATTACCATAAAATAACTTTTTAAACCTAGTTCCTAATTACTAAACATCTTCTCTTCTTCTTGTCCTGTAATGTCCTTCTTCCCCTCTGAAACCCCAAGACACCTTACCTCATCCTTAGCTCAGAATGTCCTGTATACTTTATTGTCCCTTTATGTCTTTGAACATCTCCTGTATGTAGGGTCTCTGACTCCCTCATATACGTGGAGTTCCTATGCATATGTATGTAATTAAATTTGGTTATTTTGTCTTGTTAATCTGTTTCCTGTTAGTTTAATTATCAGACCAGCAGAAAGAACCCAAGAGAGTAGCAGAAAGTTTCTTCCTCCCGCACAGATCTCTAGCTCGTCTGGAAATCCCCTGACATGATCAACTAGAGTGTGCCTGTGTACATTTTTCTGGGGAGAAAGATTGTAACCTTCATCAGATTTGCAAAGTAATCTTCATGCAAATCCACACCTACAAATATTAAGAACACACAGCATCCATGTATTCATATATATCCCAATAGTCAAAAAACATTTAAGACTTTTTTCCCTCTATCTATTGTTATGCATGTAATAGGAATGTAATTAGCTACCTTACAGGCATCATTTTATAGCAATACTACACGTAAAGATTACCTCTATTTTACCAATGAGGAAAATGGAGAATTAAAGGTGGTCACGAATTCTTTGACACTCCTCCCACTGAGAGCTGGGGGTCAATGCCCATGCCCCATGAATCTAAATAGGCACTGTAACTACTTTGACCAATTGTATATGATAGAAGTGACACTATCAATTTCCAGGCCCAAGTCTTAAGAAAGAGCAGTTCCCATTTCCTGTCTTTTGGAATAATCTCTCTTATAAACCAGCCATCACATTGTGGAGAAGGCAGCACAGACCCATGGGGATGCCCACATAGAAAGGAACTGAGCAGCTAGCTTGACGTCAACACCAACCTGTCAGCTACATGAGTGAGCTGCCATGGGAGTGGATCTTTCAGACCCAGGCCAACTGCCCCAGCTAATGCTGTGTGGAGCTGAGATTAGCCATCATCTCCATTGAGCCTATAGTAGGCAGAATAATGGAAACATGTCCCCATCCTAATCCCCCAAACCTGTGAATACGTTACCTTGTATGGCAAAGGGGAATTAAGGTTGCAGATGGAATTAAATTGCTAATCAGCTGACCTTAACTAGGGAGATTTATCCTGGATTATCTAGGTGGGTGCAATGTAATCATCAGAATCCTTAAAAATGAGAATAAGAGGCAATAGGGAGGGTCAAAGTGATTCAAGGGGAGAATAACTTGACCTAATATTGCTGGCTTTGAAGATAAAGGAAGGAGTCATGAGCCAAGAAATGCAGGCAGCCTCTAGAAGCTGGAAAAGGCAAGGAAACATTCCCTCCTAGAGCTTCCAAACAGTCCTGTGACACCTTGATATTATCTCAGTGAGAACGGTGTTACATTTCTAACCTACAGAATAAAAAGATAATAAATTTATGTTGTTTTAAGCCACTAAATTTTGTGGTGATTTGTTACAGCAGCAATAGAACACTAAATACAGAACCCCTCCCAAATGGCATATTTGTGAGCAAAATAAATTATTGTTGTTTAAACCACTACATTTTGGGGCTGCTTTGTTCCTCAGCAAAACATAATTGGAACAGGAAAAGTAAGGCTAGAGTCATTAAATAATCTCTCCAAGTGACCCAAAAAGTTTAATTACCTGGCCCTGGTATTACATTTTTTGCTATGCAAATTCTAAACACCTCCCAGCCAAAATTTCACCAGTTATTTCCTTCTCCAGATTCCCTGGACATCGCTTCTCTCCTTGCCATCTCTGCACCTGCTCTCCCAGAGGTCACAAGTGCTCCCCTTGTGCCAAATCCAGTGTGGCCTTTTCTCTGTCCTCATTCTCAGTGTTGACATTGCTGACCGCCACTTCTCTTTCTCTCTCTTTCTTACACCTGTTGCTTAAAAGTCAACATATTTAAATCCAAACATATCATTTCTTTTATTTAAAATGATATTTAAAAAGTTAATAGTACATAAGAGAAAAACTGATGACTTTTTAGACTGTCGAATGTTTTTATGAATGCCTACGCTTTTTTTTTTTTTTAATCTATTTGAAGATTCTTTATTTAATTTTCTATGTTTAACTTTCTTTCCACTGGAGCTGGAAATGCCCTTTTAAATTAGTGGTAGTAAAAATAGTTATCCTAGAGATAATTATATTTAGTGATCAAGTTTTACAGATTAAATAATACTTTTTACTGGCCATTTATAATACCATATTAAAGACTTAATGTTTGCAGACAGGGATGAGACCGCTTACATTGTTCTAAATGAACTTTCAAGTAAATCTTCCTGCAAAAATGTCCAAAGTAAAGTGAGAATTACTGAGAAATAAGACAATTTTTCTTTATTCCTCTTCATTTAGGACCATTTTATTGATGTTTTTAAAGACCCCTGGTATTTGATTTAAATAAAATCAACTTTTCCTGAGTGAAACCAGTGAGAACAGTTTCAGGTCCCAGAGAAACTCACTCCGGCCTGCCAATCCAAATACAGATCTGGTGGACCCATTGACAACTTTAGGGTACAATGAACCAAGCAGGCTTTGACTCATACCTTCAAATCCCTGTGATTCTCGCAGAAGTTGGCCTGTCATTCAGAAGAGACGGTGAGTGAAATATAATGGGACACATGGTACTATTTGTTAAAAACATAAAAGTGTTTTTAAATGTTTATAACATTACTCAGATATGGAGCAAATATGAACCCATTTCACTGCAAACTGAGTCTCAGTTGAACTTTTTTATTCTGATTGCAATTTTAGTAAATGAGAATTGACACACGCTCATAGAAAATCAAACAAAAAGAGAATTTGAAACTAGGCTTTAAAACAGTGATGCTATAAATCATTTTATATGTTAGGACTCTTTCTGTTGCACATAATGGAAAATTGACTCCAATTGATTAATTAATAAAAGGAATTTGTTGATTTATATATTTTCAGGCTCAAGGACTACTCTAGCTTCAGGCATGACTTGCTCTGGGGGTTACGTAATGTTCTATGACCTCAGTTCATTTCTAAATCTCCACACTGTCTTCCTCTGTGTTTTCGCTTCATCCTGAGGCTGTCTCCCATTCTGATACCAAGATGGATGAAGCATTGTCAAGCCTCACGTCACCAAATTCTGTAGACATGTGAATACTCTTCTTTCTCAAAAGCCTAGCCAATGTCTCTATGTCTCCTTGGCTCTAATTGGGTTAGATTCCCATCATTGACCCTATTACTTGGCCAGAGAAATGGGATGTTTTCCCCTGGAATAGGAGAAACCATCACTCCAATATAAACATGGCTAAACTGAGGGGAGTGGTTTCCCAAAAGAAATTTAAGGTACTAGAAAGAGTCTGCTGAGCAGCAGTAAGTGACCACTATGATAGTAATGTTATAATGTTAGTAAGAGACATTTTGAGTATTGTTTTTATTTTTAAAATAAGAAATAAAATCATTGAGGCTCACAAGCACTTATGGTCTGATATATAAGTATATAACATACTGAGCCCATCTGCTTTGATACTTAATGAGATTTTTTTCCCTCTTGAAGTCACTTTATGTTCTTTCCAACCTTGTCTCCCACAACATCTGTCTGTCCAAACTTTGTTCCAGCCTCACCTATTAGCTGTTCTGGATTGCCTACATCTACATCTTGATCTTCCAGGTTCCTGTTGCCTAGGATGTCTCTTTTTCTCTTCATTGTCTGGTATCTAAATTCTTCTTTTCTAAAGCCTAACTCATTGTTACTTCCTCTATGAAGCAGTTGAGAAATAATGATCCTTTTGCCTACATTTTCCCATCATTTTTTAGTTAAAATTTTCTATTTTACTACCAATTCTCACTCTAGCCCATGGAAGATATCACTTTGATGGCAGCAGTCTTGCCTGCTGACCTTGAATGTGACCCTAAATTTTTTTCTCCATATTGCACCCCTGAAAGACTCTAATAACCAAACAAAATTTGCTTATAAAATGAAAGTTACTGGCCATTTTGGATGAACACTGGGCACTATATTTTCACTCTATCACATTTGTTACCCCAATAGCCCACATCTTATTAGCATAAAGCTTTGCCTCTAGAACTTAATTGAATGGAAGGCAAAACCCAAAAGCAAGTTAACTAGAGGTAACTAGTTAAAGCTAAGTATGAATTAAAGTTATACACTTCCAACATAAACATTTAAAATGTGACAACACAAAGTTTCCTTTTCTCAAAAAGTATTTCACAAAATATGAAATAAAATTTACTGCATATAAAAACTTTCCCTGAGGAAATGGTTGAAAATCATTTAAAGCAAAATACTGGCATTTGATCCCTAGAACTAAAATATTTTAATAGATTCAGTTATTTAGAAAATAATATGTGGTACGTGATGTTTTTGAAGGGGGAGCATGAGGAATCCATCCTCATAACCAGACCTAGTTGGGGAATAATTTCTAGAATTATGGACATTATTTTCTATATTTTAGCCATAATTTTAGATGACCTTATAGCATTGGGAATTGTACTATTTTATAGACTAGAAGTGGTTACATAAAATCATGTTAAAGCGATTATAATAAGAAGTACACAATGGGTAATGTTTGCTGCTTTGCAAAACACTTAGCCCAGGAGACTTCTTAAAGCTGAGTGAAACAGAAAATGCTGGTAGTCATATTAGACCTGTCCCTTCAGTAAAGTCAGCTCTCACTGGCAACCAGGACCAGCACCATTTGCTCTGAATCTCACACCTTATTCACTCCTTGACATCAAAGTTGCCAGTCACATCCTTGAAAAACAACAGATTAGTTATTTAGCATCATGTCATAAATTCCCCCTCATCTCACCCTTGTTGTTTTAATTTAAAATGTTGTGATTTGAAGGCACTGATTTTTAATTCATGTAGGCTGATCAATAAAGGGGATATAAAAACAATCTAAAAATTAAAAAAAAAATTTGAGTGTCTCTTGGTTTAGCCTACATGAAACTTCCAAGTTTTGAGCACTTTTTAATATCAAATAATTAGTTCTTTGGTAATTTTTGTACATTCTTCACTAAAAAGTTCTAAACAGGGTATTTATCATGCTCTTTCTTTACAAATAGTATTTCAGTGATTCCAATAGTTGATAAAGAAATGGTGTTCTTTATAGAAGAATTCCAATTAATAAATGTAGAAGAAATTATATGCAACCCCTAATAAAATAATAAATCTAGTCAGGGAACATCAATGGCTCTTAATAGCATTAAATGAAATGTTCATGGAGAACTATATAATAGATAAGTTGGATTGACAACACCTGAACCCACTGATCAATCTTAGCATCGTTAAAAGTATGTCAGACAAATAGTTTATGATACACTGGTAATTTTTTTCTATTTCTGACTAATGTATTATTCCAAAGCTTAGTGGCTTAAAACAACAGTAAACATTTATCATCTCACATAGTTTCTCTGATCAGGAATTCAGGAGTGGTTTAGCTGGGCAGTACTAGCTCAAGGAATCTTGAGGTTGTAGTCAAGATGTCACCTAAGGTAACGGTCACCTTGAGGGCTTGAGTGGGGCTGGAGGATCCATTTCCAAGATGGTGCACTCGCACGGCTCTTTGGGGTTAGTTACAACAGCAGGTGTTACCTAGAGGTACCCAAAGGGGCAATGCAGGATTTTCAGCTGAATTGGGAGGCATGGGTGGGTCTCTGCTTGTGGTTCTACGCTCCTATGACCTCGGAGTCCGTGGCAGGACAGGAGATGGACTGGGATGAAAGGGAAGGGTGGGATAGGGATGGCAATTCTGAGTCAATGCAAAAGCCTGCACTTAATGGTGCTAATGGTTTCTTCTAGGGAAGTGACAGTAAAACTAGAAAGGAAGGAAAAATCCTGTACTGGTGAGTGACCACATCCTCCGATAATCTGCAGTTGCTTCCTGTCCAACAGCCACTATTTCCTGTGTCACTTCCCTCCCTGGGGTAATGCTTTATTTTTGTCCAAAGTAAATCTCTTATCATTTCAACTCAAATTTCCCTAGCCTTCATGGAAGTTTTTGTTCTGATTACAATTTAAGACTTGTTTTCAAGGCGAGAAGATAATAGTTGCTTTTACACTTCCTTTCAACCTATATCTCTCAGAGGAATATCGTGACAATATTTTTAAGTACGTGATCCATATTGAGAAACTTGGAAAAAGCCACTATGTAAATATCAAGTGATAATTATCATGTGGATAAATTGTATGTCACAAAAGAAGACTAAGAAAGACTTTAATTTCTTATAAGTATGTTTAACCCTCCCATTTAAAAAGTATTTCTATTGG
This sequence comes from Pteropus alecto, assembly GCF_000325575.1. Taxonomy (NCBI): domain Eukaryota; kingdom Metazoa; phylum Chordata; class Mammalia; order Chiroptera; family Pteropodidae; genus Pteropus; species Pteropus alecto. The sequence goes on from NW_006436298.1 coordinate 44,542,941, forward strand.
ATTTGAATGAAAGGGCTCAGTTAGAGCCAGTTTTAGAAGGCTGTTTAAAGTATGTCTTTTCCAGTCTCTCATGGATGAAAACATTAGCAATTATAAAATTCAAAATTCGTAAGAAAGAATAAAGCATTGTCCAAGGGAGTAAAAAGCCTCAGATTCCAATCATCTGAAATGGTTTTTATCAAAACCTTGCTACTAAAAGATAATATTTTAACCCAAAATAGAATGGTGTTCCCTCCTATTCATGGCTCAGAAAAAGAATTATCTTGTTGGTCCACCTAGATATGCTTTATCATTGCAACTGGTGGTTAAGAAAGAGGAAAGGTAGTCAATTATATCTTAATAATTGGGGAGGTGAGAGAGAAAGAGGAAAGGTTTTCATAACTAAAATAAAGTTAATTACATGACAGTCTGTTCTTTTTTAAAAAAATATTTCATTGTGTATAGAATCTTTTGTTTGGGGAATTTGTTTAATTTATTTCTATACACTCTGCGGAGGGATATCACAATGATTTCAAATAAAGGAGTCAAAACCTGGATCTCTAAAGAAAAATAAAACACATTAGTTGTGAAATTTAAAATTCTGTCAAACTGATCACTTGGGGTTATGTAGAACTATAAAATCTGATTTAATTAAAACATAATGTCCAATAAGGAATAATTCAGTGAAAGAACACGTTTTCTTACAGAAGAGGCCCTGTTTCCTAACCCATTAATGAGCTCGAATATGTGTGTTCATGCAAGACCACTATCTTTATCTGGGTTTTCTCTGGGCCAGAGGGTAGAGTCACCACATGAAGCAAATATTGCATCTCCTCTCTAGTCTCTTGATACTTCCAGTGAGGTTCCTAGATCAGTGTTTTCTATACCAACTAGCAGCCTGTTACATATGTGGACTTTCGGGCCCCACTCTACACATACTGAATCAGAAACTGTATTTTAACAAGATCCCCAGGTGATTTTTGAGAAATACTTCTGTAGAACATGTAAAGTACCTCTCTAGAATATGTAAGAATGATTCAGATTCCTGTTGTCACTTTTCAGTCCAAATCTTACCACTTGTTTCCATCTCAGTCTCTGAGATGTTTCCTCCCCATATCTGGCCCAGGTTTTCAAGAAATCAGATGTAGCATCCTGACCCAGTCCCTAGCACCTCAAGTTGTAAGTCCCTTGAGGGCAAGGAAAAGGTCCAAAACCATGTCTACATCCATTTCAGTTCTTGCCATATAGTAGCAAGAACTTCAAGTACTATTTGAAGAATGAATAAAATGGATGGCTAACATGGCCTTTGATATCCAATAAAGGTAAGTACGAAGCCTGACTTCTCTGCTTACTAGCTGTATGAAGTTGAATAGATTACTTAATTTCTCTGAGTCTCACTAAAATAGGAATTATGGTTCCCATCTCAAAGAATTCTGAGGATTAAATGAAACTATATGTAGCTGGCATATTATACATATTCCATTCTCAGGGTTCTGGGGTTTTTTTCCATGTATTAATAAAAAAGATACTGTTTTTTTGTTTCAATTTTTAGCTGCTTTTACTGCCATAATAAAATACCATAGACTAGGGTGGCTTAAACAACTGGCATTTATTTTCTCACAGTTCTGGAGGCTGAAAAGTCCAAGACCAAGTTTCCAGCAGGGTTTTGTTTCTGGTGAGAACTCCCTTCCTGGCTTGCAGGCAGCTGCCTTCACACTGTGTCCTCACATGGTGGAAAGAGAGAGTACTCTGGTGTCTCTTCCTTCTTTTATAAGAATACCAGTCCCATCAGATAAGGAACCTACTCGAATGACTTCATTTCACCTTAATTGTCTCATAAAGAATGCTTCACCAAATACAGATACATTAGGGTTTAGGAATTCAGCATATGAATTATGGAGGGACATAATTTAGTCCATAGCATCCCCAATACATGGCATTGCAATATACACAGTTATAACTAATATTTTCTGTTAGACACATCTACATTGATTATAGCAAAACTCTTTCTATTTGTTCATCCCTGTAATGTCTTAATGTTCCCCTCATTCCAATTTTTTGTGTTTCCTTGGCGTTCTCTATCCATTGTACTTATAGAGTTTCATTTGGATCTTTCCTCTAATAATTATCATTTTTTTCTAGGTTCTTCAGGATTCTAATAACACAATTCAGCTATTTTTATGCTTCTTAAAATTTTAAATCTTGGATTAAGTAAATAAGCTACCAGAAATGCAAACATTTATATTTTCCAATATTACATCAAGATAAGAATAGGGTAAATATACGATTAAGAAAATCTAAAAATTTACTTTTGAAAAGATTATTCAAACTAGCATCCCTACTTTGCTTTCTGAATTCATTTCTGATTATTCTTCTGCTCCTTTATTCTGATCTTTAAAAGCATGTAATTCTTTTAAAAGAGCCATTACCTACTTTCCACCCGTGCCTGACAACATTTATTTTTTAAATGGACAGGCTTTTCACCTAATCCCTAGATTCTGATGTATTCTTTGACTGCTGTTATGACATGAAAACCATGCCAGTTGAACTCTCAAATATTTCCAAAAACTGTATACAAATAGACAATGCATTTAACACAGAGAAACATTTAATAAAAGATAGTTATTATTCAACAAGTATCTATTTCATGATTGCACTTGGCAAGACTAGAAAGATGAGAAAAACAGATTCTTCTTTCTGGGAGTTGGTTGGCTAGTGGGAAAGGCACATATATGAACAAAGATAAAATGTCATCCTTGATTCTCCAATGAAAGTGTCTATAAGATACAAATGATTGGTGGTGTTTTAAGTATACTTTGACCATGGTTATAAAGCAATATTGAGGACAGGAAAACTCAAGAGCATTGTCTAGGTTTGCTGTCTTCAATTCTTCATCTCCCATTTTCTCATGAATACATGCCAGCTAGGCCTTGATCCCTATGGCTCCACTGAAACAGCCCTTGTCAAGATCACCAACTCCCTAGGTAATCTCAGTCTCCCCCATGGTTTCAAGTCCATTGAAATGTCTCACACATTTCTTTCTCTAGCCTGGATATTCATCATCTGAACTCCAGACCATCCACTTGAATGCAAAATAGATGTTTCAAAATTATCATTTTTAGAACTGAATTCTCAATTTTCTCCCACAAACTTTCCTCCATGACTATTCCCTCATCTTATATTCACCTAGCTGCTCAAGCCAAAAACCCTAAGTTATCCCTAATTCTTCTCTTTACATTCTTCATAAAAATTCTCCAGTTAATCCTATTGACTCCACCTTCAAATAACACCAAAATCCAACATGTCTCTCATTTCCACCAATGCTTGCGCTGCTCCAAACAATCATTGTCTCTTGCTCAAATACTGCCGTGGCCTCTTAACTGGTCTCCTTGCTTCCACTATTTCTCCTTTACAGTTGTTTCTTCACACACCTGCCAGGGGCATCCTACTAAAATTTTAGCCAAATCATGTCACCCCTTGCTCGAAAATCTTCCAACAGATACCTATCTTACTCAAAGTGAAAGCCAATGCATTCAATGGCCTACAAGGCCCTACACAGTCTGGCATTGCCTCATACCCTCACCTTTCCCTCTCTGAACTCATCTCCAGCTCCTCTTTCCCACCCTATTGCAGTCCTGCCTCACCAGCTCCTTGCTGTTCCTTCTTGCTGCTTTAGAACCTTTGCCTTTGCTATTCTCTCTGCCTAGAATGCTCTTATGTCAGATATCTATCTGCATAGCTTGCTCCCTTACCTCCTTTAGGTCTTTGCTCAGAAATCTCCTATTCATTTAGGCCTTCTCTTTCAAACAGGGTTCAATAAGAGAAGCAGAATCACTTGGAACTAGATAGATAAATAGGTAGGTAGGTAGGTAGGTAGGTAGGTAGGTAGATAGATAGATAGATAGATAGACAGACAGACAGACAGACAAATATATTGCATAAAGTCAAACCCTGTAACAAACTATATATATAGACAGAGAGAGAGAAATTGATTTATGTATAATATATAGGTTTATGTATAATTATATATAAATTTATGTATGTATTTATGTATGTAAATACATGTATGCATGTATTTATTCATTTAGAGAGATTGAGAGATTGACTGACTTACAGAGAGTTGACTCTATGCAATTGTGGGAGCTTGTTAAGTAGTCTTTGTAAGGCTGTTTTCTTTACATCTGATGCTGGATCTTGAAGTCCACAGATGAAAGGATAGGAAGGAAAGATGAATATAAGATTGAGAACAAGCTGAAATCTAACAGAATTCATTATATCAATGAAGTGGGACAGCAGATAAGTTACAACATACATGAAATACAATAAACCTATCCTGACCTTTCAAGCATAAAAAAAAACGGTGGCTGCTTTGCGTCTTCCCTCCAAATACTACACAAGAAACATACATGGAAGGGAAACATAATTCAGACCCATCAGGTTATACATGACAAAGCCTCCAGCCCTTCCAGCAGTACTAGTCAAAAATCATGATCCTGCCTCCAACACTCAGTATGCGTCTCTTGTGCTATTTTTCACTGTGGCACTAACATTCTATATATTTTACTTATTTGTTTACTTGATAGTAAACAAATGCCCCATTTAAATGTGAACTCCATGAGGACATGGTTTTTTTGTTGTTATTCACTGTTCTATGTCCAGGGCCTAGAAGAGTACCTGGCACACAGTAGGACCTCTGTAAATATTTGTTGAATAAATGAATTATGTAAGCATTCTCATGAACATTTTAAATAGATGTGTAATTATGATTCTTTGTCTCTGGGACAATCACATACAGATTTTCTAACTGAAGCAAATGAGGATTAGAGGTGAATTCACAATCTGGGAAATAGTGAGAGAGCTAAATAACTAATGGGCTGTAACTTATTCCCATTCCCTATCTTTTAGGAATTGGGAACAAATTTATAGAAAATAGTAAAAGAGCAAAAAGGTGTTTTGTAACATCTTTCAAGTAATATATGGAATAGTGAAGATAAGAGTTTGTTAATGTAGAAAAAAATGCTTATCTCTAGATTTTGCGCATTAAATTAGGCACTTGGTAAATATACTTGGCTGCTACTGATGACTATCTTTAACCTTTTCTCTTATCTTTCACTCTTTTTTTCAAAACGTGCACAGTGGGTGGAGACCTGCGCTCAAACATGATCATGATGAATACACATGCTTCATTTTTCCTGGCACCTTGCTCAAACCCTGCTCCTCAAAGAAAATTCCTCCATCACTCAATGGTAGCATGAATTACTCCCTTTTATGGAATCCTATTATATGGTTTGTCTGCAACACAGTTTAACTCTTTATGAATATCTCTATGTGTGTCTTTCAAGTCCAGTATAATAGGGTCCCAACACAAAACAGATGACACACACACATTGAGATAATTTGCAATGAACATGTTACATGGGTCTGAGCAGGATGTACAGGAACACAAGAGCTAGTCTAGGGATCTAGACAACCTAAGAGGTGCTGTCATCACTACAGGCACAAAGGGAGGAAGTGGTTACCAGAGGAGAGAGAGTCGTGGACAGTGGGCCTCCTTGAGAAGAGCTGAGTTTTTTCATAATAGCCAACTTAAGGTGACTTTGCTGGGAGGTCACCATGATCATAAATACCGTGATTTCATTCTCCTCCTTTCCTCTAATTTCTTGTCAAGACAACCCATTGGCTAACTCCAGTCTGAAGCCAGGAACCACAGGTACTCATTGATGGAATTCCTACCAGTCAGCTTCCTAGGGAAGAGAGCAGGTTGGAGAAAAATATGGAATAAGCCTGGAATGGCACATGGAAGTTATCCAGCTTTCACCCAGTGAAAGCAGGGACTGGGTCTCCTACTTCTCTTTATTCCCCAGAGCACCTTTCACAAATCACCTGGTGTATACATTGTATACTCACAACATATACCTGCAAGGTCTACTACCTATCTCAAAACAGTTGGGCAGAACATGAGATAGATACCAGTCACGTCTGTAGAAGGGGATCATAGTTTTACAGTAACATGCCTCTTATCAATGGGGATATGTTCCGAAAAATGTGTCATTGGGTGATTCAGTTATTGTGTGAACATCACAAGATGTACTTACAAAAACATAGATGGCACAGCCTACTACATACACTGAGGCTACATAGTATAGCCTGTTGCTCCTATGCTACAAACCTGTACAGCATGTTACTGTACTGAATACTGTAAGCAATTGTAATGCAATGGTATTTGTGTACCTAAACATATCTAAATATAGAAATAGTACAGTAAAAATAAGATAAAAGATAAAAAATGGTACACCTGTATAAGGCACTTTTCATGAATGGAGCTTGCAGAACTAGAAGTTGCTCTAGGTGAGTCAATGAGTGAGTGGTGAGGGAATGTGAAGCCCTAGGACATCACTGGATACTGCTGTAGACTTTATCAACACTGTTCGCTTAGGCTACACAAAATTTATAAAACAACACGAGATTAAATAAAGCACCAAAAAAATGATGCAATCAAGAAATGCCATAAACATGAGATGTATGAGGCTGCTGCCAGGGTAACACGACATACTGTTTCATAGCAAACTTTTTTTATCAGTAGAAAGAATATACTCTAAAATAACAATAAAAAATAGTCTAATAATTGCATAAACCAGAACACAGCCGTTTACAATCATTATCAAGTATATACTATACACAATTGTATTGCTATACTTTTACAGCAGGTTGGTTTACACTGGCATCACCACAAACGCCTTAGTAACGTGTTGCACTTCGATGTTACGACTACAATGTCAGTGGGTGACAGAAACTTTTCAGCTGTATGATAATCTCATGGAACCACCATGGAATATGTGGTTCGTCGTTGAGCACAACATCGTTATGCGGCATAAGATTGTGCCATAATGACTGCAGTGAGTCCTGAGATTATCTCTGAAGGACCAGGAACCAGCCTGAAAGGCAAGAATATTCCACTGAGAGTTATTTGTGACATCAGCAGAGGCAGGATTGAAGAGTAAGGCCCTGAAATTCCTTCTGAAATACTTTCAGTCAGGTGATATGGTGATCTGAAGGTGCCGGTATAGTCCCGTAGGTGGGAGGAATGGGAATGGTGCAATGAACTCTAAGAGCAGTAAACTACTCAGTCCCTATAACAGCATGCCTTGTGGTAGAATGCTAGGGGCTATGAATTCATGGGCTGGCCTCACAGTGTCATATAAGTCACTAGAAAACCACTCCCTCATATAAGTAGGATTTTAACCTGGGTCTCACAGGTTTATCATACTACTTGTTATATTAATCTTTTAGCCATATAACTTTATCTGTGTGATTTATGTGTTGTGTTAACATGTTGGTCAGTGACAGATGTAAAGGAAGATCAATAAAGGAAGGAGAAAGGTGCCTAAGAACTTTGGAAATTAATTTTTAGATGTCGAGCTAAGGACATCAGAGGGGCAACTAGGAACATGGCATATATCTTAAAGACTAATTGGCATTCTTTTATTAAATAAATACCTTTTATTGAAAATATACATCCTTTAACTAGTTGTATTGCTTTCAACATCCTAATAACGTGGAAAGTAGTAAAACTAAATGCCTACCTTATTGATTAGCTGTCAAAAATATTACAATATTTTATTTTTCTCATAAAATATGTGCTAAAAATTTACTAAGACATTAATATACAAATTCACCTCTCTGGTGGGATGTGCTATGGGTCCAAAACAATATGCTTCTTTTGATCTTTTCGAAGGCAGCATTCCTGTACAGACTGGAAAAAACATACATATATATAGCAATTCTCAAAATGAAGGATTTTTCCTTGAGCCTTTGGCATATATTTTAGTTCTCTTCCCAGAAATTTAAAGTAGCATAATTTCTTTATGGATCACTTTGAAGATCTCAAAGAAAGAAATAAACTCCATAAACATGTTAAACAAAGTTCATTTTTCAATTCCTGAAAATATGATAAAAATAAATATTAGGGAAACAATCATGTTTTTCCCCCCAAAGGAAAGGGCCCTGTTTTACTTTCCTTTGTGTTCCCAATGCTGAAGTTAATGCCTGTCATGTTATAAGAGTTTTATAAATGTTTCAACCAACTATATAGCATATATACAAAGTATATAGCTGTATGCTTCTATTGTCATTAAAACCCACATTCTAAGACTTATCAGGTGACTGTAAGTGTACCACAAACTTAGCTTACTCCAAAATATTTGGAATGATGCCTGTGGTATATTTTATTAACTAGAATGCTTTCAACTTCTGGGAACAGAAAGCCTGTCTTAATGGTTCAAAACAATAGGAAACTGATTCTCCCATGATAAGAAGTCATGAGGCAAGGTGGGTTCATGGATTGTAAAATTAGCAGCTCAATGACATTTCCAAGGACCCTGATTTTTACCATCTTTCTGTTTTGCCCCCTCAGCATATCAGCCTCATTTTCAAACTTGTTCCCTGTCCCCACCATGGATAATTCCAGAAATTAATACAATGTTCAGAGGCAGAAGAAAAAAGACCTTTTTCTTCCGAGTCTCTTTATCCACACATTACACATCTAACAGGCTTCCTCTCAAGCCTCATGGGCCAGAAGTGTGTGTGTGTGTGTGTGTGTGTGTGTGTTAAGGAGACTACAACATAGTCATTTTTCATAAATAATTGTCTTCCTACATTCTAATAGAGCAATCGAGAATATTGCTACAAATTTAATCGTAAGTAACTTCTTCATTATAATTCAAGATTTAGGAAAACTGTTTTTATTTGTGTAGCAGATACTGTTTTCTTCTCCCAATAAATACCCTGTAAAAGAATAGAACTTTATATACAGGAAATAATATATCTTTAAGAAAACTGAAAAAAAAAGATTAATTGCTAGCAGGGAAATATTTACAATTCCCCATAAGAAAGAGAGCAGACTGTAAAATTTGAAGTTTGTCCATCCTGAAACATGTGCTAAAGAAGACAATTTAGAAAAGTGAGTATGGTTTTCAATCACACTAACTCCAGAGGCAAGGAATACAAAATGAAAGAGGAAGCACTAGCCACCAGAGCAACCTCCAGAATGAGTGGTTAGAGACCCTTGTTCAGATCTACTGGGTAAGAAATGCCACCCTTCAACTTTGAGGTATTTGCCCCAGGCCAGAGTACTACGTGCTCAATGCAGAGCCCTGGACACCTACGGGAAGTAATAGCTTTCAACTGTGGTTGATCCCTGGGTGCCTCCACATTCTTTGTTGGTTCCCTTAGCCCTGCCTACACCTCTGTAAATTGCCCCTTTGTTAAATTATTTTCAAAATTTCAGCCAAGCTTGCCTTCTGTTTCCTGCCAGAACATTTCTAATATAATTACACTTACTGAAATTCTAATCTAAGTGCTAATAAGCTACCTCTTTTGTAAGAAAAGTACAGGCCAAAAGAACATGGGTAGTAAATTGGCATGGTCTAATAAATAATGAAGTCTATGCTAGAAAGCTGAAGGAAAGAAATTAGGTTGAAGAACACATATCGCAAATCAAAAGTTTGATAGGAAAATGAGAAAAAGATAATTATTCCTCTTATTTTTAAAACTAAAGATAGAATTGCAAGGCTAGTGAAAAATCTAGATATAATGCACACTTCGTATTTATTGTGTTTGTTATTTAACCAAATTAACAATTATCTTATCCATGTAAACAGTTTCCAAATATGTTCATAGGACGAGATACAGTCCAGCAATGCTATTCACTTTAACAAAATGTGTCAGCAATTCGCATGTTTAAAATGGTCATAAACAATGACTTCAAGTCTAAATACTATTAGCACAGGTCACTTGATTTACGAACAGTATGATAAATAAATGAGCTTTTAGTAAACACTAACTATGGGCCAGACCCAGTGCTGACATGTTCACATATATCATCTCCAGTTATTTTCTTAAAAACTGTGTTGGAATGTGTGGTTGTCAGCTTGATTTATTTGAGAGCTCTCTTTCTCAAAATCTCCTTCTCTCTATTGTTCCAAGTTAGAGTTGAACAACGAATAACCTCTTGGGAGGTTGTCAGACACAATAACAGAAACATGCAGAGGTGCCCAGCCGGTTTCAGCTTATCGTCACTGTCCTCCATGCTGAGTTTTACTCATCTTTCCAACTGTTGACCTTGCTGACCATTGTAGCCCCAGGGTCACCACATGATGCTTGGCTGTGGACTAAACTAACACTGCCCAAATCTCAAATGAGAAACATTTTCCCTTCTTGCACTACCTCACTCAAGAATCAGATTCCACAGAGGTAGAAGTCAGGGATCCAGTCAGTTTGTCTTGAATTACTTGCCTGCTCATGAGGACAAGCACCTAGATAGTTCCACCAAGGATACTGTGCATTGGAAAACTGGTAATTTCTCAAAAAGGAAATAAAAGTTTGGGAAAAAAAAATGGACATTGAATGGCCAAAAGTAAGAACAGGAATATCAGATATCCACTATATGCATTTACCCAGAATGTTCTATCATTGACCAGCTAGTGACAATAAATTACATTTATTCTCTGTGCCATAACTCAGTCATTTACATGTACTATTGTATTTCATCCTTACAGAAGTCCTAGGAGGCAAGTGTTTTCCTTTCTCTATTTTACAGTGAAGAAAACAGATGAAGTAGACATTTTGCCAGCTTCCATTCTGTAAAATATAACTAGCCAGAGCTGGAATTGGTTAAAGGTGTTAACTCTAATTTCAGAACTACTAGATTTTCGATCTTAATTTTGCTGGAATTTTGTTAATCCATTGTTCAGTGATCTCAGTACTGCTAATTTATATTGTAATGACTAATTATATCAATAAATCTTATCTTCTTCTTTCCATAGGAAAGTCCTATGCATCAATGAAGTATGATAATTTTTATTATTATTCAGTTTATTAAGATTACATTTTAAAAACCTACTTTTACCTTAAGCTTTAATTATAATTTATAAATTCTATTTAGCAAATTATAGCAATTATTTTTAAGGAAGCTTTTACAATTTAGTTAACCTAATGCTTTTAAATATTCTTACACCGAACTTCTAAGTATACTATATTTTATTTTTCAGTATTACAATGAACTCACAAACAAACCTCAAGAACTCAAATAATTTTTTAACAGCTTTATTGATATATGATTCACATGTCATACAATTCATCCATTTAAAATGTACGATTAAAGTATACAATTTAAAGTGTATTTAAATGGTCCCTAATTTACGATTTTTTGACTTTATGGTGTGCAAAAGCAATATGCATTCAGTAGGAACCGTTCTTCGAATTTTGATCTTTTCCTAGGCTAGTGAAATGCAGTATGTTATACTCGCAGTATGTTGGGCAGAGGCAGAGAGATAATTTTGCCCAGCTGGAAGCTAAAGTAAGTGTTCTTTTATTTTTTAAGCCTACAGCACCTGGTCTTCCTAGGTGGTCTCCCAACCAAGTACTAGCCAGGCCCGACCCTGCTTACCTTCCAAGATCAGACAGGATCGGACATGTTCAAGATGGCATGTCCATAGACTCTATAAGTATTCTAAGCACATTTAAAGTAGGCTAGATTAAACTATGATGTCCGGTAGGTTAAGTATATTAAATGCATTTCAACTTAATGATATTTTTCAGCTTACGATGGGTTTATTGGGATGTAATCCCATTGTAAGTTGAGGAGCATCTCTAATTCAGTGGCTGTAGCATATTCACAGAGTTGTGCAACTGCCATCACAATCAATTTTAGAACATTTGCATCACCCTGCAAAGAAACCCCACACTCTTTAATCAAGTGATTCTTATAAATCAGATAAGTTCATTTTATAGATAAGATGAATTTTAAGTTTTCTTAATTATTCTAAGTGTACTCTTTACAGACTTAGATTTTTATTAAAATCACAAATATAAAACAGTTATTCAATTACTCACTTTACATTGAAATCATGAGGTTCTTCTAAGAGGCCAAATTATCTAAACATTATAAATATCTAAATCTGGATTATTTCTTAACTTCCTTAATAAAATATAAATTAATAATATCAATTATCTCTTTATCATTTCTATATTTAATTCAAAATCTTCCCAAGGCTAAAAAATACATCTGCCCACTAAAGAAAAATTGTCATACAAACAATTTGGTATTTGCTTTATAGAATAAGTTTGGGGAAATATTTTTGCAGCTAGATGACATTGCATATCAACAAGATATTTTGGCCAGCATTTGAGGTCTAGAATCAGACACCCAAAACAACTTTTCTCATAACTGTGTGACAAGCTATGCCTACTTTCATAAATGCTGTGTCAAGAGAATTGGCTGCTGGTGCCTTAGTGGCAGCTAAAGGAGGGGACTTGAGGTAACCTAGCAGAGAGAAAGACTGGAGCGATATGGTGGCAGACGGAGGCTGGAGAGAAAGTTGTAGAAGAAGAGATTTCATATTGTGAAAGTAGCTGGGGAATTCTAGGACAGGAATGTTTAATATCCTGAGCTGTAATTACCCTCTGTTGTCTCAACCTTCAGCACAAGTCTAATAGTGTTATATTCGAAATATTAAAGTAGAACAACTGGGATATCCATGAATTATGTAAGGAATCAGGAGGCTCTGTAGAAGAGAGCAATGGGAGCAGATGCAGAAGCAACCAGGAGGATTTATTAGGTCTCTGCACTGCAGGAAGTGGGATGGGCTTGGGCCATGTTATTTAGATATTAAAGGAAAAGGTGATTCCAGGACTGAAGACTAGAGAAGCCCCAGGCAGCAGAGACTTAAGTTAAAGGAGGATGTACCCACATGCTTTTTAAAGAAAACTCTACTCACAAGAAAAAGATGATGGGTTATTTCCTATCATTGTTCCTAAGAAGACCAAATCATTCAATATCTCATTTGTGCTGAGTTACAGAATTCTACACAGTTATATTCAGCTACTCAGCACCTCAGCAGCCAAAGCAGGCTTTCCAGATCCTCTTTTTTAACCAGTGAAAGAAGATGTTGGCCTCTCGTATCATTAGGGAGGAAATGAAACATTTGATTGTACAGGCACCGAGTGCTCTTGAATTGTCTCAGTAACTCCAAGAATTTTGAATTTTGGTCTTTCTAAATAAGTAGAATATTTTGCTAATTTTTTCATCAGGGTTTTTTGTTTATCTTCATAATCCTTTGATTTGATTTTATTAAAAGATTTAAAAATAGTATTTAACATACGACTGTGCTCATATGTTCCCAAACAATTGGTCTGTTTTATGAAGTCAGTCAAATTACTGGCTAATAGGAAAAAGGCAACAATTAAACTGGCTGTTGCCATCATAAAGATTCAAACATTGGACCTTAGTATCTAATTCAAGACATTTGGGTTTGGCACTTTGAGCCCCCAAGTGTATATAAACAGAGTTTTGAGAATTAGTGTTTCGAAACTGGCTTTATTTTCCCCTCGCCCAGGTGTATAATTTGTAAAGGGATGAGAAAGAGAAAGGGTGTGTCATGCTTCATGCCATTGTGCCCTGGCTGCTGGGACATCTTTCATTCAAAGCACCAGGCCTGTCCTGGCTGTCCCTGGCAAGAATCCCCAGACAGAAGGGCCCTCATGCCATCTCAGAGAAGTTAGCAAACTCTTTGGTGAGAGAAGTTGAAAAAACATGAACAGCAGCTAGAACTCTTCCACTTAACCTCAGTAAACAGTTAAATTTATCGCAATTTAAACTTTAGTGACATTTTAAAGGGAAACAAAAGAAAAAATAAACAATTGAGACTACATTAAACTAAAAAGTTTTGCACAGCAAAGGAAACTATCAACCAAATGAAAAGACAACCGACTGAATGGGAGAAGATATTCGCTTATAATACATCTGATATGGAGTTAATATACAAAATATATAAAGAACACATGCAACTCAACAACAACAAAAATAAACAATCCAATTAAAAAATGGGCACAAGATCTGAACAGATAATTCTCCAAAGAGGAAATACAGATGGCTAACAGACGTATGAAAAGATGCTCAAGGTCACTTAATCAGAGAAATGTAAATTAAAACCACAATGAGATATCACCTCACACCTGTCAGAGTGGCTATCATCAATAAATCAAAGAACAACAAGTATTGGTGAGGATGTGGAAGAAAGGGAACCCTCATACACTATTGGTGGGATTGCAAATTGGTACAGCCACTATGGAAAACAGTCTCAAGATGCCTCAAAAAATTAAAAATGGTTATACCTTGTGACCCAGCAATTGCACTACTTAGCCAAAGAAAACCAAAATAATAATTTGTAAAGATCTATGCACCCCTATGTTCATGGCAGCACCATTTACAATAGCCAAGATATGGAAGAAGAGTAATCAGGGGAATTGTTTCATAAGCTATATAAATGTCCAACGAATGTACAGTATACTTGAAGCAAAAAAAAGAAAAAACTTCGGTGACATTTTATAGCTTGCTCTGTAAGGGTATTCCTGTTACTGACAGACTAGGCAGCCCACTGAATATGTGTATAGCTTCACAACTGCTTTGGGAATAGGGAAGGTAGGTGGACAATTACATCAAAGGGAAAATATTTTTCTGCCCATGAGAGAAGAAACATTCACAAAAGATTAAGCAGAGCTATCGTAACAAGTTTGCTTCTTTTGTCAAGGAACACAGCATCCTCTGCATTGCACCTTCTCAAATGAAAAAGCTTTTCTCAACAGAATGGAGAAATCCTTTGGGGGCTTAGTATAGACCACATCAGCTGCACGGTAAAAACCAAGAATGTGGCATTCTTTGCATAAAAAGGAAATTTATTTTAATATTGCATCTCAACTCTCCTGTAAAATATACTCAATTTTTTAAAAAACAATAGTAAGTTTTCTACTTGAAAATATTTTGAATGAATTTTTTTCCTATCTTCATGTAATTGCGAAATGCATGTGAAACCAAGTAAGTAAATGTGGTGTTATGAGTTGAATTTCGTGTGCCCTTGAAATTAATATGTTGAAATCGAAAGGCCCGGTTCCTCAAACGTGACCTGGTTTGTAGATAGGGTCTTTATAGAGATGATCAAGTTAAAGTCAACTTATTAAGGTAGGCCCTACTTCAATATCACTAGTGTCCTTATAAAAGAGGGGAATTTGGACACAGTGGTACACATCAAGAGAATGCCACGTGAAATGGAGATGGCCATCTACAAGCCAGAGAGAGAGGCCTGAAACAGATCCTTCTCTCATAGCCTTCAGAAGGAACCAACCCTGTCAACACCTTGGTTTCAGACTTCTAGCCCCCAGAACCGTGAGACAATAAATTTCTAAGTTACTTAGTTTGTTGTATTTTTTCTAGTACTAATAAACTAACACGTATGGCAAAACAATAAGCTTTCCTCCACCCCAGCTAAGACAGGCCATAATTTGGGTTTCTGCTCTGGAATCACAAGCTCAAATGCCAGAAGTGTCCTAGCAGGTAAGCTAAAGCAGTGAATCTTGTTGAATGGACTAACTGAGATTGTTAAAGCGCCTTGAGGCAAACTGGCAAGTAGACAGTATCCAGCTCTAGCCAATTTATACTATGCAGAAATATAGGCCTAGCATTGCCAAATAAGCTTTTCTTTTTTTTTTTTGAGAGATAAACACAAAATGTAGATTTTTTTAAATGTAAAAACCTCCCTATTTTAAAATATTGACAACTAATTGAAACAAATTTAAATATTGTCCTGACCAACACTACATGGACCAGATAAAAATCATGTGAGGCTCAATTCAGCCCACATTCTAATGGCATTTAAGGAGAGATCACACAGGTTGCTCACAAAATCTGAGAAGAAGGAATCTGGGGACTTCATTTCAGCCAAGGACTTCATTCCCAAGTATCCTTATACATAGGTGGAGCCATGTAACTAGTTCTGACCAATGGAATGTCACCAATAGAAATGAAGTACACATCACTGCTATGCTGGAATTAGCAAATATCTGAGATGCCTTCCTTTTATTGTCATCCCTTTCCAGAACAACGTTGGCGGTACATACTTACCTTGGTAATTTAATAGGTCATATTTAATCTGACAAGGACAAGGACCTGGATTGTGAAGAAAATTACAAGCTATACATGTGTGGGATACTTCTCCCTGACTCTGACCCTAAAAGAGAGAACAAGAAAGGAGATAGAGGGGAAAAGTTGCCTTGTACTAAGGTAGAGAATCAGGGTGCACAGTTCCAACCTCCTCTCCTCAATCTTGAGGAACGGGAAGAATGTGTGTTAAGATCAAATTCCCAGCTCCATCTGTGAATGGGCACAGAATAAGCCGTGGTGGGAAGTGACAATTATCCCTTGCCCAGAAACATCTAGAAAGAATTTGCTACCCTTTACTGCATTCATTTCCCACAGGAAGTCCACTCAGAAGTATGCAGCACATGTGTTAATGACTAAAGTGTGCCTTTGCCTTTTGCCCATTCCTTTTTCCCACGAGAGATGGAGTGGGACAATGGCTACTAAGTAAAATTCGTGCTTCTTTTTTTTACTCCAGAATTATACCATCAGCATAATCATTGTAAAATTCTGACTGAATTATCAGACATAGTTGTACTTCTAACACCTAGTCAGTTATAGAATTTAATAAATAGTGACATTATTACAAGTGTAACATATTTCATGGGTATTAGAGAATGCCATGGAAAGACTGGGACCCCTTCTTTGGCTTTCGTAACTTGCCCTTTGGGCTCTTTCAAAATTCCTATTCTTGTCTAGATATAAACCCCTGGGTCTTGTGACTCTTAGATGAATACATATTAACTTGTCTTTGCCTGCTTATCTACTTTTATTGCTCACATGGGTTTATATCCATACTTCCTCTCTCTGTCACCCTAAAGGCTTTGCTGACTACTCCCTCCCACACCTCATCATTTCTTCTCCCAAAACCTTCCTGCACAAACTCATCTCATTAAGTTGACTTTTCAGGACTTCCAACATTTTCATACTTCTACTGAAGTCTTTACATTTTGTAAATTCCTCGACTTCTGCTGAAGTCTTCACATTTTGTAAATTCCTCAAGGGCAAGAACCATTTTATTTATTGGTTTACTCTAAATATCTACTACCTACTATATAGCCTTTTGTATTTAATTGATTGCACCTATATCATTTTAAATTAGTTATATGTAAATATAATAATTTATCATGATACTTTCCACATTTCTACATGTCATAAATGAACCCTTTGTTAGGAAATAAACAAGCTCGTTTAAAGACTGGCATATATAAACACAGAAACTGGATCTACCTTTTGTGTCACTATCTGTTGGTTGATTTTGATTTTTTATTATAATATCTGACAAACCTAATGGCATTAGGAAATTATATTGTCCAGACCTTTAACCGTATGAGTGTTTACCTCATATGTTTACACTTGAGAACCAGTTATTGTAAAGTCAAATAAACAAGTAGATGTTATCTACAGAAAGCCTCCACTTAGAATACAGGATATTACAGGAACAGAAGATGAGTACTTATTATTATTGTAGACTTTCCTCGCTCAGCTGAAAATGTTCCCTTGTCATTTAAACATTAACTTGAATAGACTGAATTTTATATAAACATAAATATGTTTCTCTTCCTCTCTGATACAATTCAAGAATGTTGTGTTTCATAGGTCACCATACCATTCGCAATACTTCTGAATAGATACTCTGGTCAAAAACTGAACATAGTAACATAGTAACCTGGTAGTTTCTATTTGTCGTGTGACACTTCGCTGATCTGATATATCTCATGTTTTTGCTCTTCTTCGTATTTTTGAGTTTCTAAATTTTTGCTCCTAGTATTATTTCCTAATTGGTATTTATCAGGCAATTTAGGCACAGTCTCTTGATCCATTTAGCAAAATGTCCTGGAGTGGATTGGGAGTGGTTGAAGAGATTTGAAAGCAGGTAATGGGGAAGCTAATGGAAGGTTAGGGAGTAAAGTGTCTGTTAGGATCAGATAAGAGGCACATCTTCAGGAGTTTGCAGTGGGGGTGCTGGAAGGTCATACAGAGCCAGGAAAGTCAGTGAAAAAATACACTAAGTAAAAAAGAGAGATTGGGGCTCAGTCCCAGGAAATGGCTGGCAAGAATGATAAAGAAAGCTGGTGTCATGTAAAAAATGACCAAACGTGTAGAAAATTTTTATAAGACTTTATCTGAGCCAAACTGACGATATATGCCAGGGAGCAAGATCTCAAATGCTCTATAAAATAACAGTTTTGCAGTTTCTTTTATGTATTTGAAATTGAGAAGGCACTATAAGAGATTACATGAAAATGAGAGAAAGTGAGGAATGGATTATTAACTAACTAATTAAGATTATGTGCTTTCACACTTTAGAAGAAAGGGTCTGAAAGGGTGGTAATGTATTAGAAGGAGGGATCTCGAAGGAGACATTTCAAAGGTGTGTTGACCTAGATGCACCTGAATAATAGACAGGGCTTGTTTAAGGCAAAGATAAGCCTTCTAGTAAAGAAGTTATATGCCTGGGGCGTGACTACTCACCATTCCATGAGAAATTTCAGATCAGATCACCCTGTGAGGTTATTTTCCATAGAACCCCTTTTTCTTTCACATCAGCTAGGAGAGGTTCAAGGTGACTTCCCTCTTTGGAGAAAGGTGAAGGACAAACATGAGCCCTAGAGTCCTGGGCATAAGAAGGCCAAGAGATCTTTCTGCCATCTCCCCAGAAGTAATTAAGGGGCCTGACAACATGGCTGACAGCCAAGAATAGCACAAAGCGCTCAGGGCTTCAAAACTACATTGAGTAGCAACTGGGGCAACTTTTCAAATTTCTTTTTAGCAGGGAAAAATCTAATGCCTAATCATCTTTGCCTACTGGCAAGCAACAAAGCGATTTGTAAATGACAGTGTACTTAGAGCAAACAGCCAGGATAGAGTTAGAAGTAGGACAGAAAACTGGTATTTCTCATACAAGTGCTTACCTGAGGAAAAATGTATAACATGCTTTCTCACTCAAAGACTTTAACACAAATTCATTAAAATTAGAAAGCATTATTTTTAAATAGGATTATTTTAAAATACTAAACATGAATACGAGCAATACACATACTCCTAGAAACAATTAGGTGCCTCACTCACTATAACTATCTTAAATAAGTGCTTACTTTAAATCTATTTTAATTGACAAGTTTGAGAAGGACACGCTTTTTAAAAAAATAAAATGACCTCAAGGCTTTTGATTAGGTTTATTCACAAACTTCCATTCAAGCTATTGCCATTTTTTCCTTTGAACTTACCTTTGGCAAGGGAGATTTGACTACTTTCTGCTTTCTGCTTTTTTCTTTCTTTTTATTTATTTTTAGGTGAGGCAACCTTTGGTTGACCTCACAGATTGCAAGGAACTTATCAGTTTATAATCCCTTATTTTTTATTTTTCACACCTGGCTTTACAAGTGACTTTCTGCTTTTTTTAAATCATTAAAATATACTTGACATATAACACTGTGTAAATTTAAGGTATACAACATTAATTTCATACATTTATATATTGTAATATGATTGCCATTGGAATGATAATAACATCTCTATCATGGTGCATAATCACCATTTCTTTTTAGTGGAATAATGAAGCTCTAGTCTCTCAGCAAGTTTGATAATTCTAATACAATGTATTGATAAGCTCTAGTCTCTCAGCAAGTTTGATAATTCTAATACAATGTATTATATATTCACTATAGGTACATTAGATCTCTAGGGCTTATTTATTATTCTTTGCAAATTTATACCCTTAAACAATATCTGTCCTATCCCTGTACCCCCCAACCCCTGGTAACCACCACTTTACTCTTTATTCTTATGAGTTCGACTTTTTGAGATTCCACATATAAGTGATACATACAGTACTTGTCTTTCTCATTCTGGCTTTCTGATTTAGCATAATGTGCTCAAGGTCCATCCATGCTGTCGCAAATGGCAGGATGTCCTTCCATGACTGAATAATATTTCAGTGTGTGTGTGTATGTGTGTGTGTGTGTCCTTCCTCATGACTGAATAATATTTCAGTGTGTGTGTGTCTGTATCTTTATCCAGTCATCTGTCGATGGGCATTTAGGTAGCTTCCATATCTTGGCTATTGTGAAAATGCTGCAATAAACATGAGAGTGCAAATATCTCTTAATACTCTGTTTTCATTTCCTTTGGGTATATAGCCATAGGTAATTGCTAGATCATATAGTAGGTCTATTTTTAATTTTTTTGAGGAACCTCTACATTGTTTTTCCTAGTATCTGAACCAAACTACTATCTGCTTCCAAGTCACCGAAGGAAAATCTTGTTTGCCATCCCCACGCTTCTTCTTACTTCATGAAAAAAACATATATCCAATCCTTCCCGATGTGTTCCATCTCCTTCCACCAGCTTAGATTTTAAGTAATCATGGTAGAGCCTTAGGATGGAAAACTCAACAGGTGATGAATATTTATTTGTAGAAAATTATTAACATGGGAAATGTTCACAATATGTTTCTAAATGAAAAAAAGGCTTTACAATAATATGTATACTTGAATACCACTTAAAATAGACAGATGATAGATAAATAGACAAAGATTGAGAAATTATATACAGTTGACCCTTAAACAACATGGGTTTGAACTATGTGGATCCACTTATATGGGAATGTTTTTCAGTAAACACTGTATACGTATTTTCTCTTCCTTATGATTTTCTTAATAAAATTTTTTCTAGCTTGCTTTATCATAAGAATATAGTATGTAATACATATGACATATAAAATACATTAACTGCTTTTGTTACCTATAAGGCTTCCAGTCAACAATAGATTAGTAGTAGTAGTTAAGTTTTTGGAGAGTCAAATGTTATATGCGTATTTTCAACTGCATGGCGGCAGGGGTGGGTGGGTCATCATCCCTAGCCCCAGTGTGTTCAGGGGTCAACTGTATATCAGTAGTGATTATTGCTCAGTAGGTGAGGGAGGTATGTATTTTCTAGTTTGTATGCACAGAGTTGAATTATATTCATAAATTAATTTTTAAGTTATAATTTTCGGATAAGTCTGCAGGAAAATGATACAAAGAGAAAGCAAGTAACAGAGGAGATAAACTATAAGATCCAGTACATTTTCTAAAGAGGAACTGCCAATTAATCTTTTAGTTTTCTAGAAGCCAGCACAGAGGAAACTCAATTAATTACCAATTCATAAGATCCATAAGATAAAAACAGCTCAGATTACTCATGTATTATTAGTCCTATTTTTCAAATAGAGAAACAGAGGCATTCATGGCTCAAAGTTCCATGGCTCATGTGTGGCAAAAATGACAATGATACCCTGGTATTCTATATCCAAACACATTAATCTCTTCATCATATATAACGATTCAAAAGAAGGTGAGATGAGATTAGAAAACATGCTGTCACTGAGTTTGACCAGGAGAGAGGGTAAAATTTCAGCTAAAGGAGAAGGAAGGCATCTCAAGCAGAAACAAAAGCACAGCAGTAGAAGAGCAAGATCAGGGAACAATAAACAGGGTACCAGCTTATGTGAACTGTAAACACTCCTTACCTTTGATGTAATACATTGAAATTTTACACAACATCACCAAAAACATTTTCAATGGGGAGAATAGTAGTACCTACTTCATAAGATTGTTGTGAAGATTAAATGATATAACATATAAAACATTTAGCAGTTACCTGGCACAAGTAAGCATTCAATAAAAATTAGTTGCTATTAACATTTTAATTATGATTATGTAAATACAGTTCCTTCCTGGCATTCTCTAAATGCATCATTTTAAAAACACGTTTTTAAAAATCATTAAAGTTTTCTTCTTTTTCTCCTCCCCTCTCCCCTTCCTTCTTTATTTTCCTTCCTTCTTTCCTTTTCTTCTTTCTTTCTTCCTTTCTTTTTAACCTCATCCTTCTTGAGACAATGCTCTGGCCTTTATTATTTAAAGTAAAAAGTGGCTATAGAAATTTCAGGTCACACTGGTCAGGCAGGCAGCCAAATAAGCCAATGAAGAAAGAAGCAGATCCTGAGGGTGGTTGTTTGCTTCCACTACCCACAAACCCAGGTCTCTATCCAGAGCTTTACGTTTTAAACATTATCAAAGACCACTTACGTGAATAACACAAAGGAATCCATTTGCTGTGTATTATAACAACAACAAAATGATACTTAAATATCCCAAAATCTGGAAGACATAAAATTATATATCAGCTGATTAAAGAACTAAAATTTTCTAGTTCCAGGGGCAGAGCCAAAAAATGGGCTCTTTTTCCCTCTGGATCAGTGATTCTCAAAGTGTGATACTCCAACCAATAGCATTGATATTGTGGAGACCATTTTAGAAAAGCAAATTCTTAGCCCCACCTCAGACCCTTTGAATCAGAAATTCTTGGGGGCAGAGCCCAGAAATCTGTGTTTGGCCAAACCCTCCTGGGGATTCTGGAACACAATGAAGTCTGAGAATTACTGTTCCTCATAAGCCAACTTTTACAAAAAGACACAGTCCCACAGAGTGTAGAAAGAGCATAAACAAATTAATTATCATCATGCTCTCATGACTAAACGGGGAAGAGAGGAATGGATCTTTAGCCAAGATGTAGCTAAGGGTTAGTTTCTCTAGACACTGTAGGCAAGTGGAGGAGATGGGTGGGTGGAGGCATACTTACAATCAAACAAGTCTTCAGAGAAATTGAGTTTGACTTTGCTCCAAGGTTGTGACACTGGCAGCATGAACTGGGTGTATGTTCTAAGGCATTCCGCTGTTCCAGAGAGATGGTCATGGGGCCCTCCCATTGAGCTGGCTAGATATCATCCCCTTATTGACAGGGGCAGGACTGCCCAGTTATATCAAGGGAAGCCAGACATTCAGGGAAGGGGCTGCCAGGCAAAAGGGACTCTCCAAGTCTTTTAAAACATATATCTGAGAGTCAATCACACACTAACATTTTAAACAGAACATCAGAACCCAAACTTAAACTACTGTATTTAATCAGGTTCCATCAGCCCATTTCATTTGAAAGCTTTCAAACACTTTAAGAATCTGTCATCAAAGATAGAAAGATTCATTTTAATTGGTATTTACCTGGAGGGTTGTGGTCCCATCCAAAGTGATTATCCCAAGGAATTCTCACAAAAACAAACTGAGGGCTATAATTTTAAAATGTACCCACAAATCACAATTTCATAGTTTAAAAATTGTTGGAAAAATATTATTAGTATAATTAGTATTATTATCTACAAATTACAAGATGGTTTCTCAGATCACTTTTCAGGCCATTTTGTATAATTTATTCATGAAGCATCACATCATATCATAATTGAATATAAAGAAGACTTAGGTTTTTTATTTAATTAGAATATTCCTTCAAATCTGGAAGGCAACAAGGGGATGATATGTAAAGACTGCTTCTACTTTAGTAAATGACTAATGTAAAAAAATAAAAATCGCATTGAATAATAAGATGTTCTCACTATGGCCACTACGGGTAACAAAAAAAGTCACAATCTAACTATGTAAATAATATATTAACTCTGTACAGTATTTTTTCCATCTATGCAAATATTTTCTAGTCGTGCTCTATTGGCCAAGATAAAACCATTTTAAAATTACTTTCTTAAAATCGTAACCCTGTAAATCTTGACTTTAAAAAAAAAAAAAAATGACCTCTTCTCTTTCTCCTTGAGCCAAACTAGCCCTGGGTTCACTTGCATATTTTCTTTCTTTATCCTTCTGCACTCTGCACGACTACTCCCTTAATCATCAAACCCTTAGGGCAGCATCAAACAGTCTTAAGAACAAACCCTCAGGTCTGTTGACCCTAGAAACAGAGTTTCTGTCAAACTAAAGATAACATCTTGCAGCCCCACACCCATAATGATGGAACAACCCTACCAGCATCCCCTTGAAACCAGACAGGAAGATACCATGACATCAGAACCTGATATAATGATCAACTGCCTCCTACCCTAGCCTCAACCAATCAGTAGAGCCCATGACCCCAACTCCCTTAGCTACCATGACTAATGAGTTTTCCCCTATTCCCTAGAGGCCATCAGGAGCCAGATCTTTGAGCACTAGCTCATCTGTGTCTCTAAGGCTTGGTGCCATTTCCTTAAATAAATCTCTACTTTCTTTGCTGCAAACTCTTATGTCTCTTGGCTATTGACACATGCGAGCAAAATGAACCTGTTGAGTTCTGTAACAAAATGACACCATCTTTATTTCTTCTAAGCTCTATATTTACTCTCAACTAAAGATATTTTTAAAGTTTCAGTCTTCACTAGAAATTATTTTAGGAAAGTGTTAGATAGTGACTAAAGAAAAATTGTTTAATTTTATAAAAGTTACCATATAGATGGAATTTCTTCTGATTCTGGTTTGCTGGCACATTGGTTTCCAAAATAATAATAATAATAATAATTAATAATATAATACATTGGCTAATAATATATGAGAACAAAGAACTACCTTGGAATATTTTCCAGCCAGAGGGAGTCAGGCACTGAAATTTGAGAAGTTACTTGTATAATAATGGTACTTTGAAAAAATATATAATTCCTGTTTAAATGTCATCAGATTCACGGCTTTTAAAGGATGATTTAAGTATGATATAAAAACATTAAGATTTGTGATTCTCTCATTAGTCTTAAATAGTCTTAACTTTAAATATGTCGGCTTAAAGTAACAACATACTGAACTCTTTCATCTTCTGATGAAAACTTTTTTACTATTACTCCCACATTTTTTAATACTTCTTGATGTGGGAAGAGCAGAGTAAGCAAAAAATAAAATGTGCCTCTCTTTAATTACACATGCCTTGCCACTTCCAGGCCACCATTCTGTCTTATTTGTCTGTAATTTAAGGAATGAGACTTTTCAGTTTGGCTAGGTACATTATCTCATTTAATCTTTCCAAGAAGCCATTAAAGAAGTCACTATTTTTATTATTCTCATCTTACAGATGAGAAAATTGAAGCATGGAGATATTCAGAAACACCAAAGCCTGCATGCTTTCCCACCACACAATATTACGAGAGAGAGAGGAGACTCAAAACTAATTTGTATTCATGGAGTGTATGCCTACCACTCCCAAACTGTGGGATCTACTGCATATATCCTTTTTCTTGAAGACTGTGATTTTTTAAAGAATTTACCTTTTAATAACAGTAGTCATGATAAAGAAGAAAATATTGCTTATTAGAGATCATTTGTCATTGTGTTGTTTGGGATTAGGTTTGGCTTTATGTGGCAGAAATTCCCAAATAATGATGGTTTAAACAAGGTAGAAATCGTTTCCATCTGACATAAAAGCCTGGCAGTAGGCATCCCTGGGCCATGAGGCTGATCTCAGAGCCAGAGACTCAGGCCCCCTCTACTTTATTGCTGCTACGCCAGTCCCAAGTTTACTTTATGGTCCAAGATGGCTATTGAAGAACCAGCCATTACTTTTGAATTCCAGCCTGCAGAAGGAAAAAGTGAGGATGGGCATGTCTCCTCCTTTTAAAGACATTTCCCAGAAGTTGCACATGAAATTTCATTTACATTAATTAGGCTGGCCAGAACTTAGTCACATGGCCACCTCTGGCTATAAGGGAAGGGGAAAAGTTCTCTTTATTCTGGTTTGCCATGATGCCTGCTGAAACCTGAAGCTTATAATTATGGAGGAATGGGGTAAGGACAGATTTGGAAGATCAATTCATAGTCTCTGCTACAGGAGGTGGAAATGAATTCATGTTGGGAGGACAACGGGACTAGAGAAAACTGGTGAGCATATGCCCATAGTGTTCTGGGCTATATATAGTTAAGTCTTTTAATTTTTTAAAGAGAAGCCAGAAGTCTGGATTTTTGTGTGAAATTTACTGATTTTTAAATATTGCCAGTTGATTAAAATATTTTAAAAACAGTATGGGCCAAATAAAACCCATCTGTGTCAAGCCTGCAGGCTGAAAGTTTGCTTCTTTTGATTTAAAAGGATTTCTGTTTTAGATTTATTTTCAATCAAACAACAAATATTGTAAGGTATCATGTCAAAGGCAATGAAGGACAATAAGATATAATTTAATTGGAACAAGAAAGTTTCTGATGTAATAGATGGGGTTCATGACTAGAATGGAGAAAAAGAGGTTACAGTAACTATTTTTAGTTTTTTTTTTTACTTTGTGTTGGTTTGGGTTCAGTTTCTCTCCCTGACTCCCAACACTGTATCTTATTGCCTTAGGTCTTTCCTCAATATTCAATAGTTTCCATTCCTATTTTAGTAAATAACTCCGTCCCTAGAATTCTGGATTCACAAATGAATCTCTTAGAAGGATGAAATATTCTCTTCCTTATTTTGTTGCCAATGTTCTATTCTACTGAAAAAATTGCTTTAAGCCTTTCTTTACATTTGCCAATCTTTGTAAAGTTAACGGTACACACATACAGGTCATAATTTATATCTGAACTTGATCTATTATCCTCAAAAGCATGTGTGATAGGACAAAAAATTATTAATATGTAAGTGTTGACAATATTCACTATGCTCCTCTCAGAAGTAGAGAGCTGAGAGCCATGCGTGAAGGCACCAAAGCCACTCAGTCAATTCTTTTGGGAAAAGCAGTGAGACTAGAGCACATGGTAGCCTTCCCTAGGGGACATGAGACACACAATCCTCCTCCTGTTCTCTGGAGCTGTCATAACTGGCAGACTGAAGTCACGGCCCAGTGCAAAATGAAAATGCAGGGGACCTTCTTCAAAATCGTTAAGAATTTTAAGACAGCGACAGCAGAGCATTAAACTAAGCATGGGGCACCTCTAAATGCAGGTTTTTGTGTGGCTGTACAGGTCTCGCAGCCATGAAGCCGGCCTTGGCTGTAGTAGTGGACCTATGGACACTTGGACAGGGAAGTGGGCAGCAAGAAAACATGGCCCAGACACATAGGGTGAGGATATTTTTCAGGTACATTTTAGGGTGAGAGAGGCACATGGACAGTTTGCAATATGAAAAAAAAAAAAATGGAGAGGAAAGGATAAAGTTGTTTGTTTGTTTAAGTGTTGTCATTATCTACATAACACCCTTAATAGTGCTCAAGAAATACAAGTGAGGAAACATGTATGTTTCTTCCATGGGACTCTGTTACCATTGAGGGCCTGAGACATAGGGGTCATAACTATAAAACTATCTCACAGCTATTAGTAATGTCACTGATTTGGGGATCACCGACACTTTCAGAGTAATGGTAGTTTGTTTGTGTCTATGACCTGTGAGAAAGAGAATACTATGCTTGGCTGACTGACTTCCTTCCTTTCTTCAACAAATGTGAAGTCCTTCATTATCTTTCAGTAACAAGCTTAAATATTTTCACTTAACTATTGTTAAAATTAAGTAAACAAATGATTACCTAGTTAAGCAATCAAACGAGTATTTTTCCCAATAAATTGCATAGAAGGTCATAATGAATCTTATTTGTTCATGCTCCTATCTGGTATGTCACTTCACTCACCAGAAGGTACATTCAAGAATGAAGTCTCCCCAGGGTCTTCTTGACCTGTTTTCTTCACCTCCTACACACCCTTTCATCCATAGCTGACTTCTATCTTCACTCTTTTCACCATGCTTCCTAGAAACCCTGCAAGCAAATGTTCCTATGTAATAATTTTCCTTCCAAAAAGTTCTTTTGACCTCCTTACCTTGAGTATTATGTCAATTTTCACCAAAAATATAGCTCATATTAGGTTCTCGATATGAATTTCATATTAATCACTTTTTAATAACTTTGAAAAAAATTCCTCCTTCTAGATTCATGCCATCTGCTATTCTTCTTTGTCTTTGGAAACCACCTATTTCTAGTCACTTTCCCTGTTGAAGGGCCTCAAAATCCTTAGCCCACTTCTCCCTCCACCAGGCTCACCCTAAAAATGTCTAAGCTTGAATCAATTCGACCATCCACCTCCTCTCCTACACTTCCAATGTTAGACTATAGGAGAAAAAAATGTTACACAAATGTTGGGATTATGCCACCAGAAACATATGGTCTCTACCTCATTTAGGCTTCCAGTGCTATTTGCCAGTTCCTTATAAGCCCCTGGTGAATGTTCTACTCAAATCTTAAAATACTCTTCAATTTCTTCATGCCACCTCTGCTAATACTGACCTCTTTTCTCTTAGAAATTAACCTTTCTTACCCCATAGGCAAATATATATATATTGCTTTTGGGTGTGGACTTTTTCCATTTCCTGCCCTATATTTACAAAGAAGTCTATAAATGCCTCTACCCTTTGGTAAACTGATTGCATTAATGGCCCAAAGTAATGACCTCCCTTTTCCATACCCTTTGCCCAGCAGTTTTGTAGTCCCTTCCCATTCTGCCCCTGGTTTTGGCTATGCGACTTTCTTTTGTGAAGGCTTGAATATGCACTGTATGTCTCCACCTTCTTTTTTTTTGGAACCTTGCCATAGCCTTAAAAAGAAGCCCAGTCTAAGAGGATGAGGGCACATGGAACAGAGCCGAATTGTCCTAGCCAAGAATAGCCTTATCCAACCAGCCCCCAGTCACTCTTTCAGCTGACCACAAATATATCAACAAGCCCTAAGACAAGATTTGCCAAATCTGGTCCATTAGAACTATCTTGGTGACCTGCAGACTCATCAGAAATAATAAATGGTTGTTGTTTTCAACAGCTAAGTTTTGGGATTGTTTGTGTGTATACTAGCTAATACAAACTCTAACCTCCTCTCTATTCTCAGAAGAAGAAATCTACCTTCTTTTTTTAAGGCAAATTCTTCTATTTGCTCTTTATCTCATTGCCACTAATATGCTTTTAGATCTCATCCCTTTTGATTATTTCTCTCTATATTGTATTTTCAACCTTTCTTGCTCTCTTTTTACTTCTTGCTCTAATATATAAACATGTTTAAATCTAATTAAATAAAATAAACATACACAAAAAAGTAAACCTGTCTTCAGCAAGTTACTGACCTCTTCTGTCATTCCTTCTTTTTATATTTCTTGAAAGAATAGTCTGTATTGTGTATTTGTCTAGGTTTTCCAGAGAAACAGAACCAACAAGGTGTTATCTATATCTATGTCTATATCTATAGCTATCTATCTATCATCTATCATTTTTGAGAGAAATGAAAAGATTTATTTATTTATTTATTTTTACATGGATAACTTTTATTTTCTATTTGTACTTTGTACATTTAAATATTACCATTAAACACATAAGTTGAAATGGAGATGGACCGATGACTTTAAAAATGTTTTAAGAGAATTTAGGCGGTTGTAAAACTCTAGCTGTTTAATGGCTCAACTAGTGACAGATAAAGAAATTTGCATTTGGATGGGAAAAATTATTCAGGAGTAAACTGAAGGCCTTGGTTCCTGACAGTGGACCCTGGCTTTTGATGCAAAAACTAATTATGCAAAATCTCTGTAAGGAGAAATAGCCAGGATGAAGTGATTGGCATGTGCCTATCTGGATGTTGGCTAGCCCATGATAAGGAATGGGGACTGGACACCAGGCTGTTCGCTGCAATCACATGCAAGACCCAAGGTGGAACAGCAGCCTGGGGAAGTCAAATGTTTAGAGCACTCAAAAGCACATTTTTCTAAACAGTTTCTAGGATGCTTTTCTCAAACAGTGAGATCTTTTTTAAAGAATTATCTTATGCAATAGTCAAGGCTTGGTGAGTCCAAAGTCCAATGAGATAGGCTGGCAGGCTGGAGACTCAGGTAAGAGTTGCAGTTCAAGTCCAAAAGCAGTCTGCTTGAAGAATTCTTTCTTGTTCAGGGAGGTCAGTCTATTCTATTAAGACTTTCAGTTGATTAGAGGAGGCCTGCCCACATTACGTTGAGTCATCTGCTTTACTAAAAGTCCACCATTAAACTGTTAATTGCATCCTTAAAACACCTTCATGAAAGCATTTGGAATAATGTTTGACGAAATATCTGGCTGGGCACTATGGTCCAGCCAGTCAACACATAAAATTAAGCATCAGATTTGCTGTATTCATTGTTTTGTACTCATTGATTATTCATCCTTTTCAGTTGTCATGGTATTAATATACCCAAGGCATTTGATACTGGCAAGCAGTCTCTTCTTCTTTGTCCTTTTATATAGCCCTCACTTCTAGATTGCTTCCTATCTCTCTGATTGCTACTTTTCAGTTTTCTTTATGGAACCTCTTCCTTTGTCTGCTTTTTAAATGATCCTTAGGGTTGTGCTTCCCAGACTATCTGGATCCTCTCACATACTAGTGGCCTTAACTACCAAACCTATATCTTCCACTTAGCCCTCTATTCTGAGTTTCATACATTCATTCATTTATTCATCAAAGGTAAAATCTATTTTATTGAGTACTATGGGAGTTTGTGGGAACCTCTAAAGTGGCCCCCAAGATTCCTGCCTTCTGTTATTCACACTCTTGTTTTACTCTTCTCCTTGAGTGTAAGGTTCTAATGAACAGAATACAGCAAAAGTGATGAGATGCCACTTCTGAGATCAGGTTGCAAAAAGACTCTGGCATTTGTCTTGCTCACCCTCTCTTGTCCTTCCTTGGTGTGGTCTCATTCTCTTTCTTAGAGTCCTTGTTCTGGTGAAAGCAAGTTGACATGCTGTGTGAGAAGTCTTACAAAGAGCCTCATGTGGCAAGGAACTCACATCTCCAGTCAATAGCCAGCAAGGACCTAAAGCCACCAGTCATGTGAGTGAGTTTGGAAGCAGATCTGACTGAGTCTTAAATTGACTGGAGCTCTGGTAGATACCTTTATTGCAGACTTGTAAAGATCTTGTATCAGAGGCACTCAGCTAAGTTGCACCTGGATTGCTGACTCACAGAAATCATGAGAAAATAGATAGTTGTCTTTTTAAGCTGCTAAATTTGGAACAATTTGTTTTACAGCAATAGATAACTAATCCAGGGTTATCCAGGATCCAAAGCCAAATAAGAAATAGCCCATGAACTCAATGATCCTCCAGACTATTAGCAGTGATAGAAAAGTAGCCATGATCACAGTACAATATGATAGGTGTCACTGAAACTTATGTAGTGAGTGATAGAAGCATAGAGAGACGAGAATTTCAATCATATTTGAAGGCCGAAGGATTCACTCAGCAAATTTTATTTTGTGATTGAAAATGAGAAAATATCATGGAATACTTGAGGAACAATATGAATTTTTAGAATCTCTACTGGAAAAAACAGTTGAAAGATTTGGAAAAGAAACAAATAATGGTATCCA
This sequence comes from Pteropus alecto, assembly GCF_000325575.1. NCBI lineage: Eukaryota > Metazoa > Chordata > Mammalia > Chiroptera > Pteropodidae > Pteropus > Pteropus alecto. The sequence goes on from NW_006436298.1 coordinate 44,574,072, forward strand.
GGCAGTATGGATTTAGGTTTGAAGATAATGGACTTATAAGATCTTCAGTTAAAGCTGTAGTTTATTTTTCAAATGCTCTTAGTAATATGGGTATAATTTTATGGAATTTTGGGTTAAGAGAAGATAAAACAGAAAAGCAAAGGCATGAACAACAACAACAAAGAGCAGAGAAAAATAGCAAAACAATCTTTACAATTCTGACTAATTGAATTTAGGTTGAATAAGAAAATAAAGATAATCAAAGCTGCTGAGAGTTTGGGGGAATTGCAGCTGATTCTGACTTACCACTAATCACTAGAGCTAATGGAGTCAGTGCTATGTTTGGCTTATGCCTAGGTCATGCACTCCATTCCTAAATTGGAGAAGACTTCCTATCAAGGGTGGGAAAAGAATGGTTATCCAGAAGGAAATCCAGGTATATTACCATGAAGAGTGAAAGGATGCTTTAAAATAGAGACTGCTGGTTTCATACAATAGTCTCTTCACTTCTTCCAGAATAAGAGAACCCCTAATTTTTAGGGGGTGGAATAACAACTGCATTTCCTAGTTTTTTGTTTGTTTGTTTGTTTTTGTTTTTTTGGAAATAACAACTGTATTTCCTAGTTTTTTGTTTGTTTGTTTTTGTTTTTTTGTTTTTCGTGTCTAGGGATGGCCAGGTATCTAATGAGCTGATCAAAGAGAAGTGAACAGAAGTGATATGTGCAACTTCTGGACTGTGCCCTTCAAAGGTAGCAGATATCATTCCATTCCCCTTTTACGCCTTTTTTTGCCAGCTGGAATATTGTTATGGTCGTGAGACAGCTCGGATCACAGGGAAGAGATTACATCCTTGGAGGGCAGGACAACAGAAGGAGCCTATAATCCCTGGATGATCTCATCCAGTCTTCATAGTCCCACATGAGGGATAATTAAACTACATTTTTTAAGCCATTTTAAATGTGGTTCTGTATTATAAGTGGCTGGACCTATATTTCAATTAATTCAGATGTCCAGTAAAAAAATTAAGCTGAGAATATAAATGACCATAGCCTAAGACAGAAAGTAGTAAGCAAGAAAGAGGCATAGGTAATAAATTGAGGATACAGAGAAGAATTACTTCAAGTTAGGCTGTGAAGTTTCAAGAGGCTTAAATTTCTGATCAGTGACAGACTCCAGACTGTCCGTAGGTGGTGGAGTGCAAGCCACAGAATGTGCTGCCACAGCTCATTCTTCCAGCAATGGCTCTAGAAAGCAAGGGTGGTGGTAGTAGCATGGTAGTGACAATTGTTCCATGCATCAGACACACACAAGGATCATTGGGACCTTGATATACTTACTTAAATTATTCATGGTTTGAATTGATGCTTCTTGAAAGTTATCATGGGAATTTTAAAATTTAGGGGTTGAAGAAATCCTAGTGACTGGAAAAACCTGTTCCAATGCACTTAAGAAAACAACTCCAGAGGTGCTAAGTTTTGCAGAGAGCCAGTGGAATCCAGGCCTCCCAGGCTAGTGAGGGTTGAGGGTATGTACATTATTTGTAAAGAATCTCTGTGACTTTTTTCCTCCACCAAGATTATAACCTTAAGTTGCTATTTGCAATGCCCCCTTTTACTTTTCCCCGAATATACCTTGCATCGGCACAGCACTTTTAGCTTTAAGAATATTTTCACTTATTTTATTAGATCCAGACAATAAACCCTGCAGCGTGAGTAGAGAGTTAGCAACATTCTCATTTTACTGGTAAAGAAATTGAAGCTCAAAGTTAAGGGACTTTATCATGACAAAGAGCTAGTAATTGGCTGAAGTTATTGAGTATAAAGCTCTCACCAGTCATCCATTTATTTTTCTAATTGTCATTTTTCCAACCTTTCTGACTCTATTGAGGAAAAACACTGTTGCTCATGATGAAACTGAAGTAAACTTCAGATTTACTAGTCACATTTCAAGTGCTCAGTGGTCACATGTGGCCAGTGGCTACTCTATAGGACAGCGCTGATATAGACCATTTCCACCACGTCGGAAAGTTCTACTGGACAGCCTAGAAAGATTTATGAATGATTTGTCTTATTTACTAGTCCTCAATCTTGCCTTCAGTCTGTGTGTAATCCAAGCCTGGACTACAGACAGGTCTCCAAACTCTTCCACTTTCTACAGATTTTAAAACCGGTAATGCCAACAGAAATTGTTTGGCCGACTCCTGCGAAAATGGAGATGTGGTAATGAAGGTCCCAGATTCTTGCAGAAAAGTCCATACAGCAAGGGCGGTGAAAAACGCAGCCAAAAACTAGACGCGGAAGTGAAAAGTGAGGCAAAGAGGCGGGGCTAAGGGCCATGAGCTCAGGACGGGCGCGGTCAGGCGGTCGGGGGCGGGGCCGCGTGCAGCTGGGCGGGGCCGGGAGAGGCGGGCCCGGGAGGCGGGGGAG
>NW_006436298.1:44576533-44645110 GCF_000325575.1 Pteropus alecto
GCCCGGGAGGCGGGGGAGCCGGGGGGCGGGCGCGCCAGCCCAGCCGTGCGTGCTCACGTGACAGGTCCGCGAAGCCCTGCTCGCGCAGTCGTCCGGGCGAGCGAAGATGGCGGCCGAGAGGGAACCTCCTCCGCTGGCGGACGGGAAGCCCACCGACTTTGAAGAGCAGGAGGACGGAGAGGATCTGTTCACCAGCACTGTTTCCACCCTAGAGGTGAGACCGCATCACCGCGGGTGCCGCGCTTCGCAGCGCGTCTCACCATTAGGCACCTTCTCTCTGTCCCGACTTATTCCTCCCCACCCCCCGGGTTTGCAAGGACCTGGTGGAGGCGACACCTGTGACGCGGGCCCCACTTCGGAAACCTGTCAGTGAGCCGGAGTTAACCTGGGCCGCTAGGCCAACTCAGACTAGCCTACCGGCAGGGGTCTGACCTAATCCCCAAAGGAGCAGCGACCGGACGGAGCATCGCAGCGCCCTTTCCCATTTCAGCTGGCCTTACTCGATGTCACTTGCAACTCTTCTAGACCAGAGGTTTTGCCCTAGGTTCTGGTAAACCAGACCACTCTCCCTGGAGAGTTCCGCAGCCCCTTTGGAGAGGTGCTTGCTTTTTTTTCCTTCCCAAGGGAGGGTGTGCCCCTAAAAGAGGAAAGCAGAGAAGTGAGCGCTGAGTGACCCAAGCTCTGTAGGGAACGTGTGGATGCACTTTCCCTAGTTCTGGCCCTTCGTGGACTGCTAGTTCTCCTTGAGGGTGGTTCCTGTATTTCGGACTGTTGAATAAGTAAATTCATTTGACCTGTTTTGTTTGTATTCTTTAGTACCTGGACTTTTTAAGGATCATGGTGTTTGTAAAATATAAAGTTGAAGGGAGAGAGTAGTCCAGGAAACTGAGTTTTTTTGTTTTTTTGTTTTTGTTTGTTTTTTTTGTTTTTAAATAAGTTATCAGGGGAGAAATAAAAACAGGTCCTCACTCCTGTTTCCTCTTTTCTCGCATGGTCAGCGATCTCTGAAGCTCAGTGTTCCTGTTTTGTCAAAGGAGGCACCCTCTATGAACTTAACAGTATTGGGTCTCCTACATCCTGTTCATGTTTGAATTGCTTGCATTTGGTGAGAGCACCTACTTCATAGCCCAATTTTAAGTGTGTGTATATGTATTAAAATATTAGTAATTTGCAGAGGATTGTTTACCTCGGGCTGTACTTCTTTAAAAAACTGTTTTTAATGAGCTTTCTCAACTTGTTCAACTTTTCACCAAATCATTTGGAAATTACTGTAAAATATCTATTTTCTGAAATTCAGTTACCTACTGGGAACTTCCGGGAACGTTTTCAGCACTGACCACGTTCTGGTAATTGCATATGCAGGTATCCGGCCAAACCCTACCTCTCCTCAGATTTTATGCTTCTTAGGGCTGGGGATAGTGCCTTGATAATCTTTGTGTTCTTCACAAAATCTCGAACATTTACATTTAGTAAATGTTTGCTGGATTATCAAAACCAGCATCTCCTAAGAATTAGTAAAAATGATCTTTCATAACAAATTACTTTTTAAGATTAGTATCCTTTTAGCCCTTTATACATACTATTCAGCTATCTTAACATATATTGAAAAGGTGGGATCCTAAGACCTGCGTTCCCTTTAAGAACAGCAAAGATTTTTCACTAGCAAGGATCAGAGTAAAGTTGACTGACAATGTAAACTAGAACTCTGTGAACACTAAGCATTCTGTTTAATTGACGCCTTTTAAAGTTGAGAAGGAACAATAATCTGTTTCCATTTGGGTGGGACTTTTTAATAAGGTATTTGACTTCTCAGTAAAAGCCTACAGAAATTTGAGTATAAATTTTACCTCCGCGCACTGTGAAAGTTGTAAAGTTGGTTTTGATTACTCATCTAAACCTTTTATTTCATTGATTCAAGTTATCAATTTTAAGGTATTACTAAGATTTATAAATTCAGATTTTTTAAAACAGTATTTTTTAGTACACCGAAACATCTCTAAAGAAATGTTCTTTAAGTAGTCCACTTTTCTTTTTAAACAGTAATTATCATACTTCAGTGTGCAGGAAAAGCTGTAGGATACTTGTTTAAAATGCAGATGTCTTTGCTTCACTGGAATCTGCATGTTTAATAAGTGTTCTAGGTCAGTGGTTTTCAAACTTTATACGTAAGTTACCTAGAGATCTTATTAAAGTGCAAATCTGATTCTTTAGAGCTGGAATAAGCCCAATATTCTGCATTTTTAACCAGCTGTTCTCATGACATTGCTTCTGGTTCATAGATAATGATGAGTTGCAAAACCCCAGGTGATTCTGATCCAGATCATCTTTGAATGATCTGTACCTTATTATCTAAGCTGTAAATTGAAAGTGGAACATATACGTTAACGTTTTTCGATTTAAAAAAAAAAATAAGTTTTAAAAATTATTTTATTTACATACAATCTTTTATCTTTGAGGGCATTTGGAAGAAAAATATCAATTTAAATCCATATAAGTGAAAATCAAATTATAGAACAGCTTTAATGTATAATTCTTAAGCTCATAATGATTATACAATTTAGTATATTTTTAACCCAATATTAAACTTTTTTCCTTTCAAAATAAGAGCAGTCACATAAAGCTATATTCAGTAAATAAAGCGTATTTAAAACCCCTAGTGTATGTTTCTGTTGTGATTATGGAACAAAGTGGTGGAAGGCTGGCATAGGGGCAGGGAAGGGAAGGGAAAAAACACTGGCAAAAGCATGTTCTTTTTTGGTACCTGAGAGGCAAGGCTTTAAATTGTTTAGGAGTATTGCTTTTTCCTTAAATGATACAGCCCTAAGCTTGAAAGGTGCTTGCCCTAAAGCAACATGAAGTAAGACAACACCTTAAAACAAAATAAACTCTGGAAATTTATATTATATGCCTCTTTAAAAAACAGGTTCATTGAGATGAAATTCATATACCATACCATTTACTCATTTAATGTGTATAATTTAATGGATTTTAGTATATTCACAAGTATGTGCCTCCATTACCACAATCAATTTTAGAACATTTCATCACCTCAAAAATAAAGAAAATCGTATACCCTTTAACTATTGCTCCTTGCCCCCATTCCCCAAATCCTTCTGCTGCTGCCCCTAAGCCACCACTAATTTACTTGCTGTCTCTACAATCTTCCCTTTTCTGGACTTTATATGCGTGAAATCATATAATATGTGGTCTTTTGTGACTGGCTTCTTTCACTGAGCATAATGTTTTCAAAGTCTACTTAATTCCTTTTTATGCCTGAATAATCCATTATGTGGCTATACCACACTTGGTGTATCCATTTGTCACTTGATGGACATTTGGGTTGTTCCCATGTTTTGGCTGTTACAAATAATGTACATAAACATTTGTGTACAAGTAGAATTACGGGGTCATATGATAACTCTACATTTAATCATTTGAAGAATTACCATAGTGGTTTGTCAAAATGGCCACATCATTTTATATTCCCACCAGCCATGTGTAAGGGTACCAGTTTTTCCACATCCTCACTACACTTGTTATTATCTGATTTCTTGATTCTATACAGCCTAATGAGTGTGAAGTGGTTTCTTAATGTGGTTTTGATTGCATCTTCATGATGACTAATGATATACATCTTTTCATGTGCTTACTGGACCTTCGTATATCTTCTTTGGAGAAATTTCTATTCAGATACTTTGCTAATTTTTGGGTTGTCTTTATTATTGAGTCGTAGGAATTCTTTATATATTCTAGATACAAGTTCCTTATCAGATTCATGATTTGCATATATTTTCTCCTGTAGGTTGTCTTTTCATGTTCTTGATGGTGTCCTTTGAAGCACAAATTAAAAAAAAATTTTGATGAAGTCCAATTTATTTTTTATTCCGATGCTTATGCTTTAGATGTCCTATATAAGAATCCAAAGTTCTGAGTATTTACAGCTATGTTTTCTTCTAAGAGTTTTATAGTTTTGGCTCTTACATTTAAATCTTTAATCTATTTGGAGTTAAATTTTGTCTATGGTATGAAGTAGGGGTCCAAATTCATTTCTTGCCTGTGACAATCTAGTTTTCCCACCACCATTTGTTGAAAAAGACAATTCTTTCCCCATTGAATGATCTTGGCGCCCTTGTCCAGAATAAGACTGTAGATGTTTACACCTGGTTCTCATACTAACCTCAGATCTGAGGGTCAGCTCAAGTCAGGGTGAGAATCACAATTTCCCCAACACTGTCACATGATAAAGTTTATAGAGCATTTAAAGTGAAATTTCCACTTTGGAGACTCACAGGTCTTCAGATTCCTTCCCATCATATAACCTCATGCCATAAGTCCTCAGAAGATACCGTACTTGGTTGACTTTAGTAAATACTTGAATATTTACTCTTTGTCATACTGTTTAGATCAGTGGTCCCCAGCCTTATTGTCACCAGAGACTGGTGCTCCTATGAGAATCTAATAATGCTCGATGATGTAGATGGAGCTGAGGCTGTGATGCTAGTGCTGGGGAGCAGCTGCAAATACAGATGAAGCTTTGTAGCTCCCCGCCACTCACCTCCTGCTGTGTGGCTCAGTTCCTTAGCTTCAGTACCAGTCCATAGCCCAGGGGTTGGGGACCCTTGGTTTAGATGATAATGGGAGTGCAGATATCAGAAAGATACTGCAGGTCTTTGAGGACAGAAAATCTCCTGTGGGAAAGAAAGAGGCATATAGAAAACTGGTATAGATGGAATGTGATTTTATGATCTGGAAACATCAGTTTTCACTGAAAATACCAGTAAAATGGGGAGATTCTAATTCCTATCAACGTTCCTAGATGAACAGTAAATGTTTCTATTGGTTGGGAAACAGTGATGTAATATTTAAGAGAGACCTTGAAGGATGGAATGAAATTTCAAAGTGGAAGAATGACAAGGGTCACTTAAGGTTTAGTCCATATTCTAAGGAACCATAAATAATTCCAAGTGGCCGAAAATAGGATATTACAGGTTTATTATGTGGTGGGATTGTGAAGAGCTTTGAAATTTGTTCTGTGGGCAGGTGAAAGCTATGGAAGATTTGCATGGCAGTAACATGATAACTTTAGGAAGATTAATGTGCCAGCAGTCTGAGGGATGAATTTGAGTGGGAGTTATTGGTAGGTTGATGAGATGAAAGCTGTTTTAAGTCTGAGGTTAAGGGCCTCAAGAAGAAAGTGCAAATAAAAAAGGACAGGGAAATTGGTGCAATAGCAGATTAAAAGACAGACTTTTGATTTTGTAATCCCTCAGGTAATTTTTAGGAGAAGCAGTTATAAGTTTATTTTACTTGGGGATACGATGCACCAATACAGCTAGAAATGCTGGATGGGCTAGAGATGTAGATTTGGGGACTCATAAATCCGACTGATAACACTAAACTAGACTCTGAAAATCTAGTCTCTGCCCTCATGGAGTATATGAACCAAAAGAAGTCAATATAATAAACATAGCTGTATGAACAAATACCTGCAATCCCAGGTGATACATGTGTAAATGGAATATGCACACAGTACAGAAATAGTATAGAAGACTAGAGTAACTTAATTGTATAGAGATGATCTTTAAAAACCTGAAATTTGGTGATATCAAGAGAGTAAGAGTAGGACAAGAGACTTGGTAAAGAAGAACTGAAGTTTAGTATCTTGTCCCAAGGCAAATGTAATTTGTTTTCTTATTCCGGTTTTCTAATCTTAGGTAGGCCTTAACTTCAAATGTATTATTTTTTTTTGAAAATTTCACTACGAATTACTTATGTTTCAGAAAAGAATGTTTTATGACCAGGTATTTAAAGGCAAAGACATTTATAAAGAGGTATAATTCTAGTTGACCATTTTCCTGTGAAACCACTAAATTTAAGGATTTTAGAATGAATTATTTTTAGTTCCTGTAAAAAAATGTTATTCTATGAAGTTTCATGAGGCAGAGATGCTCAATTTTTTGCACTTTTAAAAAAAAAATGTCTTTAATGTTAATTTTACAAATGCTCACTTTCCTATGAAGTTGAACTCTTGTGTTTTTTTCTGTAATGATAGTTTTTAGTTGAGGTGAGATCTACCTTAATTACTAAAGTTCACTACCACCTCAAGAACACTTTCATCACTCCCCCAAAATTCTGTCATATAGTTAACTCCTCCCACTCCCAGCCTCTGGCAACCACTGATCTGTTTTCCGCGTATAGTTTTGTTGTTTCCAGTGTCATATAAATGGAATCATACATTATGAATCTTTAAAAAAGCATCTCAGGTTTATTGGTGGTGTTGCATGTATCAATAGTTCATTCCTTCTTATGCCAAATTTATCGTATATATCACTGTTGTTGAAGGACATTTCTGTTTCCAGTTTTTGGCATTAATGAGTAAAGGCAATATAAACATTTATGTACAGGTTTTATGTACAGTTTTCATTTATTTGGGGTAAATACTTAGAAGTAGGATTGCTAGGTTGTATGGTTAATGCATGTTTAACTTTGTAAGAACAAACTGCCAAACTTTCTGCCAAAAAGGTTCAAGGGAGATAAGGTACAGGGAGCTGGAGTCATTTGTTTTTCGTCCCACAAGTTAATGTCCATAGTATAAATCGAGACCATATTCAATAGGACAGTGTTCTAAGAATTGATTATCTGTGGTTTCATTAAAACAACTGCATGATTCTTCAAGACAAAAGTATGTTACTGTATTTCCTGGTATTATAAAAGTTATTTTTATATCAACTTTTATCCCTAATCAGAAAGTCATGCCTTTGTATAAACTATTGATTGAATCATGAAAGCTAGCTTCAAGGAAACTTTGATGAAGTTGGACTTGTCAGTCTCTGGTCACGTTTGCATTAACTTGATATCTAAAATCTAATAAAAATAGATTGAGAGGACTGCCACACTTTTCCAGAGCAGCTGTTTTGCATTCCTATCAACAATGAATGAGAACTCCATTTGTTCCACATCCTTGTTAGCACTTATTAGTGTGAATTTTATTTTAGTGAGCTTAAGGATAGTTTATAGTGGCTGGAAAGAACTAATTGTTACATTTTTAGGAATATTGTAAGCTGGTTAGTAAACACAGCCATCGTTAAAAATTAAATTATATAAACTTATAATTAAATAAATCATACTGAAGACAAAGGTAATAAATATTTGAAACTCATCATTTCCTAATTTCTGTACTACATTTTCCTGTTTTCTGTGTTCTCGAAGTTATATGTCTCTTGTATTTATACGGTGGAAAGTATGTATTTTCCCAACTTCACTGTCTGTGAGGGTATTCCATAGCAGGCATGTTTACGTCACAGAAATCAGCAAAAGCTAAAATTCAGAGTCTTCTCTCTCAAAGACCTGCTTGCTAAACATTTACCATCAGACCACTGTTTTTTAGACATTCTAACAGTTGTGTAGTGTTATCTCATTGTGGTTTTAATATACATTCTCTAATGATTAATGATGCTGAACTGAGTATGTTTTCAAGTATATATTCATTCACCTGAAAATTATCTTTGGTGAAGTGTCCTTTCACATCTTTTGCACATTTAAAAAAGTGAGTTTCTTTGTTGAGTTTTGAGAATTTTTCATGTATTCTAAATATAAATCCTTTACCAGATATGCATTTTGCAGATTTTTTCCCAGTCCTTGGCTTACCCTTTTATGATATTAACGGTATTTCACAAACTAAAAGTTTGTTATTTTGGTGAAGCTCAAGTTATCCTTTCTCTTTTTTTTATTGATAATACTTTATATGTAACATATGAAATCTTTTGCTAATGTTAACCAAAGATCGCAAAGGTTTTGCTTATGTTTACTTCTAGAAGTTTTTACATTTAGGCCTGGGTTCATTTTGAGTTAATTTTCATAGGAGTTGAGGTTGGTTTTTGTTTTGTTTCGTTTCGTTTTGTTTTGCATGTAGATATCCCAGTTGTTCCAGCACCATTTATTGAAAGATAACCATGTTGTTAAGGTTTGTTTTATGACTCAGAATATGGTCTGTCATGGTAAATATTATGTGTGCACTTGAAAAGAATGTATGTAGTGTGATGTTGAGTAAAGTGTTATATAAATGTTAGGTCAAGTTGATTGATAGTATTTTTCAGTACATGCAACAACACCAGTGAGTCTCAGGTGCTTTATGCTAAGTTAAGGACGCTAGACTCAAAAAGTTTCTCCATTGGACTGTGTTTGCATCTTTGCCAAAAATCAGTTGAGCGTATGTGTGGGTCTTTTTCTGGACTCTTCTGTTCTTTGATCTGTCGACTGTCCTTTTGCCAGTTTTATGCTGCCTTGATTACTATAACAGTCTTGAAATCAGGTAGAATCCACTGACTTTGTTCTTTTCTAAATTGTTTTGATTATTCTAGTTCTTTTGCCTTTCCATATAATTTTATAATCAGTTTATTGATTTCTATCAAAAATTCCTGCCGATAATTTAATTGAGATTGTGATGAATCCATAGATTAGTTTGGGGAGAATTAACGTATTAACAATATTGAGCCTTTAAGCCATAAGTTTACTATTTCTCTCCATTTTTTTAGATCTTATTTGATTTTTTCATCATTTGTGGTTTTCTGCATACAGATCAAGCACGTATTTTTTAGGTTATACCTAAGTATTTCATGGGGTTTATAGTACTTTATTTCTTTTTACATTTGTTCATTGGTAGCATGTTGAGCCGTATCCTACAACTGTGCTAATCACTCATTAGTTCTAGTAGGTTTTTTTGGATTTTCTATGTAGATAATCGTGTTGTTTGCAGTTAGAATTTTCTTTCTTTCCATTTTTTATGCCTTTTTTTTTAAAAAAAAAAATCTTAATGCTCCAGCCAGAACCACTGGTATAGAATAGAAGTGATGAGAGAGTGGATATCCTTTCCTCTTTTATGGTTGTAGAGGAAAGTATTCTTTCTGTAAGTTTTTTTGTAGATGATCTTCATCAAGTTAAAGAAGTTCTGTTCTATTCCTGGTTTTCTGAAATTTTGTAGCCATGAATGGATGTTGATTTTGGCAAATGCTTTTTCTGCATCTAATAAGATAATCATAATTTAGTTTTCTTCAGTTTTTTGATAAAGTGGATTACATTGATTTTCAAATGTTGACTAAACCTTGTATTCCTAGAATAAACCCCACAGTCGTAATGTGTATATCCTTTTTATATATTGCTGTATTCACTTTGCTATTATTTTGTTTAGGCTGTTGTATCTATGGCTATAACAGATGTTTGTGTGTTGTTTTCTTTTAGTTGTAATGTGGTTGTCTGTTTTCAGTATCAGAAATACTGGCTTTTTACTCCTCTTTTATATCTTGAAGAGGTTGTATGGAATTAGTCTTATGACTTCCTTAAGAGTTGATAGAACTGATTAGTGGAGTCCTCTGAACATGTAGGTTTGGTTGTTGGAAGTCTTTTTTAACTATAAAAGTTTATTTGAGCCAAACTGATGACATCGCGGAGAAACAAGATCTCAAATACTCCACATAAATTCAGTTCTTTAATAGATAAAGGAATATTTCTTCTTTTTGAATTTTGATGCGGTAAGTCTTTCAGGAATTTGTTCCTTGAGAGTTGGGAAATTTATGGGCATAGGTTTTTCATAATCCTCCCTTACTGTGTCTGTGGGTGATACCCCTCCCTTTTCATTCCTGATATTGATAATTTATGTCTTATGTTTGTTTGCTTATTTATTTTAATTTTGCTAGAGGTTTGACATTTCTTGGGATCTTTTTAAAGTATCAACTTTTGGTTTCTTGATTTTTTGTTTTGAGTTTCATTGATGTCTGCACGTATTTCCTTCTGCTCGCTTTCTGTTTAATTTGTTCTAGTTTCCTTGGATCATTGATATGAGATCTTTTTTTTGAGTATTAGTATTTACCTATATTTTTCTCTGTAAACACTTTTAATTGAATCCCACAAATTTTGATATGTATTTTTCTTTTCATTCAGTTTAAACTACTTTCTGGTTTCTCTTGTGACTTCCTGTTTGACTTGTGGCTTATTTAGAAGTGTGTTAACTTCCAAATTTCGGGAATTTTCTGTATAGCTTTCTGTTACTGATTTCTACTTTAGATTGATTATGGTCGGAGAATGTTTTATGATTTCAGTTCTTTTAAATTTTTTAAGGTTTGTCTGATGGCCCATAATATGGTCTATAAAGGAGCGTCTTCTCTGTGCACTTGAAAAGAATGTATATTGTCTGGTGTTATTGTTGGAGTGTTCTATAACTTGGAGTGTTAAGTCAAGTTGGTTGATAGTATTTTCCAGGTCTTCTCTATCTTTCCATATTTATCTATCAAATACTAAGAGAAGAGTGTTGATGTGTCCAAAGATAATTGTAGATTTTTATTTTTTTACTTCTTTTAGTTCAGTTTTTCCTTCATGTATTTTGAAGCTCTGTTATTAGACACATAGACATTTAGTATTGTTATGATTTTTCTTGGTAAATTGATCCTTCTGTCATATGATGCCCCTCTTTATTGCAGATAATACTCCTGAAGTTTATTTTATCTGATGTTAACGTAGCACTCCAGCTCTTAACTTATTTATGTCTTTAAAGTAGATTATTTGTAGGCAACATATTGTTATGTATTGTTATTTTTATATCCAGTCTGGTGACTTCTGTCTTCTAATTAGTATGTTTACACTATTTACATTTAATGTAATTATTGGTATGGTTAGATTAGATCTACCACTTTGTTTACTTTGTTTTTCCACTCGATTTCCCCTTTCTTCTTTTGTATTTAATGTTTGTTAGTATTCCATTTTAATTTATCTACTGGATTTTTTTTTTTGTTATCACCCCTCCTTTTCTCTCTTTAAATACATATAGTCATTGCTCTAGGGATTACAATATATACCTAACCATTTGTAGTCCAATTAGAGTTAATATTGTGTTTCTACAAATAAAATGTAGAGCCTTACAACTGTGTAGATTCATTTACCTCCTGTCTTTCATATTCTAGTTTTCACATATATTACATCTCTATACATTGAAAACTTGTAACAGTATCATAATTTTTGCTTTTGTAGTCATGTACATTTTAAATAAGAGAAGGAAAATGGTCTGTTATATTTCCCCAGTTAGTTACCAGCTCTTCCTTTATTCCCGAAGGTCCAAGATTGTACTTTCTCATACATCTTCAGACTAACAAACTTCTTTCAGCACTTTTTTTTGAAGATCTGGCCTAGTGATGGTAGATTCCTATAGTTTTCTTTCGTCTGAGACTATCTTTGTTTCAGCTCTGTTTCTGAAGAATATTTTGCTGGATATGGAATTCTGTGTTGATAGTTCTTTTCTTTTAGCACTTTAAAGATTTTGTGCCACTGTCGCCCAGTCTCTGATCTCTGGTGAGAAATAATACAGTCCTTCTCATTGTTTCCCTAAATGTAATTTTTTTTTTTCTTTAGCTGCTTCAGCTTTCTTAATTATTAATCTTTGGTTTTCAGCCTTTTTTTATAATGTGGCTGGGTCTGGTTTTCTCTGAAGTTGTCTTGTTTGGAGTTTGCTTGTTCCTGAATCTAAATTTATGTCTTTCACTGAATTCAGGGAGTTTTTAGCCATCCATTTCTTGAAGTATTTTTATGCATTGCTCTCCTTTTAAGACTCCAATGACATGAATATTAGACTTTTTTATATTATTTCATAGGTCACTTAAGTTCTGTTGTGTGTTTTTTGTTTTTTTTTTTCAGTTGTTTTCCTCTTTGTTATTGAGATTGGATATTTTCTAATGCTTTATCTTCAACTTCACTGACTTTTTATCTCAGGAGCTGTAAAGGGTCTGAAATTTTGCCTTTCTCTCAAGCTAATAAAATAACTTGTTTTATGGTTGCTGGAAGAAGACACAATAAAGGACGTTATTACGCAAAGCATAGCAAGCAGCTTGAGTATCATGTTTGTGACAGTTTCCCTTGTGCTTCACTTACCAGGGTGATGAGAGGGGCCCAGGCTAATGTTGCACTTGCTTTGGTTTATGTCACAGCTGAGCCCAAGTTTAGGGAACCCAAATCATTTATAATAAGCAGTAAGTCTACCTATTCTTTGCTCCAGAGGAAACATTATCTTTATTATATAGACAGTAAACAAACCTGGTCTTTGCTTCGGAAAGAAGCTCATCATATCTTTCCTCCCAGGCTCTTTCCCAGAAACAAAGGCTTCTATCAGAGTTTTAGCTGCCTGCACTGTCACATACTTTTGCTCAGCTTAGGCCACCCTTGCAGAAAAGTGGTGAAAGAAGAGAAAGTACTAATAAGGATATTTATTCCCTGGATTTTCTTTTCCTGGTTCAACTGGCAAAGTAATAGATGTTCTCTTGGGTTCCCCCCCCCCCCCCCGCTGTTAATTTTTGATATAATGCATGACAGGCATATTATTTTCAGGTACATTTGTGATATTTAAGAAGCCTTCACTTGAAGAGATACAGGATTTGGGAACTATCTGGAGCCATTTACATTTACCACAATCACAATTTAGCTAACCTGTTTTTATTTTGTTTTGTTTGTTTATTTAGGTTCCACATATAAGTGAGTTCATGCAGTATTTGTTTTTCTGTGTCTGACATTTCTCTTAGCATAATACCCTCTAGGTCTATTAATGATGTCACAAATGGAAACATTTCATTCTTTATTGCTGAATAATATTACGTTGTGTGTGTGTGTGTGTGTGTGTGTGCGTATAATATACACATACGCGTGCGCATAATATACACATACTCATATATGCATGTATGTGTATATTACATCTTTATCTGTTCATCTGTTGATGGACATCTAGGTTGCTACCATATCTTAGCTATTACTAGTGATGCTGCAGTGAACACAGGGATGCATATATCTTTTCAAATTAGTGTTTTTGTTTTCTTCTGACGAATACCCAGAAATGGAATTGCTAGATCTATGGTAGATCTATTTTTAAATTTTTGTGAGATCTCCATACTGTTGTCCATAGTGGCTGCACAAATTTACAAACCCACCAACAGTGTATGAGGATTCACTTTTCTCCGCATCCTTACTAACACTTGTTATTCGTTGATTTATTAATGCTAGCTATTCTGACAGGTGTGAGGTGATATCTCATTGTGGTTTTAATTTACATTTCCCTAATTAGTGATATTGAGCATCTTTTCATATATCTATTGGCCATCTGTATGTAATCTAAGGAGAAATGTATATTCGGGTCCTCTGCCTATTTTATTTAATTGAATTGTTTGTTTTATTGTTAAGTTGTATGAATTCCTTAACATATTTTGGATATTAACTTTTTATTGAATGTATCATTTGTAAATATCTTCTCCCATTCAGTAGGTTGTCTTTTTGTTTTGATGGTTTCCTTCACTGAGGAAAAACTTTTTAGTTTGTTGTCTCATTTGTTTATTTTTTCTGTTGTTTCCCTTGCTCAAGGATATATATCCAAAAAGATACTGCTAAGAGAGTTGTCATAGAGTTTACTACCTATGTTTTCTTCTAGGAGTTTTATGGTTTCAGGTCTAACATTTAAGTCTTTAATCCATTTGAGTTTATTTTTGTTTATGGTTTAAAGAAGTGGTCTAGTTTCTTTTTTTTTTTCCATATATGTGTCCAGTTTTGTCAATACCACTTATGGAAGAGGTTGTTTTTACCTCATTGTGGATTTGCCTCCTTTTTTGTATATTAATTGACCATAGAATGAGTTGGTAAGTGTTCCCTGTTCTTGAATTTTGGTACAATTTGTGAAAGCATTGAATTAATTATTTTTCAATTAATTCTATTTCTTGACTCTATTCCATTGATCTATATATGTTTTTATGCCAGTACCATACTGTTTTGATTATTGTAGCTTTGTAGTATAGTTTGATATCAACAAATATGATACCTCCCACTTTGTTTTTTTCTTAAAATTTTCTTGGCTATTCAGGGTCTTTCCTGGTTCCATATAAATTTTAGGAATAGTTCTGAGAAGAATGCCATTGGTATTTTACTAGGGATTGCATTGATTTCGTATATTTAAGTAATAAGGGCATTTTAACAAGATTAATCTTTCTAATCCATGAGCAAGGTATATCTTCCACTTATTTGTATCTTGTTCAGTTTCTTTCTTCACTGTCTTACAGTTTTCAAAGTACAGGTCTTTCACCTCTTTGGTTAAATTTATTCCTAGGTATTTTATACTTTTCAACGCAGTTGTAAGTGGGATTATTTTCTTAATTTCTTTTTTCAATTGTTCATTATTGGTGTATAGAAATACTACAGTTTCTGTATATTGACTCTATATCCTGCAACTTTATTGAAGTACTTTATTAGTTCTAATAGTTTTTTCGGTAGAGACTTTAGGATTTTCTACATGTAGTATTATGTCATCTGCAAATAATGGGAGTTTTATTTCTTCCTTTCCAGTTTGGATACCTTTTATTTCTTTGTCTGATTGCTGTGGCCAGGACTTCCAATACTATGTTGTATAGAAGCGGTGACATTAGGTATCCTTGTCTTGTTCCTAACCTAAGAGGAATAGCTTTCAGCTTTCTCCATTGAGTATGTTATTAGCTGTGGGTTTGTCAGATAAGGACTTTATTATGTTGAGATATGTTCCTTTTCTACCCACCTTGTTGAGTTTTTATCATTAAAAAATGCCGAATTTTGTCAAATGCTTTTCCTGTATCTGTTGAGATGATTTATGATTTTTGTCCTTTATTTTGTTAATGTGATATATCACATTAATTGATTTACAGATGTTGGACCTTTCTTTCATCCCTGAGGTGAATCCCACTTGGTCATAGTACATAATTCTTTTAATGTGTTGTTGAATCCAGTTTGCTAATATTTTGTTGAAAATTTTTGCGTCTGTGTTCTTCACAGATACTGGCCTGTCATTTTCTTTTTTTTATTATGTCTTTACCAGGCTTTAGTAGCAGGGTAATGCTGGCTTCATAGAATAAGTTTAGAAGTGTTACTTCTTCTGCAACTTTTTGAAATAGTTTAAGGATAGATATTACTACTTTGAATGTTTGGTAGTATTCACCTGTGAAACCATCTGGCCTTGGACTTACTTGTTGGGAGTTTTTTGACTGCTGCTTTGATTTCATTGCTAGAAATTGATCTATTTAGATTTTGCATATTTTCCTGGTTCAGTCTTAGAAGGTTATATACTTCTAGAAATTTATCCTTTTCTTTTAGATTGTTGAATTTGTTGGCATATAATTGTTCATAGTATTCTTTAATGATTCTTTATATTTCTGTGGTGTTGGTTGTAAATTATCTTCTTTCATTTATGATTTTATTTGGGCACTCTTCTTGTTTTGTTTATTTCTCTTCTTTCTTTTTACTTTGGGTTTTTTTTTCTATTTTTTTTTTCCTTCTGTTAGGTGTAGAATTAGATTGTTTATTTGGGATATTTCTTGTTTCTTGAGATAGGCCTGTATAGCTATTAACTTCCCTCTTAGAACCGCTTTTGCTGCATCCCATAAATTTTGAAAAGTTGTATTTTCATTTTCATTTGCTTCAAGATAGTTTTTGACTTATTTCTTTGTTTACTCTTTGATCCACTTATTTGTTTACTCTTTGATCCACTGGATTATTAGCATGTTGTTTAGTCTCCACGTGTTTTTATTTTTTCCAGTTTTCTTCCTGTAGTTGATTTTCAGTTTTATGCCATTGTGGTATGAAAAAATGCTTGATTGATTTCAGTCTTCTTGAATTTATTGAAGCTTGTTTTGTTCCATGTGCACTTGAAAAAAATATATATTCCACAGTTTTTAATGAAATGTTTTTTAAATGTCTACTAAGTCAATCTTATCTAATGTAACATTTAAGGCCATTATTTCTTTATTAATTTTCTGACTGGTTGATCTATCCATTGATGTGAGTGTAGTATTAAAATCCCTACTATTGTGTTACTGTGGATTTCTCCCTTTATGTTCATTAATAATTGCTTTATAAATTTTCTCTTGGGGTTTTAGATGCTAGCGTTCTCATCACTGCTGCTGTCTTGCAGGTAGCAACTAGGTCTGGCCTCAGGGCAGGGCCAGGAAAGAAAATAGTGGGGGGGTGAGAGGGAAAAGAATCTTCTACCTACATTCTGTAGGTTACCAGGGACCTGATGTTATATAGCCAGAAAGATAGTTTTTGTTGGAGTCATCGATGGCTATACCTAGTGTAGTTTGGCAATTGGCATCGTCCTCAGGAAAAGCTAAAAGAGAAGGAAAAAAAATAGTAAAATTCACTCTCCTAAGGATAATTTATCACGTTTCTGGCCCTGTCTTTAATTTTCTTGCTGTTTTTTACTTTTAGATCGTTGTATTTGGTATTCTCTCTGAAACTTTAATGTTAATCAACTTAATGTAGTGGGCGTCTTTATTCTTCTTGTATTCTAAGCACTAAATTGAAGAAATATTAACAACAACTGTGGAACTTTTTATATAAATAATCTCTAGCACTACTAGGTGGTGATGTAGGGGAAGAAAAGAATATATATTTATTAAAAGTACTGATGTCTCTTCAATTGCATTTTATCTTGTACAGGTATACAGTTCTGATCATCTAGAGCCTGTGTTCCAGGCAAAGAAGTGTTCCCTTCTACCATCACTTCTTCATTCAGTGGCCACTGTCTCCATACTGTTCCTCCTAGTGGAGAACAGCTCTTCTTGTACTCACTAGTAAATTGAGAGGGCAGGGAGAGGCAATGGCAGAGTTCTAACAGCCTTTAGTGAGTACTGTTCCATGGCTGTGCTCTGAGCAGTGGGGCAGGGCAGTCCAAGCTGCTGGTGGACGGGCAGCCAAAGGAAGAGTATGCCTCATAGCCTCCTCACTGCAGGGTGACTGTTGCCTCCACAGCTGCTACTGGAGTACCCCATGCCCACACCATTCCCATCTTGCCCTCTACTCTTGGGCTCTGAGGTATGAGACAAAAGGATCTTTTTTCTTATATAAACACATTAGTTTTTCTTTCTCTGATTCTTGTGTCAGAGAACTGTGAATACCTAAGATATTAGCATAATATGAACATTCAGTTATGATAAGGATATGTTATAGATTGTAAGTAGTCTATATACGTTAAAGCTTTAACCTGTTACAGTTTTTACTTTAAATAGTCCTATCTATTTCAGGGAATTTAAGGGAGAAAAAGTACAGCAGGTCCTCATAATGTTCTTGCAACATCATTTGGTCATGATGTAATAAAAAAAAAAAAATTGATTCCCACCCAGCTGGGACCATTGTCTGTGTGGGGTTTCCATGTTATCCCCATGTCTGCATGGTTTTCTTCCACATCCTAAAGATGAGCACATTATGCTAAGTGGCATGTCGAAATCGTCCCAGTCTGAGTCAGTGGGTGTGTATATGAGTTCGCCTTCCGATGGAAGGGTCTCCTCAAGAATTGGTTCCAGGGTTGGTTCCCACCTTGAGCACTGAGCTGCTGAGGCAGGTTCAGGCCACCCACAGTTCTGTACTGGAATAAGTGGGTTGGAAAATCATGAACCTACTTGTTTTTATTTATTTTGCTTAAGTGTATATATACATATATAGTTTACATTTACTTCAGTGTTTAATATTAGAAGTGTTTTGAGTCTTTAGTTAGAAGTTTGGTGATTCTTTTTTGTCATTTGTTCAATTAACTAATGGTAAAATTGTTTTCATTATGTGTTGTCTTGCTTAAGTCACAACAGTTTCCAAAGAACTTATCAGCGACAATAAGTGAGGACTTAGTGTAGTCTCTTTTAGTTATTAAGATATTCATCATTTCTCTTGCTTTTCCTTCACCCAGTGTTCCCTCTCGTATCATTTTTCTTTAGCATAAAAAACTTCCATTAGCATTTTTTTAGAGAAAGTGTGTCGATGATGAATTCTCTTATTTGTACTTCCTCTGAAACTCTTTATTTCTTCATCGTTCCTGAAGGACATTTTTGCAGTTTATAGACTTTTGGGTTGATAATTCTGTCTTTCAGCACTTTGAAAGTGTTCTCTTTTTTTAGCCTTTGTGATTTCTGATGAGAAATCTGCAGTCATTTGCATTGGTGTCCCCCTGTAAAAATGTTTTTTACTCTAGTTACTTTCTTTTTTTTCTCTATTTTTTATTTTCATCAGTTTGATGATGCTATATGTAGGCATAATTTTCTTTGGTTTTATCCTCTTTGGGATTCGTTGAACTTCTTAAATCTATAAATTTGTCTTTCACCAAAATCAAGAATTTTCAGCCATTATTTCCATAAATATTTCTGCAGTTATCATTTATCTTTCCTTCTGGGACTCCATTGACATGAATATTAGACTTTTTGATATTGTCCCACAGGTTTCAGAGGCTTCGTTCATTATTTTTAAAACATTTATATTGTTATTCAAATATGATACTTGTGGATTTATTTTCAAATTCACTGCACTTTTTTCTGTTATATTCATTCTGTTATTGGACATTCTGTGAACTTTTTATTTAGGATAATTTTTCTTTCAGTTCTGAAATTTTTTGTTTATTTTTTTGTAGCTTCTTTCCTTCGCTGAACATTTCAAATGTTTTTACCTTTACCTCACAGAGCACAGTTAGAAAAACTTTTAAAAGTTTTTTTGACTAATACTAATACTCGGTTATCTTGAGGTCAGCATCTGCTAATTGTATTTGTCCTTGAGATTTAGTTATGAATTCCTTTATATAAGCATTAAATTATAGCAATGAATTGAGATTTACTATTTTTTAAGTGACATTTAAGTTTTAAAAATTTTGCTGTTTTGTTTCATATTTTTCTCTCAAAAATATCAAGACAGTTGAGAAATATAAAAGGAAATCAAATCAGATGACTTTGGATTTAGAAAATATAAAATAATGAAATAGATAGGTTACAAAAAGAATATATTAGCATTTATCTGATGTACTCATATAGACAAAAAAAATTGTTACCAAGGAAATTCATTACATAACATAGACAAGTTAGTGGGCAGGGAGAACTAGAATTCCGAGCTCTTGATTCCCAGGAAATTTTGAAATTTTATAACTAGAAACCTTTGTTTAAAATGAAGTTGAATGTATAAGTTAATTTAGGACCTTAGCTCCTGTATTTTATTCAGTACAAGTATATCTTAATGTCTAAAAGGGCTAAGAGAGGGAGCAAAAACATTTATTTTTAACAAATATTGTCAGGAAACTGGATGATACGTATAGGTACCTACTTTTCTCATTTAATGTTATAAACATCTTTCTGTGTCAGTAAATGCCACTGTGCTCTCTGCTACATTTTTTTATAAACACTTTATTTATTTATTTTTTTAGAGCAGTTTTAAGTTCAAAGCAAAATTGAGTGGAAGGTACAGAGGTCTCCCGTTTACCACCCCTACATATGCATTATTCCTCATCAACATCCTCTGCCAGAGAGATACATTTGTTAACGATGGTTGAAACTGCAATGACACATCATCATCACCCAAAGTCTGTAGTTTATATCGGGGTTGACTCTTGGCGCCAGACATTTTATGTGTTTGGACAAATGCATTGACATGTACCCACCATTATAATACCATACAGAGTAGTTTCATCGTCTTAAAAATCCTCTGTGCTCTGCTTGTTCATCCTTTCCTCTCCCCTAACCCACTGATCTTTTTACTGTCTCCATAGTTTTGTCTTTTCCATAATGTCATATAGTTGGAATCACATAATATGTAGTTTTTTTCAGGCCGATTTCTTTCAGTTAGTAATATGCATTTAAATTTCCTCTATGCCTTTTCATGGCTAAATAGCTCATTTCCTTTTAATTCTGAATAATATTTCAGTGTTTGAATGTACACTTTACCCATTCACCTACTGAAGGACATTGTGGTTGCTTCCATGTTTTGGCAATTATGAATAAAGCTGCTATTAGCATTGTATAGGTTTTTGTGTGGACATGTTTTCAACTTCTCTGCGTAAATACTAAACTAAAGAATAATTGCTGGACTGTATGGTAAGAGTATGTTTAGTTTTATAAGAAACTGCTGAACTGTCTTCCCAAGTGGCTGTACTATTTTGCATTCCCACCAGCAGTGAATGAAAGTTACTGTTACTCCATATCCTTGTCAGCATTTGGTGTTATCTGTGTTCCAGACTTTAACCATTCTAATAGAAGTATAGAATGTACCACAATGAAGTATAGTAGTATCTCATTGTTGTTTTAATTTGCATTTTTCTGGTGATATATGATGTGGGAAATCCCTTTATATGCTTATTTGTTGTGTGTATACCTTTGATGAGGTGCGTGTTAAGGTGTTTGGCCCATTTTTCAAATTGGGTTGTTCATTTTTTTTATTGTTGAGTTTTACGATTTCTCTGTATATTTTGGTTAATAGTCTTTTGTCACATGGTTTTTTTACAGATATTTTTCTCCCAATCTGTGGCTTGTTTTTCCATTCTCTTGACAGTATCTTTCGCAGTGCAGAAATTTTTAATTTTAACGAAGTCTATCTTATTTTATCTAATTTTTTATTTCATGTATTGGATCTTTGTTATTATATCTAAAAACTTATTACTAAACCCAAAGTCATCTAGGTTTTCTCCTATGTTATCTTCTAAGAACTTTATAATATTGTGCTTTGCATCTAGGTTTGTGATCCATTTGAGCTGATTTACATAAAGGGTATAAAAAGTCTGTGTCTAGGTTCATATTTTTGCATGTGGATCTGCAGTTATTCCCACACTATTTTTGAAGAGATTTTTTTCTCCATTA
Source organism: Pteropus alecto (assembly GCF_000325575.1). NCBI lineage: Eukaryota > Metazoa > Chordata > Mammalia > Chiroptera > Pteropodidae > Pteropus > Pteropus alecto. The sequence goes on from NW_006436298.1 coordinate 44,597,173, forward strand.
TATCGCCTTATACATATTTGAATAGATTTATGCCTAAGTATTTCATTTTGGGGGTGTTAATGTAAATGGTATTGTGTTTTTAATTTCAAAATCTATTTGTTCATTGATGGTATATAGGAAAGTGATTAACTTTTGTATATTAACCTTGTATCATACACCTTTGCATGGAAGGGTTTTTGTCAGTTTTTTGTTTGTTCGTTTTTACGATTCTTTTGGATTTTCTACTTTGACAATCGTCATCTGTGAACAGAGACTTTTATTTCTTTCTTCTCAATCTGGATACTTTTATTTCTTTTTCTTGACGTCCAGTACAGTGTTGAAAAGCAGTGATGAAAGAGAACATACTCCTTGCTTTGTTCGTAATCTTAAAGCTTCAGGTTTCTCATTATGATTTTAGTTGTAGGTTTTTTGTAGATAGTTTTTCTCAAGTTGAGAAGGTTCCCCTGCCTTCCTAGTCTGCTGAGATTTTTTTTTTAATCATGATTGAGTGTTGGAGCCACTCTGCTACATTTTTATGTAGATGTATTTTAGGCAATTTCAAATTTTTAGCCTTATAGATAATCTGATTGACAAACTTGTGGGCTAATTTGTAGGCATATTTATAATTTCTTAGAATTCAGTTAACAGAGTCATTGAGTGTTTGCCACCACGAACTAAGCAAAAAGTATTAAATAACATAAGATACTCTCTTTGTAGTGTTTGTAGTCTATAAGCAGATAATAATTATACTATAATGTGGTAAGAGAAACTATAATAGAAATAGATATTCTGTGAAAGCATGTAGGCCAGTCATCTAATCAGAATCAGCTTGAGGTGAGGTTGAGGTTGTCAGAACATCTTTCAGAAGTAATATAAGAGCTTATTTGTTTTTAAATTCCTTCAAGGGATTTTTGTGAGTTTAGGTGTGTAAGAATGAGCTCCTGAGAGAAGAGAAAACCTCTCCTTTAAATTTTCCCATAAAGCATTGATGCTTTTAAAGTTCTAAAGAAATGTTCTCAGGATAGTTTACTTAAAAAGCTGATAAGGGATACCACCGATACTTCTGTACAGAAGGAGTCTCACCTCGGCCCTCTTTGACAATGTCTCACTTTGACAATGTCTCACTTTGACAATGTCTTTGACAATGTCTCACTTTGACAATGTCTCCCTGTCAAAATAGTTATTTTAAAAAGTTGAAGAGGAGATTAGATTAAACATGGTGGAGTGAGAGATGTTCCTAGATCTCTCCCCTTGAAACAACAATAAGCCGAACATCTAAAACTCAACAAAAAACACCCAAACTGCACACCAGCATGTCTGAGCATGGGCTCTGCGCATAAGAGCTACCACAGGTCAGAACCCCAGATGTTGGTGGTGGACTGAGAGAAACAAAGAAGTTGCCTCTTGCAGCCTGAGCTCCCTGTAGGAGGAGGGAGAGGGAAGAAGGTGTGGCAACTTTCCTAAACAGCCCTGCTTGAGAGAGTTGTGAGCGCCACACATCTGGCAGCAGTGCCCAGTCATCAGGGCAACAGGCAGAGAAATGGGGACTACAGAGAAAAGACAGTTGATTTTTACCAGTCGCGGTTGCAAAACCAAGGCTGAGCCACAGCCCCCATCCCCCAACCCAGAGGACCCCTCCTCCCATGCCCTCCGAGACGGAACGCCCCAGAGCCCCAGGGAAATCTGAGAAAACACTACCAAAACTGTCACTAACACTGACACGAACTGAGACTGAGGGTAGCGAGCATGATTAAACATCTATAAGGAAGAAAAGACATTATTGAGACTGTACAATACACAGATCCAAGCGGCTTAGATGCCACCTACTGGAAACCAAAAGAAGAACACCTTCTTTGTAACAGGCCCTAGGACCATTATATAATAAATCTTTCTGGGAAAAAAAAAAAGCAGAACACACTTCCGTTAATGCCCAGGCAGAGAAATAGTCCATTAAACACCACGAACAACCAAGATGACAAGGCATCTCAGAAAGAAAGAGAAAGACCTCCAGAAAATAAACTTACAGATATAGAAATATGGGACTTAAATGACAGAGAATTCAGGATGGTGCTTCTGAAAAAACTTAGGGAGATCCGAAATGAATCATATCAACAATTTCAGGAATTGAGAAAACAATTAGATGAGCAGAATGAGTTCTTTAGCAAGGAGATTGAAATCCTCAAAAAGAACCAAATAGACCTTCTGGAGAGAAAGAACTGGATAGACCTTCTGGAGATAAAGAATACACTGCAAGAGTTGAAAAATGAAATAGCAAGCTTGGGAAATAGAGTCAACCAAATGGAGGACAGGATCAGTGATATCAAAGACAGAAATCTAGAAATAAATCAAAAGGAAGAAGGAAGGAACTGAAGAATTAAAAATAATGAAAGAAATAGAAGAACTAACTGATACCCATCAGGAGAGGAAACATAAGAATAATGGGAATTTTCAAAGGGGAGGAAAAGGAGCAAGGATTAGAAAGCATTTTCAGACAAATAGTGAATGAGAATTTCCCAAATCTAAGGAACGAGCTGGAGCTTAGAATTCAAAAAGTCAATAGAATACCCAATTATCTCAATCTAAAAAGGCCTTCACCAAGACACATTGTATTAAAGTTATCAAAAATCATCGACAAAGACAGAATTCTCAGGGCAGCCAGGGAAAATACGACAGTAACCTATAAAGGAAAGCCCATTAGATTATCATTGGACTTCTCAGTGCAGACTTTAAAAGCCAGAAAGGAATGGAATCAAATATTTAAACTATTAAGTGAAAGGACGTACCAGCCTAGAATAATGTATCCAGCTAAGCTCTCCTTTAGATAGGAAGGAGAATTAAAGACCTTTTCAGACATGCATAAATTGAAGGAATTCTTCATTATGAGGGCTGTATTACAGGAAATACTAAAAGGGGTCAGCTCACCTGAAAGAAAATGACAAAAACAAACAAAACAAAACAAACCAACAAAAAATTAAAAAATAAACTATTTAAAAAAATAAAGTTAAAAAAATAAAATAAGGTTAAAAAATTTAAAAAATGTATTGTAGAATTAGTTAAAAACAGTCACAGGGATGTAGATTACATCATAGGGAATATAGGCAATATTATTGTAATGTCTGTGTAGTGCCAGATGTGTGCTACAGCAATTGGGGTGATCACTTCAGAAATTATATAAATGTCTAACCATTGTAATGTATATCTGAACTAATATAATAGTAATTAATAATAAAAAGATCTCAACCTAAAAAATTTTAAAAATTAAAAAAATAAAAAGTTGATAAGAAAATCTTATGAATTTGATAGTGACCTCAAGATTATTCATTGTACCAAAACTTAGTACTCATTGTAAAGAAAAAGAGATAGTTTACTCTGACTAAAATTAAGAACTTCTATTCATCGAAATCTACCATTAAAGCCACACAGGAAAAAATATTTGGAATAGGAAAAAGTATTTGCAACATGTATTTGATATGACAAAGGACTGGTATCCAGAACATATAAAGAATGCCTCCGAATCAATAAGAAAATAGAAAAATGGGTAAATTTTTGGAGACCTTTCACAAAAGAGGATATCCAAATGGCCTTTAAACATATGAAAAATTGCTCAGCGTCATTATCATCAAGAAAATGCAAATTCAAACCACAATAAGCTACACTCTACACCCGCCATAATAGCTAAAATGAAAAGGATGGACTATGTGAAAGTATTGACAAGGAGCAACTGAAGTTTTCATATATTACTGAGTGGGAGTTTATATATATAACCACTTTAGGAAATTGGCAATCCAGCTATTTCACTCTTAGACACATACCAAACAAATTTGTTCATATATATATATATATATATATATGTGTGTATATACACACACACAAGCAAGTTCATATAACACTACTGGTAGTAGTAAAAAAAAAAAAAAATTAAAAAAAAAACAGATAAACCACCCATATGCCCAGCAGCAGTAGAATGCATCAATTGTGATATATTCACAATGGAATATTTTATAGCAATGAGAATGAGTAATCTGTTACTACATACCACAATTTAGAATAATCTCATATATGTGACATTAAGAACAAAAACCAAACACAAAAGATTATGTTCTGTATGAGTCTAGTTATGAAGAGCAAAAACAGGGAAAACTAATCCATGCTGATAGAAGCCCAGAAGAGGAAAGGATAAGGAATGGGAGGAAGCATGAGTGGAGCTTCTGGGGCAAGGTAACGTTCTCTTTCTTAATCTAGATGCTAGTTACACAGAGATATTGGGTTTGTGGAAATACCTAGCTGTGTACTTTTAACATATACAATTTCCTTTTTCTTTCTTTTTTTTTTTTTTTTTGACTATTACAGGAAAAGTATAATAAAGCTTAGAGCTAAAAGCTTTACTGTCTAGATTTCATTATGTTGGTCATTATACTTTAAGGTTAAGAAGTATAAAAATAGTCCCTTAGCTTAGTAAAAGTGTAAGTGTTTGAAGAGGGAATATTTTTAGTTTGAAACTATAGAGATTTTAGAATAATTATACTCAGTTCAACTAGTATTAAATCTTCCTCCTATGGTAAAGCAGTACTTTGAACTTCTTACACATGTAATATGTTTTCAGATTTGGTTTTGATTATTATTATATAATAATTTTATTTGACTAAAGCATTACATTTGTTTTTGTTAATTGTAACAACATTACAAATTAGTACCTCAAAAGGGATGACTACTAAAGATTTTATTTCAATCTTAAGTGACTTTTTGTTGCGAAGGGAGAAGGTGAATAAAAATGAGTAAAAGTGTGTTTTTGGTTCATTCTAACCCTCAGAGGAGGGACTATAAATAACTGTTCTTGTTCTTTTTTCCCTGCATATCAAGAGAATGTTCTTTTTCTGTAATGTATAGAGACTTAATTATAACAGATCAGCGTGTCAATTCATTATTACTGTTTGTTTTTAACAGTCAAGTCCATCATCTCCAGAACCAACTAGTCTTCTTACAGAAGATGTTAGTACAAACTCCAATGGTCCAAAACCTGCAGAAGTTGTGCTGGATGATGACAGAGAAGATCTTTTTGCAGGTAATTGTAACTATATATTTTTAATAGCCAATTGTAATATATATCCTGTTAGAACGTATTCTGTAAAGTAAAACTGTTGTTTTGTGCAAAGTGTTAATGGTAGCTCTTCTTGCTAACAACTTGGATAAGAAATTTCCAATTAGATAACTTTGTGTAAAATGTAGACTCTTGAGAGAAGCAAAAATGTGGTCTTTTTGGTTTTAAGCATTTGAAAATAAATCACATATTATAATTTGATTATTTTGATCAGTACTTATACTCAAAAAACTAATGGTGTGGCATTAATATTTTGAGACAGCAGTGATTGTATTTATTAATTATAAGTTGTTACAAAGCAAAATTAAACTCTAGATTTAAAAATAATTTATAGTCTGTATAGTTTTGAAATCTGTTTATTTCAATGCTTCAGTATTTATCATCTGTTCCATTGTGATTCACTTTTAGGTAAAGTGTAAATTGACCCTTGAGGAATTTATTTTTGATATGGGGTCAGGGTGTGGTATAGTCCATCCTACCTTAAAAAAATGTTCGACTCTCTTCAGAACAGTTTTCTGCTTGAAGATTAAAATTTAGGTACAATTTAATATTTGGATATCAGAAAGCTAAATCTTTCTTAGAATTAATGACATAAAAAAATTAAAGTAGTAGCTCTTCGTGTGTTAAAGAAGTTTAATTTACCTGAACTGATTTTCATTGAGTTAAAATTCAATATGTCCTCAGCTTTTATAGTGTTTGAATATTCAAACCATTTTGAATTTTTGTACAAATGTATTTGAAGATACAGTCCTCCATCACAAAGGTCCATATAACTTCTTGCTTGATTAGTTTTATGAAAAGTTTTACCTGCAGATGAATTCATATATTTCATTATGTCAGAACATTTAAAATATGATAACCAGTCATATCCCCCCTTTTATATAGCTACCTAACAACTTAGAATAAAATCATAGTTAACCAAACTTGTAATATTCTTTTTTTTTGTTTCTTTCATGGACAGGTAGTTTTTAAAAGTTTTTTCATGGCATTTATATTTTAATCTAAAAGATGATTCTTTTCTCTACTAAGTAGGTCTTAATCTAAAATTGTGTATATTCTAATAATATAGGGTCATACATAGAAGATTTGGATTATCCACTTTATTAAAGACTTTTACCTTGAAGTAGCAGAATTCTATATAATTGAAGTATGCTGAAACTCTTAACAATAGAACTGTATGTGTGTGTAAAGAGAGGATTTTGGATTTTTTTTGTGTGTAATTTGCCAGGTAACCACTAAACAGTGATATTTATTTGCCCTCTTAGCTTGATTATAAAAATCTTTTTCGTGTTTTAGTCTGCCTGGCAATCTGTACTAAATATTGTAATTCAAATGTCAGTATTTTAAAAGAAAAGAAACAGGGACTAAATACTAAACATAGTCATGTTTCCTTTGTTATTTACAAACTTTTTTTATGCTTTATCTTTTAAACTCAGCTGCATTTCATAATGACATCATTATCTTTTAAACTCAGCTGCATTTCATAATGACATCATTAGTTCTAAGACTAATCTGATCATTTTTATATGAATGAATTAATACTACATTTATATCTTATTTATAAAACCTTTAAGCAGGTATATCGTTTCTCTTCCTCTGGAGGAATATGGAGCTAAGAAACCACAATAGAAAGTAGAATTGTTACCAGGATGGTGAAAACTATTGTCCAGTAATAAGCTACATACTTAATTTATTTCTCCAGTATCAGAAGAGAGAGTGTTGATACTGCCGTACAGATATAGCTGTTTTGATTTTAAAACCGTTAGGGGATTAGATTGTATTGGTACATTATGCTAATGTGTTTTGGGTAGCATTTTAAGTATTAGTATGTCAGAAGTGGTACCAGAAAAAGTTCAGGTGTGACATATTACTATTATTAGCTTAGAGAATGTTCACCACGTATGGTTGACTACAGAACCCCTCTCCACCGTTTGTTACATCCCGCACCAAACGTCACTGAACATACTTCAGGAAACTGTCCTAGAGGAATAAGTGAGGGTGAGAAATTGCCAATATTGAAATTGTCTTAGACTTTTAGAACTTGTTTCTGCCAGGTTACTTAACTTATTTCACTTACGCTTTCCAGCAGATAATACCAACTGTAAGCTCAATGAATATTATACTTTGTTTAAAAATTATCTGGTATCTATCATTTGAGTGAAATATTACTTATCTGACATTGTCATAGTCAATTTATGCTTGTACTCAAAAGTATCTCTTCCAAGGAAAAATGCATCTTTATATTTAGTACCTATGGGGTATCTTCTGGAACCTTTAGATCTGGTTTAAAGTAAACTTTGTGAACTTGTAGAATATGAGTTTACTTTTGCTAAAAGAAATCATGAGAAAATTTTAAGACAGACTGTATATGAGTATGCTGAACCTAAGTTTCTATCCATTCATTTTCATTTTACCCTTCCATGTTAGTTACTTACATTATATTTAATTTTTCTTATTTTGAGGCCTCCTACTATTTATGAAGCAGCTTGAGTTTGCACAAAGAACACAAAACTTTGTTTATTAGTGAAGTAAAGTATGATCGAAAAGTTAAAATGACTATATATACTGATAATAAAGTTAGCGTCTTTCACAGTTTTTGTTTTTGTTCTATGAATCTGTTGCCAATAAAGTACCTCTTTCAGAGAATTTTGGGTTTCTTTTTGTTTTGTTTGCCTCTCGTTGCTTTGCTTGTTTGTAAATTAAAGATCTCACATCTCCTAGCTTTGATAAACTGCTTTCTTACTTTCTGATATTTATTGCGCATTGGTTTCATTTCTTTGAAAAAAGAATAAATGCTAGCAAAAACCTGAAGTTGCACGTAAAATTTTAGTTTGTTGTATCATCTATAGTCTGTTCAATGTCTCTATTCTTTTTTCTTTCCTCTGGTTACCATAGCTTGAAAGATTTTGGTTATTAATTATTTTTATTTTTAATATAAAAAAATAAAAAGAGCTATGCCAGGTAAGGATCTCATCAATATGAGATAACCAGTGAGAGCAGAGTGATAAAATGTTAAGCCATTCACATTTAAATGTTAACATATTTACTTTATTTGGGGTTAAAATATGTTATCACTGCTATGCTTTTTGAGGTGTTAAAATTAAAATGGCTCACTGATTACCATTATTACCTTCCCAAACCTCTAGGAATCTAAGAACGTCAGGCTAGAAATCAGCAGTCTGTTTTCCCTTACAGTCCTGCCTGCCTTCTCCTGGTATCAGTTCCATGAACCAGCAGAACTGTGGTTTTCATTATGACCAATTATTGTAATTTTCATTTTTCTGGTTTTGCTTTTTACTTATGCTGTCATTTTTATGGAATCCTTTCCCCATTTTTTGTCTTTCCATCCAGATCTTCTTGGATCAATTTTGTAAACTGTTCCTGATTTTCCTCACCCAAAAGTATTGTCTCCCATCTCAACTCAAATTGTAGTGTTTGTTCTGTATTTCATATAGCAATTAAATGTCTTATAACATTCTTCTTATTCTCTTGGCTATTATTTGTCTTGTATTATTATTTAATATTCCATACACTATGTCTTGTTTTCCCAACTAGATTATAAATTCCCTGAGGGCAGGTATGATATTTTACATTTCTTTGTGTTTCTACATTGCATATAGCACAATGTTACATAGCTTGTAGACACTCGATTTATTGATTTGATTTGGTTTTAAATATATTTAGTTTTAGATTTTTCAAGTAAATGATCATTTTAAATTAAAACCTAAACACTTATTCGCTTTGCATCATATCTGTATTCAACTAATATCCAGTAATCTTTAGCAATTAATTGCTTTAGATTACTAACTTGTGAATTTTCCATAACAAATTTTTAATCTCAGTTGGGACATTTCTGGTCAGCATTCTGCTATAAAATTTGTGTTCATATGTATAAAATAATCATAATATTAGCCTGAATAAAAGATTTTAGAAGGTAAGTTAGCACAAATCTAAGATATATTACAAATCCAATCACAAATGAATGTGGAATTATCCACATCATTGCTTTCCTACTAGCTTTATCGCTGCCATTCGTATAGATAATTAAGCTGACTTACTGAATTCTTCCTAAAATCAATAAAGTCACTGTTGGTTTTAAAGTTTCAACTGAGGAAGAATTCATAAAAATTATTTATAGCAAGTATTTTTAAAAAACCTTATTTTGATATTTGTGGGTAGTATAAATTATTTCTCATAATTCTTTAACTGCTATATAGACTATTGGGGGTTTGTTACCAGTGTTCTTAACTAACTTGTTTATTTTATATCTAGAAGCCACAGAAGAAGTTTCTCTGGACAGCCCAGAAAGGGAACCTATCCTCTCCTCAGAACCTTCTCCTGCAGTTACACCTGTGACCCCAACTACACTCATTGCTCCCAGAATTGAATCAAAGAGTATGTCTGCTCCTGTGATCTTTGATAGGTCTAGGGAGGAGGTATGGAAAAATGTTTGTATTCTAAATTAATATGTAAATAGTAAGGTTTTTGTTCTCCACCCTTCAATTCTAATCAGAGCCTTTTAGACATTTTGGGAAAAGAAAATTGGACTAAAGAAGTCACAGGATTTGGTTTCTAATTTTATCTGCACTTTTTAACCCTGTGACTTGGGTAAATCACTTTCCTTCTTAAGTTAAGGGGTTTGTTATTTGTGATTTATGATATGTGCCCCAGAGTCCCTATGTTGGTTAATAACAATGTATGAAAGTGCTTTATAATTTATGAAAACTAAATTACAAGAAAGGCAGTAAGTGTTAATGGTTATGTTGGCAGAGCAGAGGATAGGTTCTGACCAGAGAGAGCATAAGGGAGCCTTCTGGGGTATAATGATGGTATTTGTTTCTTCTTGATCTCGGTTCTGGTTACAAAGATGTGTTCACTCTGTGAAAGTCATTGAGCTGTGCACTTAGGATTGATTTATATACCTTATATAGGTTACATTTCAAATAAGACTTAAAAAATCTGTACAAGAGGGCAACCTTGAAATAAAAATATTATGGTTAAAAACTCACTTTTTTAGATAGTCTTTGATAGTATTACTTTTAAAAAATTAGCAATATTTAACAAGTTTTTGTGCTTCTTGGGAATAATAAAACTTTCCTGCAGAGCTGCTGTTAGGATTGCATATTTAAAAAGGCATTAAAAAATGCTTTCTGTGGTCTCATTGGGTTATCATTTTTCGTACTTACTGCTTTTTTCAGTGATCTTTGTAGTGCTTTCATTGGCTTTGCGAGAAACATGTGTTTACTAGGTAATTAGAGAAATGATGCTAAAGTTGCTTATGATAATTTCTGAAGGTGTGCAGGAATCTGCAAAAGTAATGGCTGCCTACTGGTTATTAGAATTACAAAATTGAAAAATGCTGCTATTAAAATAATTAAAGTTAATGATTTTAGAAATCTGAGTCTGAAGATTTGATATGTAGAATAAAAAAAAAATCCACAATATTCCTACAGAAGACAACACGTTTATTCTGCATCTGGAGAACACAAGATTTTGTTTTAACTTCTTCGAACTGTCTTTTCCCTAATGACTTTGTGAGTGTGTATGTGTTTTTACATAGTCAAGAAATATGACAGCTTTTATTGTTTTTCAGAAATGGAGTGGTGAATGGCTTTTTTAATTGATGTGAGAGTGACCCTAGTAAAAGTTAGATGGTAAAAATTATAGTTATTAGTGTTATGACTAATATAAATTGGAATCTTTAACACCAGAAAAATCTCTTTTCTAGATTGAAGAAGAAGCAAATGGAGATGTTTTTGATATAGAAATTGGTGTATCCGATCCAGAGAAAGTTGGTGAGTCAGTATTTACTATATTTTGTGCTTGCTTTTTTTTTTTGGATAATTAGTTTGGTTGTTAATTGCTGTTTTTCTTTACTAAATGCATTGGTATAGGATTAAAATAGTACTTTTAAGTACTTTAAAAAGCTCATGGGGGCTTTTCGTTTCTTTGTTCTTTTCTAGTTTTATTGAGTGACAGATAAAAATTGTATATATTTAGGATGTACAATGTGATGATTTAGTGTATGTACACATTATGAAGTAATTACCACAAATTATTTAGCACATTACCTCAGATAGTTATTTGTGTGTGGTTAAGCTTATGATTTTTAATAGTATTGTTTGACTTTTCTTATAGGTGATGGTATGAATGCTTACATGGCATATAGAGTAACAACAAAGGTGAGCCTTTTGCTCCTTTAAAAAAATATTGAGTTCTCACTGTGTGTAGTATGAAGATACAAGGATGATTAAAGTGTACGTGATTCCTGTCTTCACCAAAGTGACCATCCAGTAAAGATTGCAAATAAGTTGTTACAATGAATTGTGAGTGGTTTGATAGGTAGAATATTCTGTGAGAGTATGGAGGAATGAACCAAATCTAGATAAAGGTAGGAGGAATGATTAGAGAAGGTGGGGGAGGAAGAAAAGAGAAGAATGCTTCTTCTAGGCAAAGGGATTTGCTTGTGTAAATGCCAGAAGTCAAGAGAGCATTGCGCTTTCCAGGATCTGCAGGAAGTGGTACTGATTGAATGGCTTGGCAGTAAGCCTCCCTATGTTATGAACAGCCACATTAAAGATTTTAAACTTCATCTGGAAGATAATGGAGAGCCATTGAAGGGGCTCAAACAAGAGTATGGCACAATTAAATTTTTGTTTTTGAAAGATCTCTCTGACTCAGTATGAATCAGAGGGTCAAAGTAGAGGTCAGGATTTCTAGTTAAGAGGCCTTTACAATTCTTAAAAGGATTGTAGGCCTTCAAATCTTAAAAGGGAGAGAGTCTGCAGCAATCTTAGTTGTGAGAAATAATACTTTATATTAAGGAATTGGTTCTGGGGATGAGCAAAATAAATGGCTTCTTGAGTTGTATAGGAGGTAGAGTAGATAGGGTTTAGATGTTAAGGAGCAAAGGCCTGTTATTGACTAGAGAAGCTTTATGGTACTTGAAGTGATCCTGGGGAAAAGGCAATACAAGAGGAGGAACAGTGTGACAGGGGTAAGATTTGTTAATTCATTGATCAGTTATTAATTAAACACTTACCACGGGGTCAGGCTATTTTCCAACCACTAGTAGTAAACAACACAGCCAAGTGCCGTTCTCTTATGGAACTTGTGTTCCAGCAGGGGAAAATATGGTGAATTTAAGGTGGCAGTGAAATTTAACTGGAGGTGTCCCTTGGACATTTAGTTATGTTAGACTGAAGCTCAGAGGAGATCTGGGCCAGAAGTAAAGATTTAAGAGCATTAGCATAAATACAGAGACAATAAGATGAATTAAAGACAGGGTAAAACATTTTCTGTCCTCTTAAGTTTCTGTAGAAAACATCTATGATTTAGATTTTCTTCAGTTTGTTAGAGATCTATATACCATATTAGCTACTTTGCATTCTTTTTCAAAGTAGAATAGTATATGTATGTATGTGTGTGTGTGTGTATATATATATATATATATGTTCACAATTATATATGACATTAACTTCTGAATAATGGCTTAGTATTCAAAATTTGAAATATTTCTTCTTCACTTGTAGACTTCTCTTTCTATGTTCAGTAAGAGTGAATTTTCAGTTAAAAGAAGATTTAGTGACTTTCTCGGTTTGCATAGCAAGTTAGCAAGCAAGTATTTACATGTCGGTTATATTGTACCACCAGCTCCTGAAAAGAGTATAGTAGGTAAGTATGAATCAAAAAAAATTAACTTTTGTTACCGTTACTAGTTCAGTGTTAACTGTGTAGATTTGTGGATTCATGATCATTCACTATCATGACTGTCTCATAATGTCCAGAGATACTGAATTTAAATATTCCATTTATGACAGTCACTCATCAACTGAAGACTGTCATAAGCTAGTAGTTTTTCTAACACCTGAGGATTGTGATTTGTATACTACAATGAGATGAATCAAAGATAGGGTAAAATAAGCATTTTCTGTCCTCTTAAGTTTCTGTTAAAAACATCTATGATTTAGATTTTCTTAAATATTGAATCAGAATTTGCCAAGTTGAAACCAATTGAAAACTAACCTTTTAGGCTCATTAGAGTACCATATTACTGAGTAACACTTAGAAGGTATTTAATATTATTAACATATTTATAATGTTTTCTGAGGGATGGAGGTGTTTGGCTCTGTGCTATACGTTGTCCAAAAAGAATATTTGATCTAACATCACTCACATAGGAACTATTTAAACCCAGTTTATTTCATACTTCAATTTAATGTTTAAAAACATTTCTACATTACAAGTAACGAAAGCTTAGTTAAGCACATACAGGAAATTGCAAAAGAAGAGAACTTCTATAGTCTCATCATTATAAGATAATCTGTCATCTCTTAAAATTTGATATTTTGTTCCTATCTTTTCAGTCATAGATTTTTATTTAATTTACCTTTATATTTATACATAAGATTATTCTAAAAAATATTTTAAATAAATTGCTGGTCTTTAAATTATTATTTTACTTTTTCCAAACATTTAGTTTGAAGAGCAGTTTTATTGGTAACTTTTATGATTTTTAAAACTGATACAGTTGAACAGACTTGTTATATTATTTCTCTTTTTTTAATTCAAATATCTAGTTGTACAGTTCTTTAGCTTCTTGGTCTCAAGACTCTCATATTCTTCAGATTTATCGAGAAACCTAAAGAGCTTTTGCCTTTATGAGCTATATCTGTTGATATTTATTATATGAGAATGTTTTAAAATTTTATTTATTAATTCATTTAAAAAAACAGTAAACTCATTAGTTTTGTTCACAAAATTGTGTGAAAAATAATTTTCGTAAGAAAAAATTAAAACTAGCTTACTTTTTTCTACATTTTTGTAAATTTCTTTAATTTCTGGCTACTAAGATATACCTATATTCTCATATCTGCTTCTTCACTCAATCTGTTAACCTTCTGTAAAACTTTACTGAGCTCTCATGAAAGAATGAGAGTAAAAAAGACAAATAATAGCTTAATATTATTATTAAAGTAGACTTTTCTGTACCACCCTCTTCCTCCCAAAAAGAGTCTCTGAAACCTTCCAGATATTCTGACCATACTTTAAGAATTGCTGATCTGGGTAGTAATCTTATTTCTTCAGTAAGCTATTGTAGTGATATTTTTTGGCATCCTGCTATCTATGTAGGGAACTTAAGTTTCATCTATAATAAATTATTTATTAATATTTTTTCTTTGAGTTGTACAACTATTTTTATATAACAAAAGAGAACAAAAAATTATTTCTCATTTCAGTGGCTAGATATACTAGTTTAGTCTTTAAACCCTTATCAAAAAGAAAAGATCTGAAAACTAAATTTTCATGCTCAAGTTCGTTGTGTTTCAAACTAATAGTTTGCCTCAATGATCTTCACTCTTCCACGAATGATTGCAATATAATAGCCCATCAAAATTCAAAGTAAAACTAAGAAACTGTATCATATTACCATGATAGTAATTCTGACAGTCTTCAAAGGATACTAGGAGACAGTGACAGTTCTGTTCATATTATTCATGTACATGGCCAGTTTAGCCCATTAAATTGTAAGACTATCAGTTAAATTATAGGAATAATTAACATTAATTGAGTGCTTACTGAGCTAAGGCACCATGCTAAATAATTGATCTGCATTCTCATTTAATCCTCTCACAGTGACTTTAGGAGGTTAACTTATCCTTGCCCTTATTTAATAAAGGTAAGGAAGCTAAAGTTTATCAAGGTTTTGTAACATGTACCATGTCATACAGCTACTAAGGCAAAGCTGAGCTCTGAATGCAGATCATCTTACTCCAAAGATTGTACTCTTAACCACTATTCTATTCTGCTTCTGATTTTGGTATGATTTTTTCCAATACGTTTGTTTGCTTTAATTTTTACCCAAAATAGAAAACCTTTCAGTTTTTAAAAATCCTTCCATAAAGGCTTTGAGGCAACTATGTATAATGCAGTTAAAAAAAAAAAAAAAATGATAAATTAGGGGGGAAAATGATAGTCAAATAATAAGATGAAGCCAAGTTACACAGTTTTCTCAAAATGTGTGCATAAAGTCTAAACAGTTATTAAAGATGAGTAACAAATTGATCTATCTGTGAGCTTCCTGGCAGCCAACCAAGTAGAGAAGCAGTCATATTATCCATCAATTTTTAATGCAAAAATGATTACATTGTCTAAGAAAAATTTATGGGAGGCCCTTTTAATTACATACCCAGTGGTTTTCAAATAACAGTTACAATGAGGTGGTGGAATAAGAGTTGTAATTTCTTTTCTTTGCTGAGAAGCTGTAACTTCCACTGAAGGAAAAGGAGGAGTCTTCTTTTGCACTTAACTGTTACCACTTTTATAGAACCTTAGTTGACTTAAAAACACTATTTCATTTAAGATTTTAGAAAAAAGCGGCAAAGAAGTTAGAAAGTTGTAAGAGGTGCCTGGTTAGTCAGATTTTTTTTTTTTTAATTTGCCATTATGGCCCATAATGGTTACCTTTAGGAAATAGCGTGATCAAAAGATTCTTGAAGGGAAAAAAGCAAAGAAATTTCATATATTCTGTGTGTGAATATGTGAATATGTGAAATAATTAACATCTCCCATCTTGTAGTCTATTCAGGGTAAGTAATTTTATGTGTTTTTTTCTTTTTCAAACTATTGTGTATCAGAGGAATTAAGGTAAACAGAACTTCATAGGTAATATATGTTTATTCCCCAGCTATACCAACCTGAAAAGAATTACATGGTTTTACATAATCTATTTTCATTGACTTTATTGAGTTATAATTCACATGCTATATGATTCATCCATTTAAAGTCTTAATTCAGTGGCTTTTAGTATATTCAGAGTTGTGTATACATCGCCACAATTCATTTTAGAATATTTTTATTACTCTTTAGCAATCATCCTCTAATTTTCCCATCCTCCCAGTCATAGGCAATCACAAATTTTCTTTCTTTCTTTATAAATTTGCCTATTCTGGACATTTCATATAAAGGAACTCATAAAATATGTTCCTTTGTGACAAGTTTTTTTCACTTAGCATAATATTTTCAAAGTTCAACCATGTCGTAACATGTGTTAGTACTTTATTTTTCCAGAATCGATTTTTGAAAAGAAAAAGTACAGAAAAAGGAAAATCTATGATCTGATATATTAGTGTTAAACTTGAAATCGCCAATACAGAAACTACTAACATGATTTTTATTTTTTAAATTTAAAGAGTTCTAAATGTTTCTATGAAAGAGCTAGTTATTTCAACTGTTATAAAATGAGCTGTGATAAATAAACAACATATTCTTAAAATCTGCAACAGAGAAAGTATTTAGCAAATTCATGTATTACACATTTTTATTTTTCTAGTCCCCAAAGTAAAGAACCTTAATTATTGTTCATAAGAAATGAAAATATTAATTGAGCTTTAATTTATTAATTTGAATTCCATTGAAATGCAAACACATTTTAATTTACTGGGAGTATAATATATAACAGGTAAGGAATCCAAAAGTTATAGGTCAGAAAACTATAGACACAGCTCACCCTCTGCTTTATTTACAAGTACTTTCCAAATAGAGGTATTAATATATCATGAGTTTTAATTTCTTAAAAGAATGATACTAGTTATAAATTTAGGAGCTTTTTGTCAAGTTCAAATTTAAAGTATATTTTAAATTAGGCAGTAATAATTGTAAAAGACTTTCATACTTATATAATATCATGAGTCTCATTCAATTTTTTCAAAGGCATGACCAAGGTCAAAGTGGGTAAAGAAGATTCATCATCTACTGAATTTGTAGAAAAACGGAGAGCAGCTCTTGAAAGGTAATTCTAGACCTCTTTATTACTCTCATGTTTTTACTTCAGTAATATAAGTCTAATTCCATTGTATGGCACAACTGTATTTTGATGATTAATTTTTTTCAAAATACCATTTGATGACTTTTAAAGAGTATTTTAAACTTTTATAAAAAAATTGTCTCTTTAAACAACACAGTACTGTATGCTTGTTCTGCTTTTATTAATCCTCATTAATAGTCTATCAAAACACCTGTTTTTGTATCATTGTATAGAAGCAGGAATATAAAGGCATGAATTAGTTGAAGATAGAATTATTATGTCATATCTGTAATACAGCAAGAGAAGTAAGAAACTGCGAGACTTGTACAAAGAAAACAAGGATCTTGTGACAGGGAGAAAAGGGTTGATGAAAACATTTGGATAAAAATAATGCCTCTTTAGTATTATTTAGGTTCTTAGGAACTTAAATTCACATGTCCTGTGTTGAATAATTTGGTAATTATAAGTTCATCTATATTAATTTTTCCTTTGAATTATTACAGGGTGAGAACATTATGAAATACAATGAAAAGTTAGGTTTGTGTCTCCTCTAATTTTTTATAATTGATTTTGACTTGAGTATATAAAAGTTATTAGTGATTGCTTGAGTCGACTGTATATTTAAAGACTGATAGATAATACTCTACCTTCCTTCAGAGTACTTGACTCAACACATTTCCTATTGCTTTTACTTGTCTTCATTGTAGCTGACTGAAAGTGGAATGGATGGGAAGATTCCCCCTCCCAAGATCTTAACATTTATTCTTCCTAGCTTTGCTGGAAATGTGAGAACACAATTTGAAACTCTTAAAACCCAACTTTTAGAACATAAATTGGTAATTACCTAAAGTAAAAACAGGTTCTGATTTCACAATTTTTAAAATTTTCATTGAATTTTGTTTAATTGAATTTGTTCTTTGTTTTATTTTCTATTTTGGCTTAAAATCAGTGGTCGGGGTGGGTAAGACAGATTTAACTAGTATATATCTCCAGGGTCCAAATTATTATTATTTTTTTCCAAATTATTTTTTCAAACTGTTTTTAAGGCAACTTAATTCTGGGTTTTAGTAGCACATTTTTTTAATTTGAAGAAAAAGCCAAAGTAAAGTCAGGTTTGAATAGTTTGCAATAAGAAAAGCTAAAGGATATGCAGTTTGAATCTTATATTACAGGAGACTTAAAAGATGAGATTCTGTCTGTGAGAATCAGGAAAAGGATTTAAATTGCATCGAGAAGTTTAGGTTAGGCATTAGGAGTGATTCTCTAGTAAAAAGAGATCATAGACTAAATATTTTAAAGAATACAAGTAGATAATGCTCTACCTTGATTTCTCTTAGTCCTTCCTGAAAGTGTAACCATGACCCTTTGAGAAACCTTTCAAGTCCTATTTTTCTATGAGTAAATTTGAAATATTTTGGATGGCATGCTTGATAAGGAACTTAATGAAGATTTATTGTACCAAGCACATATAATTTGATTCTACATTCACCTTTCTTGTAACTTGAATGGACTGCATAGTACTTACCAAACCTTCATACAGTATGAAACATTGAGGAGAGTTTTAAGGAAATTTGAAACCTAACCTAGTTTATATGTGCAGACAGTTTCTTACTGATAAATGTTACTTGGTAATACTCTTTTAGTGGAATTTGCAGTAGTGAAAAAAAAGAAACAGTGTACTACTGAAGGAAAAGTTCATTTTACATTAGAAAAGATGACTAAAGAAAATATAGGCTTAAAGGTATAGAAACAAAGGAATTGGAATGATTTTTCTAAAGTGATTTTTTTGTGGCATTTCTCAAAATTCAACGTTAGAACAGGCATATATGTGGAATACCCAACCTCATTGAATCTGCTGGGTCTGGGAAGTACTTCTCTTTGTATATACTGTGATGTTGTTCAACTTAGAGAATCCAGATGACTATTTTGAAAGAAAGGATTAACATCTGGTATTAAATTATAGGAAGAGAAAGGGAGGGTTAAGAACTCAAGAACTTCCTTGTGCCACATTTGTAAATAAGCAGAAACTAATTATAAGAGTATCTTTAAGATTGCTCGCTTGATTTTTTTTTTTTGAGAGTGTTTCACATCTTACTTTAAGAGCATATTGAGTTTATTTTATAGGTAAGGATACACTTCTGCAAATATAAACTGAAAAATATAGAGTAGCACGATGTGGAGTGTAGATTTAGAATCCTTTCTCTGTTGAAGGTTGCACTCCACTGCACATTCTAACCTTGGGAAAGTAATTTAACTTCAATTCATTTAAAAAAAATTTTTTTGATAATTTTTATTTTCAGTTACTATTGGCATACAATATTATATTAGTTTCAAGTATACAACATAATGATTAGACATTTATTTAACTTAACAAAGTTATCATCCTGATGAATCTAGTACCCATTTGACACCATACATAATTATTACAATTCATCCTTCTTTATCTAAGATATAAGTGTATCAGGAATTTGTTCATTCCAGACACCTAAAAACTTACTGAAAGACCTAAACAGTTAGTGTAGATTGATTAATCCACTCTTTCATTTCAGGAAGTTTGGAGGTAGGCAGATGTTTAGGATTATCTAATTCACCAGGAAATCTTATTGCTTCATTCTAATATCTGGAATACAGCCATTTCTTTCCAGTCCTTTACAAGTCCAAATGCCTGAATTAACTGCAGTAGGCTCCTGTTCCATCCTTGCACCTCTACTCTTTTTTAATAGAGCAGCCAGAGTCATCCTTTTAAAACGTAAATCGGATTGTATCAACACCCTCCCATTTCACTCAGTAAAATCCAGAGTCTGTATAATGGCCTACAAAATCTTATATGTAATACTCACTCTGTACATTACGTGACACACACTCCTCATTCTTTTACCATCTCATCCTCCTTGATCACTGTGCTTTAGACGACACTGACCTGTTTGCTGCCCCTCAGAGATCCCAGGGTTTTTTCACTAGCCACTTCCACTGCCTAGGAAGCTTAAGTTCCCAGGTATCTGCATGACTAATTCCCTTACCTCTTTCATGTTTAAATATTCAAATATCACCTTTCCAATGAAAGCTGTTCTCATCATTGGCTTCATTCAGACCTATTTAAATTGCCACACCTTATACACTTGATCTTATTTAATGTTCTTTTTTCCACAGCATTTGCCACCTTGTCACATACTACACAACTTATATGTTTATTACATTTATAGTTTATTGTCTGTCTTCTCTTACTGAAGTACCAGCTTTACCAGGGAAGGGATCTTGTTTTCTTTTGTTCCCCTATACATTCTGAGTACTCAGAACAATAACTAACATGTAGTAAATGCTCAGTAAATATTTGTTGAATGAACAGCTGTCTGTCATCAAAGAGCCAGGCACTTTTTGCCTTTTTTTATTCTCTTATTATTAGCATGCGTGTTTGAGTTTCAAGCAAGGACATATTTTTAACTTTGTATCAAGCATTTTGTATAACTGCTTTGTTTTGTTTTATTTTGTTTTTGTTAAGTATATAGGAACTTTAAGGCCCTAAGTGATTCTTCTAAATTTATCAGTAACCTTTTCTTGGAGCAAATCTGAAAAACAGCTACTGACCAGCTCTTGAGTCTGATACTTTTTTATTAATTTCATTGTGTCTTTCATTTCTGTCTTCCTTCAGTGTTTCTTCCAAATACCTCTTTTTATGTTTCTCCTACATTCTTTTTTTGTTTTGTAGCCTTTTATATATCTATAACCCTGTCTCACCTTAATTCTGAACTGTGTATATTTACCAATATCATTTTAAAACCCATTTTATGTTTCTTTTCTTAATTTTAACGTTATGTAAGCTTAATACTTTTGTTTTTAATGGTTGGTTGCTCTTTATTTCCATGTAACCCTTAAGAGGAAAAGTTTTACTGTCTTTTTCTAGAATATCATTTTCTGAAGTTGATTTCTCAGAATACTGGTAATGTGGTAGGGTGAAAAGAGGAAATCTTTGTTAAATCTTTAGGATTTAACAAAGTTAAAGTAGATTTATTTCTTGCAGGACTTCTCATAGCACCTAATATGCAGCTGTTCATTATGAATCTTAAAGAGGAATATGTAATACAAACTCACTTTGGAAAGCTATTTTAGAATATGAGTAGTGTTAGGTATTTCCATTTAGGTTTGAAATACTGGAATATTTTTAAAGAGCTAATACTAGTTGTTTTGTCTTCTTGTTCATTTCACAAATGTCTGGGTGCTTGCTAATTTACAAGCTGTTGTGTGCACACAGATGAACAATTTATGCAAAATGCTTTAAGAAGTAGGGAGTATAAACAACTAAATAACTTACTAAAGTACTAGAGAACTTCAGTATTAAAATTTTAAGTGAACTCTCTGAGGAAATATACCAGTATTTCTTAAATTTACTGGATTAGTGTTCCCACTGCATCTCTTTTTTGACTTGATAACATAGGCATAAATGTTATTTTAAACCATAATGTGGATCATATTGCACATTATCTTTTAAATGTTCTGTTTCTGTTATAATGACTTCTTTTGTGGGCTAATGACTTAAAATGAAGTTTAATATGGTAAGTATTTTATTTAAAAATACAAAAAAAAGTAATAAAATAGTCATTTTAACCATTGTTTGGAATTTGATTCTAGAGAAGGTTATCACTTTTTTTTTTTTTCCCCAGAAACTTTATTTCAGGAATATTTTATAATCTTGTAAAAAGGTAGAAGCAATTACTGATTACATTAATTCTGCAGAACTAAAATGAAGGTATATTGACTGTAGGTAAAATGTTATTGAAATAATTACTTCATGTAATCTTCAATCTGGGAAAGAGCAATGTTTTAAAATATGGGATTAGATAATCAAAAATTTTCGATAATGGACCTTTTTCCTTTTATGCAGGTGTTAATTTATTATGGATGGCAGGAAAATGTGGGCTTTTCTAGTAAAGAAAATGACTAAAGTTGGGCTAATAATGATTTAATAATGGTGTTTCTCATTTCATTTTTATTTTATGTGGTATGTGGTGTCATATAAGCAAGACATTTATCAAAAATTGCAAAACCTTAAAAATATTAAAGAAAATTTTTAGTTTGTCAAATAAGGACCAAAGCAGATTTGATCATTTAAATCAAAGGAAAAAAATTGGTAGGCTGTTCTCCATTTTTGTATTATGTAATACTAATAAAAAATACTTGACTGAAATATATGTAGTGATATGTTTCTTAGGACTCAGAAGTAATAACTGGGAACGTATTAACTCTACCCAAAGATAAAATTATTTGACAAACTCATATACCCTTTCATACTTGGCAGTGAGAAGTTTGGTAAATTATTTAACCTTTCCCCACTCCCAACCTTATCCCTTGCCATGTCTCTTTTTACATAAATATCAATTTTTAAAAGATGAACAAAAAGCTTTATAATCATTAAACTGCTATAAGATTCTAAATTAGTAAAGGCAGCCTGATAGGATAAGAGGCAGATTGAAGACATCTTTTTACTTGGTTTTTTATTCTTTTTATTTTGTTGAAAAAGATTTAAAATAAGGTGCTCTACTGATAAAGAAGCAATTTTATTCTTAAACCTAGGTATCTCCAAAGAACAGTAAAGCATCCAGCTTTACTACAGGATCCTGACTTAAGACAGTTCTTGGAAAGTTCAGAGGTATTATTTCTACTTAAAATTTTTGTATATAAATGTTCTCAGTATTTATATTTTTCAATGTAATAATTTATATAAGAATAGAGATGCTCAATAAGTAATTGGCTTAATAGATGGAATAAAGCAATGATTTTGTTTTTGCTTCCATGCTTTAATTAGCTTTAATTACCTAGCAAAATATCTTCTTTGCATAGATAATTATAGGTTAAATCCCTTTCTTGAAAATTTAAAACTAGATTTAAAAGAATGGCTTACATAGTCTAACTCTGAGTGCTGTAAATTGTTGCTTAGGCATCGTGTGAAATAAGTTTATTTAGAACTCCTTTTAGAGATAGTTGAATGTGTGTGTGTCTACATTCTGATGTTCATATTAAGGTTTTGAAATGCAAATATGTGACTTGAAGAGCTTAAATTATAGTGACCGTGCTGCTCTTTATATTTAAGATGTTTGGCACATTTTGGGGCTCTTAAACAGTGTAGAGTTCTAATTGTTACCATTTGAGATCTTTTCAAAATTTACTTGAATCCCAGAATTTTTAAAAAATTCAAAAATTCACACAGTCCTGAGTATACAGAGATTTTTTTTCTCAGGACTTTCTTTTTTCCTTATAAATAGTTTATTTCTCCTAGCTATTTCTGAAAGCAAACAGGTGGCCAATGTTAAGATGCTTGGAAATTTCTTAATATATTTTGACAAACAGACTGTTGTTCAATCTAAATGTAAACGTGCAGAAGAAAAACAAATGAAAAGTCTATTTTTTAAGTTTTCCTTTGAGAATGTACAAGTAGTGTATTTGAGAAATTAGATCTCACTATTGAAATGTATGAGAATGAAGAAAATACACCTCTTTTTTTTTCTATTCTTTTTTTCTGCGGGGGAGGGGAGGAAACAGTCCCTTTTGTGCCCAGTTAAACCTCCAGGCTTTTAACCGGTTTGTTTGCCCTTATTTGTCATTCAATTCTAGCTGCCTAGAGCAGTTAATACACAGGCTCTGAGTGGAGCAGGAATATTGAGGATGGTGAACAAGGCTGCCGACGCTGTCAACAAAATGACAATCAAGATGAATGAATCGGATGCAGTAAGAGCTGATTTTTCGACTTGAATAATGAGATGAATTAATGAGCCCAACAATTGCATTTTAAAGCTGTACAAGTAGAAAATAGGATATTAATTTGCTTATTGAGTTTAGTTCTCAGTCACATCAGTTGACCACCATGGTTATACATGGTTAATTTGTTGCTTTAAAACAAGGAATGTAACTTACTATTGGTAACCTAATTTACAGTGGTTTGTTCTGGCTAAATTAGCTCCATTTTTCATTTTTTTCTTAGTGGTTTGAAGAAAAGCAGCAGCAATTTGAAAATCTGGATCAGCAACTTAGGAAACTTCATGCCAGTGTTGAAGCCTTGGTCTGTCACAGAAAAGGTTCGTTTGCCTTGTTATATATGTGTTTAAAATCATGAATTAATTAAAACATTTTATTTAAATTTTATAAAAATGAATATTTTGGAGTTATAGAAAAAAATAATAGTTTAAGAAAGTTAGAAAATAATAGTTTAAGAGAATATTTTGTTTCAACTTTGTTCTTTTAATATTTTTTGTTCTATTTTAATCTAACTTCTAGTTTAGAAGTAGAAAAATCCTGAGTTTATGTGTTTTAAATTTTGCATTAAAATTGTTTACTTGATTAACTCTTTGTTAAACATAATTACTATTTAATGAGTTAAGATGTCTTAGTAATTTTGATTAGAATATGAGATTCAAAATTGATATTTGAAATTTTGCTTTAAAATATTTGTTTTGTGCTTGTATTTGTATGGTTAACTTTCATTAGTGCTTCGGGCAGTTGGCATTTATGCCCAAGGCATTTTAATGACTTGTTTTCTGTTAGTTGTTTTAAAATATTATTTAAGTAATTCATGAATAGATAAAATTTAGAGAGAATGTAAAAAAAAAATCAAAGCAATATTTTAAAACTTTACTAGCGAAAGTTAAAAGTGAATACTTTTCTATTTCAGAACTTTCAGCCAACACAGCTGCCTTTGCTAAAAGTGCTGCCATGTTAGGTAATTCTGAGGATCATACTGCTTTATCTAGAGCTTTGTCTCAGCTTGCAGAGGTTGAAGAGAAGATAGACCAGTTACATCAAGAACAAGCTTTTGCTGACTTTTATATGTTTTCAGAACTACTTAGTGACTACATTCGTCTTATTGCTGCAGTGAAAGTAAGCCTTATTCTGCATTCTTCCTTGAATTCTTCTCACTTTAGTGGTTTGCTGCTTGTAGAAGAATTTGGTTTCCTATTAGACATGTATTTAAGTGTGTAAATTCCATACTAGACCATCTACAATGGCTTCAAAATGATTGTCATAGCTTTAAAAAATTTTCTCTTCCGACATGGACAATAGAATTGATATTTTTAAGAGATATAAGGAATACAAATAAGATAAAACCAAGACACATTTACTTATACATTTATATATACAAGTTTGCAACTAACTGGTAGCATTTGTTTGCTCATTGTAGCATGAACCAAAATGAAACTACCCAGTGGATTTTATAATCATTAGTAAAGCTATAATAAGAAGCAAGACAAAACCAGAACAGATTGTTGTGTGACTATGTTTAATGGTGGCTTAGCATGAATTTGGACTGCATTTGTGTATTTTCCAAAATATGCAGTCACCATGTACATAGAGATGGGATGGGACTAGATTAAATAATAAATGATGTTATCTAGTGGTAATGTTTTAAGGATGAACAGTCTCCAAGTTTCTGAATAATTGGAAAAGTAATCCAGTTAACAAATAAAAATTATTATTGTACAGATATCTCCAGGATTCTGACAGTTAAACTGAACTGCATGTTGCTTATCTTTTGTTTAAGAAGACACTTTAAGATCTTATCTTGTTTTTGAATTATTGCTATGAACATTAGTTATGGGATGGGGGATCTGGGCATTTACCTTTTACCTTGAATTCAAACATCTAGAAAGTTAATGAGACCTTGTTCTTTGCTTTCTTATGCAAATTTTTTTCAGCTGAAATCTGTGATCAAATTAGTATTTGTCTACAATTAGAACATT
This sequence comes from Pteropus alecto, assembly GCF_000325575.1. NCBI lineage: Eukaryota > Metazoa > Chordata > Mammalia > Chiroptera > Pteropodidae > Pteropus > Pteropus alecto. The sequence goes on from NW_006436298.1 coordinate 44,622,782, forward strand.
GATACATTACATATTTATTGTTTCTATTCTCAAGCTAATGGTGACGGTCTACTAGAAGGTTCTGAGCACTTCAGAATGATGCTTTCTTAGATTTGGTAAAATTACCAATTTTGCTCGTACTTACTCTTAAATGTTACTCTTTATATTCCTGGTGGTTAATTTTTCTTTTCAGTTATTTAAAGAGGTTAATATAGATAGCAGTTTTCGGAGTATACTTCATTATATATAGGTAACTTGTAATATACAGAAATCTAGTTTACAGATAATGGTTCCTTTTTATCTTCTACCTCTTTTTACCTCATTCCAGAGTTACCACTAGCATGAGTGCTATTATAAAAAAAAATTAATAAAATTAAAAAACCTTCGGAACCTGTGGGTCCAAAATGGAAGCTAGGCAGTATGAGAAGTGGTACCTGCTAAGAAGAGCTAATCTAGGAAAAGATCTGTGTAATGGATATTAATCTCTCAGAAACAGCTTTCCCAATACTGCCTAAATCTTGCTACATTTTTACATTTCATGAAGTTACAGTTATAGTCATGTTTCCCAGGATATGTTCTATAGAACATTGTCACCAAAAGATGTACCACAGTCAACTGAATTTGGGAGATAATGTATACAGTATTCTTATCTTGTACATTCAGAGTACATGTAAAAAGCTCAGAACTGCCTAGGAGTAAAAAATAAAACATTTAATTTTGTTTTATCTAGAGACTTCCAAATTCATATGAACAGGAATCATTTTCCACTTAATATACTTTTACATATGTGGAACACACTTTGGGAAATACTGAATTAGTGATTCATTGACTAAAAGAGTTAAAGAGCTATAGTAAATTTAAATTAACCTGATTTTTCACATTGGATTCCTATTGAAACCTAGCCCAGGTCAACCACACAAAGGAATTAAGAAATTAAGTAATAAGGTGATTTTTGTGTTCTTTATTTTTGGTTGTTTTTTGGTGTGTGTAAAACTAATAATTCATTTTTATTTGAAAAAGTAATACATGCACATAATAATTCTAACAGCCCAAAAAGGTAAATTTATTTTCTACTTAAGATCTTTCGTCTCTCTTTCCTCAATTAAATGCTGTTAGATTCTTGTGTGATTTTACAGAATTAGTATGCATAGATGTAAAGCTAATTTCTCTCTCTCCCCATTTCTTCCTTCCTTCTTCAGAAAGCATTACTATATCCACTATTCTTTGCCTGCTTTTTTTACCTACTCCATTTTAGAGAGGCCTCTATATCAGCATGTACATTCTTTTTTAATGGTTGCATAGTATTCCATTATACATAATCTAGGAATACTTTGAATTATTTAAACAATCCAGTCTTAATATTAGTATTTTGATAATAGCTCTTTGGGCATAAAATTCCTAAAAGTAGAATTGTTTGCCCAAAGGGTATATGAATTTGAGTAAATATTGCCATATTGCTGTCCAAAAAGGTTATACTTCTTTGTACTCCCATCAACATGTGTTCCTTTTTCTCCCACCCAGTGATTTTTTATATATGTTTTAGTTTCTTTAGGTAGTGTAAATATAAGCATCTTTACTAATAAGCCATTATTTTCTTTCTAACGAATCATATCATGTCCTCTGGCCAGTTTTCTTTTTATCTTATTTCTAATCTCTGTTTAATTCATCTTTTGTTTTATCCATATTAAGATTACTTTTTTGTTGATAATTTTGAAATTAGGAGTACTTTGGGAATTAGACTATATAGAGCCAAAATAGGAAGCTAAGAACATCAGATACCGGGGACTTAAAGAGAGAGAAATTTTACCCATTAAAAATACTGACTAGGCCTTATATCTGGGAAACTCATTGCGTGTGTTCTCATGCATTGGCCGTCTGTGAGCCACTATCAGGGGTTAAGGGTAATAGTCTCTAATGTTTTTAGTACTAGAACTCTTCATTAAAAATTCTTACAGAGAATCCAAATAATTTGAAAAAACTATATAAAATAATTACAAAAAAATTTGATGGGTTCCAAAGGATTTTTAAAGCTTCCTTATTTGGCTGTAAGAAATTCATATCCTTTCAGGACTCCAGAATGCTGGGCAGCATACTTTCAGAGTCACTGAATTACAATGTATTAATTAAATTAAAATTGCACCATCCTATTTTCTTGGTAGTCCAGGAAAACTGCACCACAACTATAGCCTTGTCTAACCTAGACCAGCTTGCATACAAATGTGTACCATAAATTGGCAGAATATAGGTCTAAAGGGAATCATCAGCGTAAATCTATCCCTCTTATAAAAGAGGCTGGTTCTACTAGAGTAGGTTATCTTGTCATACATAGGCTTTTTTAGTGTATACTAATTTAAACTTGGTCCCTGACCAGTTTATGATCTCATAATATTCCAGAACCATCATATCTTTATTGTGGTACAGATGTAGGAGCTATGATAAAAGTAAGATTACTAAAGTCCGATTATTTCAGGAAAAAAGTCAGTCTTAACTCTATAAGAATTAACTCTATATAAAGAAAATACAAGGAAAGCAGACACAGAGGACAGTAAGATTCATTTACTAATGTGAGAAGAGAAATTATATGTGATGATGAATCTAGCAAAGTGGATATCTTTTAAATATCTATAGATAAGGTGCTTTGATTTATCACTTTGCCCAGGATGTCTCTTGTCCTGATTAATTTACATATATTACAATATGTGCATAATATTTAAGAACTCTTTGGAAAAAAGTACTCTGGTTTCTGGTTGATTTGGAGTTTTTAACGTTCTTGCCTACATTTTAAAAATATGCTATATGATATAAATGCAGTCCAATAATTTTTTCCATATTACTAAGTTATTATTTGCACTTTTAGTAGAAATCTTGAGTTAATCAACTACATTTATATGTGTATGTTATTTAGAAGTAATTTATATATAGTACTTGCTAATTATTAAGCATCCACTAGGTTAAGTCACTGTATTATATACTTTTTATTTCTAATCTACAAATACATATCTCATTTTCTCCCTTTTATATTTGAGAGAACTATAGCTTATAGAAATTAAATGAATTTACCCAAGATCATACTGTGACAAAGCTAGTATTTGAATCCAACTTTGTTTTGTTCTGAAACCTACATTTTTAAAGTACACTGTCTACATACTTTCCTCCTTAGCAGGTCCCTATAAAGACATGTAATTATTATTGTTTCTTGATCCAAAAAGCTCTTTTTTTTTGGACTAAATGAAAGTAACTCTGGTTTAGTGCTTTCTGGTTTACTTAATTTATGCTTGCTTCATTTGTTTAATTAGTAAATACTAAAATAATAGAAATATATTACCAGCATCAAGCTGGAGAAAGGATTACGTTTTTCCATCCTACCCATCAGTTTTTTTCATGAGACTTCAAATGACTCCCTTATGTTCATATTTCATTTTTTTCTTCCATTCAACTTCTTCTTGCCCTGCCAAAGCCCTTGAAAAGAGCTAGTGCACTTGGTTGACTTGTTCTATTGTGGTCTTCTTGTCTGTTTCTTCATTTAGTTCTTCATACTAGACATATATATATTCGTCTGTCCTTTTTGTCTTGTGTAAGACTATCTCTTTTGTTTTGTTTTACCCTTTTTAATTGCTTTGCCTTTCCTTTATTTGCTATTGGTAATCTATCACATTTTTACTTTACTTCCTGTTATGGGTTTTTACCATTTTCTTTTTTTCAATTTCTGGCATATTTCCAACAGTTAAATCTACTTCTGATATTATTTAGTAGGAAAACTTCCAACGTAGATATGACACTAGCATTTTCCTATTGAAGATATCTTTCTTGAAAACATAAAACCCCATTAGAAATCTTACTGTAAGCCACATTTAAAACCCTATAGTAAAATGGATTTTCTAAATAATTTTTTAAAATTCAGAGCTGAATTTTCTTTGATATTGGCATGTTTATTTTCAGTATTTCAGTATATTAGAATAGAATTTAAATACTGGGTTTTATTGTTTTCAGTATTACAGCACATCTAGTGTTATGAAAGTATTTCAGTGTTAACTATCACTTAATAATCATGTCATTCACTTATAGGGTGTGTTTGACCATCGAATGAAGTGCTGGCAGAAATGGGAAGATGCTCAAATTACTTTGCTCAAAAAACGTGAAACTGAGGCAAAAATGATGGTTGCTAACAAACCAGATAAAATACAGCAAGCTAAAAATGAAATAAGAGAGGTGATTAATACAAAATGCTTTATTTATCTCTACACAAAATTTTCATGAGTCATTCGCATAAGCATAATTTTTCATAAATTTGTTTCTGAACCATTCACCACCTAGCTATTTTTCCGTAATTTTATGAACTGTGTTAGAATTACTTTAACATTTTGATCTTCATTAAAATCTCCAGAGCACTTTGTTACTTTCACATGATTATGGAATGGATAAAGAAGCATGCAAGGAAAAGATTGAAATTTACATTTAATTAATAATTATACATTTCTTTTGAGATGCTTAATTTGATTTCAGATAATTAATTATTTTCTGTCTAAAAGTAGTTTTAGAGGTAAACTGTCCCACATTTAGCTGTCTCCAGGCAACATTATCCCCCATATATATGTATTATATATGGTATTTTAGTAAATATGTAAAAGTTTATTATAATTTATACACTTTCTTTGCCATGCTTCAATAAGGAAATTGAAGAGGTAGGACAACCTTTATATTACTAAAAGTAATTGTACCTGCTCTTTGAAGAGTATGTACCAGTTTTGGTTACATAGTGGGAAAGTATCATTTCATTGCGTAAGTCTTCAGTTATTTTAGCTGTTTCATTGGTCACTAGTCACATTTTGTTGTTTCTGTACTGAGTTTAATATTTACTGATAGGTCTTCAGTAGACCATAATTCCACAATTTTTTTTTTAAATCTGGACATTTTACCATTACAAAACTTTTTAAAATGTTTGTCATAGAATTTTCCTAATTTAAAGTATTTCCATAGGCATATAAATTGTGAGAAACATATAGTCTTGAACATAGCAGAATATAGCTGATGTATTTTAAAGTAATGAATGATATAATAAAGAAATGAGAAAATTACAATCTAACACGGCTAAATTATTTGATAGTGAGTTTTATATTCGAAATCATTTCATCTATCATAGTTAATTAAGCAGTGGAGATTATAGTTCAATAAGTACTAGAATATCCTAATTTTGAGTAGATCTGACAGTGAAATATTAATGGAAATTAAGCTGGCATGTATCTCTGCTAATGGGAGGTTAGATACAAGTTTGAATGATGCTCAGTAAGGCTTTGCCAATATGGAGCTCTCAAGGTTTTCAAACATCACATTAAATTAAATAAGTCGTCATGACAGTTAGTTCTGTAATTTTTTCCAGAAAGGAATAAAAAATGTGTGCATTTTTGTTTGTTTTTATTAGTGGGAGGCAAAAGTGCAACAAGGCGAAAGAGATTTTGAACAAATCTCTAAAACAATTCGAAAAGAAGTAGGAAGATTTGAGGCAAGTATAATAATTTTACACATAACAATGTGGTCACATTTTGCTGCGATTTTGTGGTAAAATCAAATTTAGTTTTGAATTAATGGACTTTTTTTCATATATTGTACTTTAACAGAAAGAACGAGTGAAAGATTTTAAAACCGTTATTATCAAGTACTTAGAATCATTAGTACAAACACAGCAGCAGGTAAGCTAAGTTTTTTTTATAATTTATAACTTACAAACTTCTTCCAGAATTTATTTTTGGTATGCTTTTTTCATTTGAAAGACAAGAGTTGGCTTTAGCTCAAGCAGTTACTTTGTCATGGCAGACTACTAAAGACAATAATGAGTGAAATGAGCTTTTAAATTTAAGGGGCAATAAGAAGTGAAGTAGAGAAAGCAAGTAACAGCAAAGGAAAAAAATGGTAGTTAAAGTAATTGAGAACTCTCAGGTCTTTTTTGCTTCTAATCTTTCTAAATACTAGGAGAGAGATACATTTCTCGTTGTTAGGCTAGAGAAAAAGGCAACTTTTTCCCTTTCCTATCTTCCAAATTTTATTGCTTTATTAATCATACCTGTTTGAGTAAATTCTTATAGTAAGTTCTTCTCCTATAAAAGACAACTTAGCATGATATTCTCAAGACCCATCCATATTGTCGCAAATGGGCTTATTTTATCTTTTCTTATGGCTGAGTAATATTCCACTCTGTATTATAAATCTAAAAGCAACAAATAGACAAGACAAACAAAAACCCATAGACTCAGACAACAGTTTGGTGGTTACCAGAGGGAAGAGATGAGAGGGTAGGTAGAAAAGAGAAAAGGGGGTCAAATACATGGTGATGGAAGGAGATTTGACTTTGAATAGTGAACACACAATATGAAGTATACAGGTAATGTATTATAGAATTGAACCTATAAATTTATTAGCCAATGTCACCTCAATAAATTTAATTTAATAAAAAAATTAAACTAAAACTTTTTTAAAGGTTTTTTAAAATACTGTTTTGATTTTTGTTTTATGTGGGGCTGATGGTGATTGTATGCCACAAGTAGTGGCATTTGTTTCCTTAACTGGAGAAGACAGTGGTTTTCATGTATATTAAATAAAAGTCTATAACAAGATAGTAGAGTTTTTTTTCCTGTGTACTTCAATATAAATTTGAGTAATAGATCAAATTATTTAATGTCTTGATAGAAAGATTTTTTCTCCAGTTATGTGAATTAGAAACTTGCCTGTATCATTTTTTGAATTAGGTGATGACATTATATCTTCAAATTGTATTTAATTTTTATTTTTAATACTTAGTTGATAAAATCTGATTTTAAAAATATAATGTTATATAAGCTTGCTTTTAAAGGAATTGTTTTAAACTTAACTTTAGTTTGTACTTCAGTCTGTTCGCCGGACTATCCAAGAAAGACTGGCAGATAATTCTTTCCAGTCTCTTTTCCCTTTCTTGCCCAATATTTACTTTTCTTTCTCCTTTTTTTCCTCATTCTTTTGGCTAGCAATAACATAAAATATGAATATCCTCTCAATTAGGAGATGTTATCACTTTATATTGGTAAAGCTCATTGCAGTTTTATTATTAAGGTAATCTAATTTACACTAACAATCTTTATATGGAATTTTGCACAAATCAAAAAATTCTTAAGTTTTAGGGTATTTTTTAAATTATATTGTTTATATCAACAAATTAATCAAGAAATAATTGATCTTTTAAATAATTTATATATGATTTATAATTATATTGACACACTTCTGATAAGGACATTAAAATAATTCCTTTAAGAACCAGACTTTAGTGTTAGTAGCCATTAACTATTTGTATAGTGTTTTTAGTGCTTTACAGAATATATGAATATAAATGACACAGAGGTAATGAGAATGTGTTTTATTTTTGTTATTCACAGCTGATAAAATACTGGGAGGCGTTCCTACCTGAAGCCAAAGCCATTGCCTAGCAAGAAGATCACTCCTGTTAAGATCTTGGATGTTTCTTCCAGTTACGCTAAATTCCACAGTGAAATCATTTAAAACCATCTAAATAAATCATTATATATTTTATGACTTACCCACACATGTGGTTATATATATATATATGTGTGTATATATGTGTGTATGTGTGTATACATATATATATATATATATCCTCTGTCATTTTATTACAAGCTGCATGTCCTGACCCTCTTTGAATTAAGTGGACTGTGGCATGACATTCTGCAATACTTTGCTGAATTGAACACTATTGTGTCTTAAATATTTGCACTAAAAAGTGCACTGCAAGGCCAGAAAATTTTACAATATTTTTTTCTTTACAATATGTTCTGTAGTGTATTCACCCTCTTTATGAAGTGAATTATCAATGCATTGATTAATGTTCACTTATACATTCCTGTACAGAAATTATGATTTTGTGATTACAGTAATAAAATGATATTCCTTATGAAGTATCAGTAATAAATTATTTGGGTATGTAAACATATTAGAGATCTTTTAAAAGCATTTTTAATAAAAACTTTTCCTTCTAGACGTATATAGGTGATGCTACGATACGTTAATTTTTTTAACTGACAAAAAGCTGAACTCTTTCATCATTAAATGACTAAATGAAGCTTAAGTTTTCTTATGAGATCACCACAAACCAAAGAACATTTATCTCTTGATTCAGCTCTGGGGAATGATCTCATCTCGAGTAAAGGAGAGTATTACTGTCTCTGGTATACTTTTTAAGAAAATTCATTCCTATTGTAAGTGTCCAATTTAAGAATTAGGAAAAATGTATTTATGTGTTTCTGTTACAAGTCTTATGAATTTTACTCATCTATTACCTTCAAATTCCAAGACTTTGCATATATTTAATTTATTCTTTGTTTTCATTTTAAACTGAAAATAGGTCATCTGCACTCATGATTGTCAAAGGACAGTACCATGCTAAAATATCCCATGATTCAATAGCCAAGGGTGACACAAAGCAAATCTGAAGTAAAATTAAATTTGTCTTTGGCAGCCTTCTTACCTATTCTGTATCTTGTTTAAATGGCTATTATCTAATCCTTCATACTGGTGAATGTTTATGTTGTGACTGGCATTAGATTTATTTTCATTTTTAAAAAACTACTCTTAAAGATATCCCACTTGTCAAGCTTAACAACTAAATCTCAGAGGAGTAAGATATGGTATGTGTAACAGTCCTCTCTAGCAGCTTACTGGATATAATTAATATATCAGAGTATCCTCAGAATGTTTGCTTCTACCACTTATTTTAGTTGAACTTTTAAGCCTACTGCAGGTATTATTCATATTTGTACTCCTAGAACCCAGAAGAGTACCTGGCACAGAATAGGTTAATAATAAAGACTTGAATTGTACAGAAAAAAATCCTTGAAGATACAAAATAAAGTTTTCTCTCTTAAGAAGAAAAAATAGAAGCAGAAATGGTATAGTCTTCTATTGTAGCTTCTCTTAAAGATAACTTGGAAACTTTTGAGAAATGAGTAATTCGTGATAATATATATCGGATGCTATCTAGTTTACCCATCAATATTGAGCAAAATATAGGCTTACTGGGAATAGTTTCACTACAATAATGTCCTAATATATCCATAGTTATATCACCTCCAAAGATACAATTTACATATACGATTCAGTACCTCCAAATAAAATAATAAATATGTTCAGTCTTGATCAAGCTGAAGAGAGTAACAGACCTAGACTCCATTCCAGACTTCATTCTTCTTATCAGCCTTTACAAAAGAATCTGTCGGAAGTTTCAAGTAAGTTATATGAGCCTCTGATACCTGCCCACATTTTAACAGGATTTAATTTCTTCAACATCTGCCCATCTCTACCCATCAATCTTCACAGCTCCTATTCATATTACTAAAATACCTTTGCTGCAAATAAATAGAACAAGGACATTAACAGTCCTGATAACATAATTTTTTAGTTATATAGATCTGAATTTAAATATTTCTTTTTTCTTTAACCAGATAAAAGTTAAAGAAGGGTTAAGGCAGCATAATACTGGAATAAGCTGAACTTGGGGTCAACATACATGTGTTCAGTCTTCTGTCACTTAGTAGGTGTGTGACTTTGGGAATATCGCTTAAATCTCATCCATAAAATGAGTACAAAACTGATTTCTGAAGTGCCTTTCTACTTTAAAATATTTTGTTTAAAATACTAAACTTTAAGATAAATATTACTCTATTAGAAAATCAAATTCTAATCAAAACCACCGTCTATTAATAAAGTAAAACAAGGTTCCAAAACATATGTGTACAAGTATTTCTAAAACAAAAGAATAAGTTTACTTGATTGTATTTTTCGATGAGCTATTTTCAACGATTTAGCTTTTTTTATACATACATATATATATACTGGCCTCAAAATACCCTGTTTCGGTATTGCTATTTAAACATTTTTATTTTATTGAGCAGATCTAGGAAAGCTTTATAAGTTCCTTGTACAGATTGTTTCATAAATGGTTTTTAATTATAAAATAAATAAACCCCTTCAATTAGGTTTCTTAAAGGAAATCAGATGAGTAGAGAAGATTATATTCCTTTAAAAAATGCTTCTTGGTGTTGAAGGGAATTTTCTATAAAGACTTCAATTTTTCTGTCTTAAATAAGACTAAATGGCTACTTCACTTTTCGTATTGTGGCTGCATGGGCATTCATGTAATTAATAAGAGTCAAGGAGACAGCCGAAATTCAGTAACAGTAACTACTGATAGGCTGAGTAAACATCATCCTATTCTGAAAGAAGAGAGGTCACTGGTAGTGAGAAGGAAAGATAAACCTGTGAAAAGTTTGGTCACTGAGAACTTGGGAGGCATTTCCTTATCTGATTTAGTATTCAGGAAATGTGTGTGTTATGTTCACTCTGTGTGACATGTAGTCACTGTTTCAAAGTATTGAAAAAAAGATTTTGAATGGAATCATAATCTCCTTCCTTATCCAAAATCTAGAATCAAATATCATTCCTAACCCTCACAGTGAAGAATAGAAGGCTATGGTTTCAAATAATCAGGAAGTAGATAGTTGGCCAGACACAGGACTAGCAGTCGAAGGGAATTATAACAAGAGTGATGTGAATAATTATTTATTACTCTGTGTAATCAGGGCCATGGAGAGAAGTCATGGTAATCTGTGGATGAAGTCTGTCGGGTTTAGATCAATAGAAATACAATGCGAGCCACATGTGTAATTTTAATTTTCTATAGCCAAATTTTAAAGAGTAAAAAAAAAGGTAAAATTAATATTTAACCAAGTAGCTCCAAAATATTTTAACATGTAATCCAATATATTAAAAATTATTGATACTTTACATCTGTTTTTTTGTATTGTTTTTGATATCCAGTGTATATTTTACAGTTTTATCACGTCTCTATTCAGATTAGCCACCATTTAAGTGTCAGGTGTTATATGTGGCTAGTGTCTATGATATTGGGCAGTGCAGGTTTAGACAGTGCCTATGGAAATGGAAATAGAGAGTAAGTCCAACAACTAGTTTGTTATTTACTATCCCAAATTGAGGGGAGAATTTGAAGCTAAATAAAAAGGACTAGTAAATGTTGCTCTTGAGGGCAGATACAGTTTAGGTGCAAGACTTGGTAGCATAGTGCTTTGCAAATAGTAATATCTACTATGAATAAGTTGTAGCGATGTATTATCAGAAGGAAACTTAGAGTCTGTCTAGTACAGCCTCCTTATTTTACAAATAAGCAGATCCAATTATGATAGAGTTGATTTTACCTTTTAAATCTGTGTGTTAACTATAAACATTCTTCCTTGAAAAGGTATTGGTAAGCTTTTCAAGATTCCTGTTTTAATCATTAACAAAGAATTTTAGGAAGTCCTTTGGGATACAAAGAATTTATTTCTTCAAATTGTTCCTTCAGAAGTGGCTGAGAATAGAAGATTGTACAAAACAGGAAAGTTGTGGCTTGCTGTCTAATCTTTTAATGCAGATGAAGATACTAAAAATGCTCATCTTTCTTTCTCGTCACATAACTTTTAGAAATTCTCTTAAGGATTAAATGATTTTAAGTATTTTTCTTAATTGAGTAAAATGGAAACTTTGTAATTAAAACCAATTAAAGTGAAGCTGCCCACTTGTTAATACACAGAAAATTACTTTTTTATTAGGCCAGTTAATGGGATAAACTGCTTTAAGTGAGTACTTTGAGAAAAAAGTGGCTCTATTTTAAATTTATACATATGTAACTGTTTAAAATCAGACAAAATATAACATAACTAAATAATAAATTGCCTTTTTATTGCTTCCATAGTCAAGTCTCGAGTTATCTTGATTTTAACCTTTATTTATTTTATTTCCTAGATCTTTACTTCAAATATTTTCATTATATACGTGTATAAGTGTGTGTGGATTTGTATGTGTATGTAAATGTGTGCATACGAGAATGACAGTAGGCTTGTCAACCAAACTTAGTTTCTAAATTTCAGTTGAAAATGTTTCCCGGCCCCTAATAACTAAGACGTAAAGCAAAATACTTTCAGTTATGTTGCGTAGACATCATTATTTTGCGAAGATCGACCTGAGTCAATTCTGTTTCTGAAATCTCCCTAAAATCTATTCCCTTCTCATTTCTACTGTTTCTCTCCCAGGGCCAAGATCTTTTGACCATGTACCAGAACTATCTTAAGTCTCCTGTGAAATACACGTTCTTTCAGTCTCCCTACTCTACCAATTCTACAACCTGCTGCTAAAATGATCTTGAAGAACTCTTCACAGTACTATAACTTGAATCTTCACTAGATACCTATGCACTACAGAGAAAGTCCAAATTATCCAGAATCTTGTCTCCGACTACTGTTCCTGTCTTACCCCGTTTCCTTCACCCACCTTTTGCTTTAATCAAATGATACCCCTATCTTGTGAACTTGCTGTATGCCTTCCTGGCTCAATGCTGTTGTTACCTAGTCTGAGTTACCTTTTCCCCTTTATCAGCAATTGTTTAAATCCTGTCCATCTTTTAAGTCCACACCTTCTATGTATCCTCTATAGTCTTCTAACTAGACAGAGGCCAAGAATCTATCTTGATCTCACAATAGAACTCTAGTAACGCTTTGCACTTTTCAGATTGTACTTAACAATGTCAATCTTGAATTATAGTTGTCGTGTTAACTGCCTTAACTAGTCTGTATGCTTCTTGAGGAATGTTATTCCTTGTTATTTCTTGTAGAATCTAGTATGGTATAGCCAAGAAAATGTAATGGACTGATTAAGAATATAGTTATACATCTAGCTTGCCGGTTTGAACCTGGCTCAGGAATCTACATCATTGATTCTGAGCAAGTTATATTTCTCTAAAATTCAGTTTCCTTATCTGTGAAACAGTACCGGTGCTCCTTTGGGAGCTTAAGATAATCGATATGAATTTCTCATCCATAGCAAGTGCTTAATAAATATTAGCTATTATGTATCCGGTAAGTATTTACTGAATACTTAATATTCCAACCAAAGTACTTGCAATTTATTTCACCAGTCTTTAGGGCTTCTTCAAAACTGAGTGTATGCTTGACGAAGGTCTAAATGGGCTTACCAGAAGGGATCCCTCTCAGAACAGTTTGCCCCTGAGGTCTGCTCTTGGAGCCCTGGGGCTGAGGGTCATAGGTGGAGAAGAAAGCTTGCAGTCAAAATCAGTTTCTATTCATCCAACAATGGTTTAGAACTACCCCCACTGCAAAATACTCTAGTTAAATGAGTCTTGTCAGGAAATGAGCTAGAGACCTTTAAAGACACCTGGGACAAAGGAAAGAAGGGTGAGATAGAAATGTGGCAATTGCTTAGAGAAAGAAGTTTATTTCATACACAAACATGTAAGAATCTTGAATATGTTGTGAACTAAGGGAAATAGAATTCAGTGAAGAAAAAACATGGAGAACAAAAAGCACGACAACTGATGGAATGGCAATCACCCAGGAAAGTGAGAGTAAGGGCCTGACCACTGCAGTGGAAATAGGAAAGGAGAGAGTCTAGGGAAATGGAAATAAAAATGGGTAAATTTTATTTATTCAATAAATCTTTGTTCAGTCTCTACTATGTGTCAGGCACTAAAGCAATGGTTTGGGTTTCAGGGAAGGACAGGGATGTCTAGGATGATGCCCAGATTTCTGGCTTTGATGATTTATTTGATAATGATATTGCTGCTTTGATAAACTAAGATAATATATAGGTGTAGGTTTGGGGAAAGATGTTCTTAGGGACATGTTGTTCTTGAGGTACCTTTGGACACCCAACATGGAAATGTATGAAAACGGAAGTCAGGACTAGATATTGCATCATCAACTTCGAAATGCAAACATTCTGTAGTCCTTAAAAATCTTAATTATTAATGATGGCATCCTCAGAGAACAAATAGAATGAGATCAGCTTGCTGAGGACAAAATCCTGGTTAACCTTAATGTCTAAGGGAATAATGGGGATGAAGAAGTCAGGTAGATGGAAAAAGCTCCTGAAACGAGTTGAGATGTTTTCTTCCTCTGAATCGAAAGGAAGGGAATGATGGGTATATTTGGAAATAAAGCCTGAATGGTTTTGTTTTCTTGGTGAAATAGGAAATTAAGCCATCATCATGCAGTGACGTAAGCAGGAAAACCTAAGAAGATAGGAAGCCAAAAAAAGAATGGTACCTGTTTGGAAAACGAACAGAGATGAGTAAGAGTAAGAGGGCTATTGACGAGAACTGACTTTCAAATACATTTGGAAATTATGAATTTATAATAAGCCAACCAAGGAAAGTATCCATTTCTTCAGCCACGTGAAAGCAGGACCTAAAACAGACTTCCAGATTCATTCAGGATTAGGGATCGTTGGGTGTGAGACAAAGTCTAGGAGGAAGGAATTTTTTTTTAATGCCAGTTTATTAACTTTTTTATACTATATATACATAATTTTATTTACTTTTTATTTTTTTATTTTCCCCCTTCCCCCTCGCTCCTTAGGAGGAAGAGATTTTGAAACAATTTAAAAGACTAAAGCAAGATAAAGGCACGAGAGGGGACAGGCACAATTGGGGGAATGTAGATGTGATGGGGTGAAAGAATAGATTTTCTGGTAATGAGGGAATGAGAAAGGAGAAAAAGCGGTTAAAAGGGGAAACTTCAGTTTCAGAAAATACATGAATTTTTAGTATACTGGCACTTTTTAAAAAAATATGGCAAACAACTGTCTAGGGCTCTTTAGTAGTGTAATTAGGATTTTTCTGTGGATTCTCTGAATTTACCTTTTGATTTGTCAATGTGTTGAAAGCTTTTTGCATGTCAATAAGTAAATCAACTTCAGTCTCCTGATTGTTAAATTAATGTTTATTTCATCAAATTAATACATGGACATAGTTTGAAAACTAAACTATCATCAAAAAGGCTAAATAGCAAAACAGTGGCTCTGTGCCTCCCATTGTTCCCGTTTTCCCCAGTCCTCTTCCTCAGAGATGATCTCTTTCTACTCTTAGCTATTTCTTCTGCCATTTATATCCCTTCACATTTCTAAATAAAAATTCATATACTGCTATCTTTGAATCATCAGTTTTAGACATTATCTACTTAAGTTTTCATGGTAAATGAGAGTTTAGTTCTCTTGCACTGCCGTCTGTCTGCTTCACAAACTCATGCCCCCACTTCCAATGAAGTTATAATTTTTGGTTAAATCGGTATTCAATATTTGATTATTATGCCTACACAAATGTTCACCGCTGAAAATTGCATATGTAATCAAGATTATCTTCCTTTTTTAAAAAATAAACTTTATTCTTGAACAATATTAGATTTACAGAAAAAACGTGAAGATACTACACACACAGTTCCTACATACTCTACACCTAATTTCCTTTATTAACATCTTACATTAGCATAGTACATTTATTATAATTAATGAACCAGTATTGATACATTATTATTACTGGAGTCCTTAGCTTATTCAAATTTCCTTAGTTTTTACCTAATGTCCTTTTTCTTTTTCCAAGATTCCATCCAATATATCAGATTACATTTAGTCATCATGTCTCCTGCTCTTCTCGGTTATGACAGCTTTTCAGACTTTCCTTGTTTTCGACGACCTTTCCCATTTTTTTTCTGAGGTAAAACATGCCTTGTTTTTTTTTTTTCATTTGGTCAGTGCTTTTTAACAAAATCTATTGCTAATTTTCCCCATGTCTTCTTATAATCTCTTAGTACATTTTCCCCCAAGACCACTCACAACAGGTAATCTAGCCATCCCAACTGTTTCCTTAGAGCCCTCTCTTTGGGGACTTCTATTTCTCTGGACTGGTGCTCTCTGAGCCTGCTGTAGCCTTGTCCTTGGATTTCCCTTGCTCTCAACTTGGAACTGCCTTTCCCTTTCTATTGGGATTTATTCCTTATATCCTGGGTCTCAGTCTTTGCTCTTTCTTGGTTTATTCTCGTGCACTGGTGTAGTATATTCTCCAGTAGTTTCTTAGGTTAAAAAAAAAAAAAGACATGGCAGAAAGCATTGTGAGGTTGCTGGAGTCTGGACCGGTTACCTTTTATGCCTGGTACACAGTGGTGATCCTGAAAATTCTCTTTGCTTCTCTCCTAGATATATCTTCTATTGTCTATACCTCATGTTTTCCTCTTTCTTGATTTATTTTCTCATTTTGGTGGATATAGAGAGTAGGTTCCTGAAAATGGATATGTAAAAAAATATGTCGAAAATCCTTTTCTCTAGAATTTTGAAGACATTCCTCCATTGTCTTCTAGCTTTATGTCGCTGATGAGAATTCCCAAACCAACCTATTTTCTGATCTTTTGTATATGAGCTGTCTGTCCCCACTCTCATTCCCAGTCTATGGGATCTTCTTTTATCCCTCGTGTTCTGAAATCTCACAGAGATTTGCTATAGTGTCTGTCTGTTTTCATCATCTGGGTGCTTTTAATCTGGAAACATGACATTCAGTTCTGGAAATTTTCTTCAGTCGTTTCACTCATGATTTCCTCCCTTCTGTATTCTCTGTCTTGTCATTCTAGAAGACCCATTTTTTAGATATTGAATGTCTTGGACTGGTGCTGTTGTTTTTCTTTACTATTTTCCATCTCTGTCATTTTGTTCTACTTTCTGAATGTAGGTTTCTGTTTTCTGATTGTTCCCATATTTCAGTAGTTTCCTGTTCTTGTTTCATAGATGCAGTGTCTTCCTGTATCTCTCTGAGGCTATAAGCAATAGTTTACATTTTATAGTTTTTAGTTTTTTTCCTCCCTGTTTCTGTTTCCTCAAAATTATTTTTCTATTTTTCTATTTTTCTTTCTTCTATGTTAGATGCTTTCCTCAGTTATCTGTTAATCCTTGAATGTCTCATCATGATTAGCAGCGGAGACCAAAAGCTGATTGGAAGCTCTGAGTGTAGTCCTGGGCCAGTTGAATTTGAGTGTCATTGAAGAGCGATCTCATTGGGCTGTTTGTAGGGAATTTCCAATGTTGGTATCTCTAGATTTTTCCTCTTGAGCTGGTCAGATTTCCCAGAGGATACTTCTCCTGTGTCCTTCCTGGATGGTAAAGTTGTAGCTGCTAGCCTCCATAAGGTTTCAGCATTCATCATTCAACATGTATATGGCACTTATCCCCAGACTCTTCCATACCCTGAGCTAGGTCAGTGTATTTTCAATGCAAAGACTCTTCTACCCTCTCTCAAAGAAAGGTCCTCCACTTTCGTATGGAGGTGGAGGAGGGGATTAAGGAGTCTTCCTGATTCTCAGCTTTTCCCTACTCCTCATTATTTTAGCCAACCACCTCCAATTTAGAGGTACGTGCTATTCCGCGTCTCTGAGCCTTTTGAGTATTGTACTGTGTAAAGCAGGTTGATTTTCAGCTTTCCCACTGCTGGCTTAAATTTGGCTTTTTCTTGTTTGCTAAAACAGTTACTTCTTATCCATCTGCTTTCTCCTTAAAAAATATTGTTGCTGTCCTTTTTTCTTCTGTTTTTTTTTTTTTTTCCCTATCTTTATGGGGTTTTTTTTAGAAAAGGGAAAATTCCTTGTAGTTTTACTGGGTCTGGAAGGAGTGAAATTAGTTATGTTCAATTTGCTGCCCAGAAATCTCTACATCGGTTTTAACTGCAACATAGTATTCATAGTGTAGATACACCAATATTTTTATCCATAATATGATAAAATTTGTTTCAAAATTTTTGCCATCATAAACAATGTAGTATTCTTGTGCATACCTTTCCTGCCCTGCACATATGGAACTATTTCTAGAACTGAAATTTCTGGACTCAATATGCACCTTTAAAGCTACTTCCTATTTGTCATTTAAAAAGACTGTCCTAGTTTACCATCTTACCAATAGTATCCATTTCCTTACATCCTTGCCAACACTGGAATAATCTTTGAAATTTTCGCTATTCTAAAAGTTGAAAAATTATCTCATTTTAATTTTTCATTTCTTTGATTACTACTGGATTTGAGCGTCTCTAATCATGGTTATATGGTAGCTGGCCTCCACGATGGCCCCAATTAATTATTGCCTCCTGAGACTTAAGCCATACTGAATAGGGCTGATCTTTGTAACCAGTAGAATATTGCAGAAATGATGAAGTATGATTTCTGAAAGTAGGTGATGAAAAAGTCATTGTGGCCTCTTCCCTGAGCTTAGATTTCTTGCTTTGGGGGAAGCCAGCCACCGATGTCTTTAGGACATTCAAGCAGCCCTATGGAGGGGTCAGAGTGGCTAGGAACTAAGGCCTCCTGCCAATACCCAACACCAACTTGCCAGACATGTGAGTGAACCACCTTGTGTGGATCCTGCAGCCCAGTAGAGTCTTGAGATGACGGTAGCCTTGGTGGACATCTTGACTGCAACCTAACCTGCTCCCAGATTTCTGACCCACAGATACTGTGAAGGATAATAAAGCAGCTAAATGTTGGGGGTAATTTGTTATGTGGTAATAATAGATAATGCAGGTTTTGTTTTGGGTTTTTTTGGTCCATTTGAATTCTGGAAATTGCCTGTTCGCACTGTGTCTATTTCCTATTGTGCCATTAAAAAAGTATAGTTATTCTTTACATATCAAACATATATTAATCCTTTGTTATACACTACTCTCAGTTTATTATTTTTAAACTTATGGTCTTTGGTTTATACTAATTTAAAATTCTTATCTAAAAATCTTTCCCTTAATGTCTTTGACACTTTGTATATTGTAATAAGACTTTGCCTGCCTTAAGGTTTTACAGCTTTGTTTTCTCATTGAGCTTTTTACTATATAAGGAATTCATTATAAAAACCTATTTTATTCTTCTCCCAGATGGATAGCCAATTATCTGTAAAGTACTTATTACACCATTTATTTACATTATTTTTAACATTTATTAAAACTTTCCTATTTAAGCATTATTAAAACTATTTAAACATGATTTATTGAATAGCTTAATTTTTTACCCTCATGGGTTTGAAATACGATTGTTATTTCATACCATGTTCCCATATATCCAGAGATCTAGCTCTGGACTATTTGCTTCCCTTGATCAGTCTAATTTTGCTCCAGTATCACGCAAATTTTAATTACTATGCCTTTTAGTATGTCTTGATGTTCTACAGATTAACATCCCCTCGTTCATTTTTCTTCTTGTTCATACTTGTCCTGGCTAGTCATTTTTCAAATAATTTTAGAACCAGCTTATCACTTTTCTTAGCTTGTTGGAGCTTTGATTGTATTAACTTTATAGTCATTTTGGTGAAACCTTACATCTTTACAACATTGATTCTTCCCATTCAGGAACATGATATAATTATTTTCAGATCTTTTATGTCCTTTAATAAGTTTGAGGTTTATTTTTAGTTTTCTTCAGATGGGTCTTACACATTTACTGTTACATTTACCCTTAGACATTTTTTTTAATGCTGTTATTACTGAAATCTTTTGTTTTTCCCTATGTTATTTTCTAATTGGTTAATATTGGTGTATAAGAAAGCTATTGTATATGAAATCTATTGATTTGTATATGTCGATTTAATGTCTAGCACCTGTGAAACTCTTAACTAGTTATACTTTTTGATTCTGTTCCATGTAGATTATTTCATCTAAGAATAACTATCTTCCTATCCAATATCTGTTATCTATTTCTTTTATCTGTCTGATGCATTGGCTAGGGCTGCCAGCGAAATGTCAAACGAAAGTTATGAAAGTATTGACACTACGATGATGCTTCCTCTTATGATATTGAATAAGATATTTGCTGTGGGGTTATGGTAGTAACCCTTTATCAAATTAAAGATGTTTCTTACTATTTCTAGCCTGTTAAAAATAATTAGGAAGAAGTATGCTGATTTATTAATGTTTTTCAGGATCTATGGGTATACTCATTTATTTTCTAATCTGATGGTGTTGAGAAATACGTCAACGGATTCCTAATGTTTAATCATCTTTACGTTCTTGGAATAAATCTTATTTGGTCATGATGTGTTAGCCCTATAATTGAATGTTGAATGTGTAATATATTCTATATAGATTTTGGTCAAAATTTCTAATATGTTTATATTTAAAGCAGTTTATTATTAAATTTGCTTAAATATATTTCAACACAATACTAGGTAAATGTGGTACTTTTAGTGTAAGGATTTTATACCCAGATTCCAGCAAAATTTCATTATTTTGCTTATGTTAAGTTTTTGCTTGTTAACAGATTCTAACCGTTCAATATCTTACATCTGTATTTGCCATGTATTTTTATTAATGTTTTGAGGAGATATTTAGCTGGCCTGTCACAGATTGTAGAGTCAGACTAAAAGGTTTATAGGAATGATGGGATAATACATTTACCACTTTTTCTTAAGTGCTATTCTTTTCTCCCCTTCCTAGTGGTTACTCACAGAACCTTGTTAGAAATTTAGCTCATCTAATTATTAGCTAGTAATTTCATAGTTATTCTTTCTGAGCCTCAATTATGCCATCTGTAATAATTGAAATGATAACAATACCACTTATGACTGAGCCAATAGTCCCTCAAGAACACACTCATATATTAAGAGCCTGTGTACATTTTCAGCAAGGCAAAATTAAATTATACACAGCTATAAGTAAAATACAGCAAATAGGATTCATTTGGACCATCTGTCCAAATGGACTGATCTTCATGGACCCACATATTTCTGCCTCTCAAATCCATTGGGTAAATAGGTGAACCATGACAGACAAAATATACTAGCAGGCTGTTGTGGAAGGATGGTATAGAAAGCAGATTAAAAGCTTGACCAGCAAGCTGTAGCTCAGGAATTCTATGATTACATAATCTCAAGTTACATTACCCCCTCAGACTTTAATAACCAATCTTGATATTATTTTGGAGTCTTCTGCCATGAGTAGCCACTATTAGTTTAAAAATAAAAAAAAGGAAACACTCCTCAGTCCTTGAAAGTCCTATTGCACATAACACTTCCTCATGGGCTTCTTATGAAGCTTATATGAGACTTGGTATGTAATAGCATCCAGCCATAGAACAGTACCTTAGCCTTCCACTGGTTTTGTAGAGACGTGTATTCAAATGCTAATATACAGTTTTCAAGAAAAATGTGCCAGGCTATATGCCAAAGGAGATAACATGTTTTTTAAAAGGTACTTGCCCTAAAACCTAGGGCAGATAAATCAGTCACACATTACAGTGCTATAGTCACCGCAGGCTTAGGGGAACCTACAAGCTGGGCTCTGAACTCAGCATGGAGTCCATAGAGCTGTCCGCTTACACCAGGAGGTGGTGGCCAGTAGAAGAAAAGAGGAAAGGAAGTGAGTCACAGGGCACAGTTTATGCTGAGGCATGGAGTTCTGAGAGGCAGACACATGCTGAAACTGCAAGTGTGTGGGTGAGGAGGATGGGTCTTCAGATGAGGCTAATGGAGAAGGAGGAGACTTTGCAGGGTCCACATCAGGTAGTTTCTTAAAACAAAGGGCCTGATGATTTCGCTTTCCCATGATTTAAGGTCTAGTCAGAAACTTCAGAGTTTGCTAAATTGAAATGCCCCCTGGCCTCAAGTGCAAACTGAGTTAGGTTCAGCTGTTTGCCTGCAGCCTAAGATCACTGGCCGAGGTCACTTTTAAGTGACCAAGTCACCTTCAAGTTTCTATTCTGCTCTGTGCCCTAACCTAAGGAAGAAACTCAGTTTACAAAGGTAACTTGATAATCCAGTTTTCTCAAGTGGAACACTGCATGTTTTAGATACTTTCAGATTATTAGGTCCTGGCCCGAGGGACAGATTCGGCCCTGACTGCCTTTCTCCTCCGTCGGCCCCCAGCCGTCTGTCTGTCTCAATCTTTGCGTCTTCTATTTTATAGGTAAAAAGCCCTATACACTTTACTTTAGAGGCAGCATTTTAGAATTGGAGCAAGAATCCGGAGCGTTTGTCTCAGTGACCGACCGATTTTCGGGTTCTATATTAAAATTCCCGGGTTCGACAGCTAACTCAGAACCAGACGCTGACCCTGGAAAAGAAAAACAGGAAAGTTTTGGTAAAAGTTGAAGAGTTCACTGTTAATGCCAGCCGAGAAAATCCAACCAACCGAAACAAAATGGAAACGCTCCAGGCTTTTCTATTTCTCGCGGTCTAGCAAACTGTTAAGGGTGGTGTCTTGCAAATTGCAAACCCAACGCACGCCCTAGCCCGAAGGGTAGCGAGCGCCCGGGTGCGGCCCTGTCCCCGGCGCCAGGGCCCGCACACCCCTTTTCTGCGGACTCACAGGTTTCAGGCCCCGCCTCCTCCAGGACCAGCTGATCGCCGCCTTTAGGCCTGGAGCCCAAGCGCCGGGAGCCCCGCGCCCTCTGCTCCCGCGCCCCGGCCCGCGCAGAGCCGGACCCGGGTCGTGGCCACGCAGCCTTGGGGGGCACA